>NW_024039124.1:600000-1157500 GCF_016077235.1 Cyprinodon tularosa | reverse complement strand
AAGCCCCTGTCACACCTTGAGGATTTAGCCAGAGTAAGCCTGATGTCCCAGAACCTTAAAAAACGCTGGCATATGCTGAATTTTCTATGTACTTTTTCAAATTTGGGTATATACATAGCTTATTCAATAACTTATTCAATGTATGCCAGATTTTTCGTACGTCAGGCATACGCTGGCAAAATCGTCAAGGTGTGACAGGGGCCTAAGTAACTACAGTTTTCCAAACCTGGGAGCAGCTCATCTCCAAAGCTAAAATAATATTTCAGTTACTTCCAAAGGTTTCAGCTGAGTTTAAAAGGAGGTGTTGAGGATATAGAGCAGAAGCAAGGAGAAGAGAAAGGAGGAGGAAAATCAAGCCATCTCCTCCATCAATCATTATGGAAAATGTGAAATCTTGAGGAAACAAGTTAGAGGAACTCAAAGTCCATATAGGGACCCAGAAAGAATATCAAAAATGCAGTATTATGTTTTTTACTGAAGCATGGCTACAGCATCATATTCTAATCTTCGCTGACTCTCAGTCAGGTTTCTGACCATATGAGCACAGAGATTTAAATGTAGATTACACAAGTTAACATTATAGCAGAAGAAGTGGAGTTGGTGGCTCACTAAATACCTCTGTGTTCACCTAGACAACGGACTTAACTGGGGATGAAACTGAAGTCATATACAAGAAGGGACAGATTACACTGTAACATATTGATATATATAGTGTATCGAGATTATAGCCCAAATATATCGTGATATTAGATTTTCTTCATATCACCATGAATAATCGTCTTTTCTTCAGTAATCTTCAACTAATTTGGTTAAAGGCAAAGACAGGCAGTCTTCTGAAACAATAACCTACCACCAGCAGTAATTAAGACTAAAAATATACAATATAAACATTTTTAAATAAAAAATATTAAAAAAAAGTTTTATATATAAAAAAAGTTTTAAATATTTTATATATTTTTCTTTTTGTTTTGCCATTTGCAATTGATTTAAAGGTGCAATGAAGGTTTTTTTTTTTTTTTACATTTTCTATTTCAGTTTATTCAGAGATGTTAATTTACGCAAAGTATCTATTTTTAGATTAGTCAAAAATAAATAATCGATAGATTTATCTATTACTAAAACAACTGATCGCTGCAAACTTATAAACAACAATGTCTTCAGTCAAAGGATTCTCCAGAAACCTGTAAGACAGACCACTCTATGAGGATAGCCTGGTCAAAGTTAGCATCAGATGCTTTGACCGATGAACGTGAACAAACTTTGGTTCCTTAAAGTCTAATTTTACTTCAAAATTACTCCTACTGTCAACTAACTTGAAACAGAGTCGGAACGGTTCCACAGAGAGAACTGGTACCTGCCAGTCAGACCTCAGGGTAACATAGAATAGGCCAGTCAAAAGCTGTGTATCTCACACAAAAAAATCACGGTATCAAAAATATAAAAATGTGTCAAAGAATCACCTGTAAATTCCTTAAGCAGACTGTAAAATAAATAGACCAATGGTATACAGGATTCAGTAAGCGCTCTATATGATTCAGACACATTTTTATAAAGTGTACATCTGGAATTCATAATTGAGAATAGGAGGATCTTTATATTCAGACTGCTTTAGACACTGTCATTTTTTTTTGTTCCTTACCCTTCAACCCCCCTAACATATTTCCTACCTGCAGGATGAGAATGAAGTAGTCAACAGCCTTGCCCCTTTGATAGACGTAGTGATGAGGCGATCGCTTGTCGTTTTCATTAAACTTGATCTCCTGGATGACATCATTATGCCGTAAGATTCGGAGTAGCACCTTGTCGGAGATCTGATTTGAGCTGAACAAGCTCACTTCTGCAGAAAAAACAAAAAACAAAAAAACAAAAACACAAAAATATGGAACTTATTTCATGTCATCAGTTTCAACTTCATCATTTCAAATCTACAGCATTCTGGCTCAAGTTTAGTAATCTTAAAAAAACAACAGCCACTATTTAATTCAGATACCGAAGTGCAATGTATGTGGAATAAGAGATAAAAACAAATCTAATCTCTCAGGCCTAACTGCTAAGAGCTGTGAGGAGAGTGGACTAATCCTGAACTAGGGCTGCAAGAACGAATCAATAAAATCGATAAAAATCGAATTTTAAAAGCGTTGGCAACGAATTTCATCATCGATTAGTTGTGTCGCGCGATTATTGCGTCATCCGCCGCGCCGTCATCACTGCCTCTTGACTGAAAGAGGAAGAAGAAAAAAATATGGCAGAGCGAGTCAGCGCCGCAGGTGCAGTGTTGCTAACTCAGCGACTTTTCAGACCCCTCCAGCGACTATTTTTCAAAAAAGCGACTAGCGACAAATCTGGCGACTTTTTTCGGTGTCACTGGCGGCTTTTAGAGAGTCTTACGTGAAAGCATGTATCGTTCCTACTCTAGGGTGACCAGACGTCCACGATTTCCGGGGACTGTCCCCGTTTTGGACCACCTTTCCCCGGCTAAAGCTGTCCCCGGAAATGTCCCCGATTTTACCGAGGCGAAAAATGTTGCGTGTAGACTGTTATTACGGTAGAGCTGTTGCGCGCAAAAATAGGTATTACGGTAGCTGGTTGCGCTGCTGATAACATAAAGATAAGGAACAGAGCGCACCACTAGAAGGGAGGTAATGATCCTTGTGGATGTCAGCTGCCATTAAAACACAAAAAAGAAGAAGAGCGCATCACTTTTAAAACAGAAGAAGAAGAAGAAGTGGAAGTTCGTTTTTTTACAACCTGTGGCAACTGATGGGGAGCTACGCTGAGTGATGGTAAGTGTGTTAATCAATTAACTTTATTCTGATCGGGCTGATCTTGTGATAAATGTTTGGTTTGTGTCCAGGTTAAAACAATAATAAAAAGTAAGACAAGACCACGAGTTGAGCATGAGTAAAAGACGCTGGGTTAAAATGTAGCAAAATGATTGAAAACTCCTTGTAAGGCGCTAATCTGGTACGCTGGTTCTCCAGGGATCAACGAGGGTTTGTATAAAGATGATTTAGAATGGATAGGTGACCTTTAGTTTATATTTCAGATAGTTATTATAAGTAGAGTTATTTCAATTTGTTTTGATGATTTATGGTTGTGATTTATGAGCATAGACTTCCAGTTTTTGGTGTGCATTTTTACTGCTCAGTTTGGATATATATGAAAGTTCCTTGTGAAAAAATAGGAGTCAGTAACAGGAGAACTGAATAAGACAAGATCTACATGATCTGAGAATGATGGAGGAAGAGATAACCACCTGTTTAATGTTAATTTATTATGTGGTTTTTGCTTGTAGCTCCTAATATTGTGGTAATTAGCATTTTTAGTATTTAGATGTGATATTAATAATAATAAGTTTTCATGTTGCACATCCTAATTTTTTTTGGAGGTGATTTTGATTATATAATGTCTCTGTTTTAGAATAATGTAAGATTGATGCTGGAGGAGTGAGGAAGAAGATAGAAAGACAGAAAGGAGATTGAATGAGAGAGGAGGAAACTAGGAACTCTGATAGAAAAAACGGTTGACAAGAAGGGAGAAAAAATTACTTTGAGGAGTAAAGCAGAGAGCAGGCAGAAGTCAAAAGAGGGCTAGAAACAAAAGCGAAGGTGGAGAGGGAAGAAAACAGACAAGACTGAATGACCAGATGGCTCTTTCAAAGAAGAGGAAGTGTCATTTTACGGAGAAATTACAATCAGAATTTCCATTGGGAAATTATATATGTATATGTTATTGCTGTTTATAAATATGGACTATTCTTGGATTATATACATTGTGTTGATGTTAAGCATATTCTGCTGTTCAATGGTTAAACTTGTTTAAGATATTTAAAAAGGTTATTTTGCTTTTTACTTGGTATGTCTTCTCTTATATTATTTTACCCAAATTACCAGGGCCACTGCCTCAGACCCTGTTCAGTTAATATTTCTGTTTCAAACATTTCATACATAATATTCATACATAATATGTATTAATAAAGTTCAAGTGATAAAGCGTTGACATGATTTGAGTGATAAACTAACATATTGAGTGATGTAGTGTGCAAAGTATGCTGTGGAACAAAGAGTGGCTGTATACTCAGGTTAGTAGGAAAAATGAACCTGCTACTTTGAGACACACAGGCCCCTGATGTGTCTAGGTGACAGTAAGAAACATAATGAACATATATGAACTTTACCTGCAGGCTTGACTACTACTTGTTTTTTTTATGTTAATGAAGAAAAAAAATATCTCTTATAGGTATGTACATTAGATGTAAACAGAATAAGTATTTGTTGCACTTTTTTGAAGAGGTGGGGGAACTCTGTCTCAACAGACAGTCACAGGCATAGAATAAATGTTTGTATTTACTTTTCTAAATTTCTTTTCCCCATGTCACTCTCCCCTTAGGAGGCGGCAGAGCTCTTTGGGCCCGACAAAATTGGAAAGCCCTGCTAATGACCCTTGACCCCTCCGCTCCCACCCCCACCACTTTGCCCCAACCCAGAGACACAGTTCTAGTTTTCTACTAATAACACTATTCATGTTATTAATCTTAGGACACACTAAACGTTTGGAAAGGCACATTCCTGGCTTTTACACTCGATTTTTGTTGTTTAAATATTAATAAATATGTAAAAATATATGAAACCATTACTGTCCCCGTTTCCTAATTATGATAAGATGTCCCTCTCAGCGCTGCAGTCAGAGCCTCAGCGTCCAGACTGCAAATGAAGCGCGCATGCACCGGGATTGACGGCGCAAATTGATCACAATAATTAAAATAGCCTGCGCTTTGTAAAGCGAAAAAAGTGATAAAATGCAAAAATTTTTCAAAAGAAATTAACATGGCACGGAACCACCATGTTTGTTTGGTTTTAAAGTGGGGAAACGTAACGTTAGTTTCTTAGGTAGCTCATCTGATGCTTTCCTTACCTTGTTAGTAGGTTACAGACAGTGATAAGGTTGGCTACTTATTTTACTTTTAATTTCATTTGAATTAGCTTAAGCAGCGTTTATATTTACTTTATAAATAAATTAACTTGCAAATTATGAGGGCAAAGCTTTTAAAGTTTAAATCTTCTGGCAAAGATAAAGTAAAGATCCAGCAATTTATGGAAGTAAAGCAGAATAAAATCCAGCAAGATCAGTAATATGTCAATTAATTATATGTCACATTCCCATGTAAATATCTGTCTTTGGAGGATGTGTTTTTTAACACCCCTAGTTCTCTCATTTTTATTCCAAATACAATTTATAATTTGAATCACAGGGCTATTTTTATCTCTATGGTTCAGTATTTTCTCAAGTACCACCTTTAACTGCTATACTTTCCTGTCTTAAAAGGCAGAACTCTTCTAGTCTAAAAAAACTAATTTGTTGAAATGGGGGGGCTATTGTTTGAACCCCTTAGGGGCTTTTAAAAACAAAAATGTCTTTTTTTGCGCTTTATGAAACAAAGTACCCTATATTTTGTGGATGTACAGCTACATTTCTCATGTAAGTTTGCGTAGTTTTAACACAAACATTTATTTTTCATATTGCACCAGTACAGTTAATGAGCAACCTGTACTTGTGTGCTTGTTTGTTCTGTCTAAAATGTTTATTTTGGAATAAAGAGGTTAATATAAAAAATATTTTTTGTCCGATTCATCGATTAATCGAAAAAATAATCGTCCGATTCATCGATTTTTAAAATAATCGTTAGTTGCAGCCCTATCCTGAACACATCAGCTCCATGTTAAAACATGGTAATGGCAGCATCATGCAGCAAGGATGCTTTTTCTCCCACCAGGAAAAGTGAAGCTGGTTGAGGTTAACAAAAGATAAATAGAACTTAATGTGGGGTAATACTGTAGGAAATGATTAGAGGCATCAAAAAGACATAAACCATTTAATGAGGGTCACTTTCAGGTTGACAATACTGAGCGTAAAGTCAGATCTACAACTCAACGGTTTGGATCAGGGGCCTGCAACCCGAGGCTCTCCGGGTCCTTCATAGTGGTGTATTATAGCATAGAAAAAATGTGGTTACTAAATGGGGTAACTTACTTATTGTTGAATTATTTGAATCCCTCATAAGCATGGAAAGCATTTTTTTTTTCCTCCAGTCATATTTGTATATATTTCTTTGTTCTAAAGTTCTTAAAGAGTACTCCTATTGCTCAATGTCAGAAAAGCTGATCAATGTTGGTCTAATTTATATTTCTCTAAAGGTTATTTCACTTTTGGGCTTCTAACCAACTTTTGATAACAGAGGGCTAAAATGTCTCTGTGTATCATAAGACATAACTAATGTTTACTTATTATAAAATGTCACAGCATGATTATCAGGTTACAATGAACTCTGACAATCAAGAGCCTGGTTGTAAATCTTGAGGAAGAGTAATCAAATAATTAAAAGCCAATAATCTATAGAAGGATGTTTTATTTTTAAAAGTGTCACAACTGAGTAGATGAGACCATTTTCCAGATCTTTTCCTTCTTACGGTAATAAAATTCCATTAGGATCTGTGGTTTCCATTCCTTTATGGATCAAACCTTTGGGGCCGACAGAACATAATCAGATGAGCAGTAAAACATGTCTATTGATTGTAGGTTATTAGTAAAGTATTGAGTAATTGAGTTCAGATTACATTGAGGGAACCTCCCTGCTGCCCACACATAGAGGACATAAGCAGCACACAGAGTTTTCCCATGGTAGGCTTGTTGTTTACATCCCTAACGGCAGGAAAACCTGTATGACGTGTTTCACCTTGCTGCCTGGAGATTTCCAGTCCTGGATCTCAGAGTTTCCCCCTGAGATGGAAATATATAATCACCCCTCAGCTATTATCTCACTGTAGTTTCTATTGCTTGAATGGAGAAAAGGTATACATTTTAAAAGATAAGTAAGCAGCTCTTCCTCAGGTTCATTAATAATTAAATCTAACCTTTAACTGTAAAATACCACACAACACAGTCAACCATTTCTCTATTTACTATACAAAATAGACTTCAGATTTAGGTTTAAATTATTCTACTGTTATTTTCTTATAAACAAATATAAATTTTTTAATAAATCCAATTAAATAAATTAAGAGTACCTAGTATCTAGTGTAATTGTAGCAACGACCTACAATAATTTGAAGAGCTTTTTACCCAGCCACACTTGAACATAACCCTCTTCCTCATCCTCCCCTTCTCGTTTAAATAACTATTTCAATAAAAGGACATAAAAGGTATAAGAGACAATCTTTTATTTCCGGGTGGATCATCTAAATAAGTGGTCCTCCTAATTGTCAATCAATCTGGTTATATGTTTACGTAAGGCCGTCCTACGTGCTCGTCCTTTTAGCTATCTTTTTCTGCGCATGAACACTTTCAGGCGTATATCTGTGGTGAGCTACGGTTTCAGACAGTCATTGAAGCTCACCTTTCTCACCGCGGTTCTTTAAAAATGGCTGAGGGTCATAAAAGAAAAAGGGTCCACGAAGTGTATGAGAAGAAAAGAAAGGCCTTAGAAGAGGCGGATATATCCCGTAATGCTTTGGGCAGAGAGCTCTCCTCCCAATGCATTCTGGGATTTGCTGTCACAGCGGCCAGCTGTCCCCATAGGCTGTCGCTAACCAACAGCGGCAACTAATCAGGGATCACGCACTGGAGGACGACTTACGTGACCAACGAGGAGCCAAAATTAGTGATCATCTGTCTGTACTGTCAGTTAACAGAGTTTGCTATATAGTCCCCGCTCTATATAGTGATTGAGGGATTAAGGGTTTAGGGCGTACATTCAGGGACAGTAAGCTTGTATGAGTTGTGCAACTTTTAAACAGCCTGGATGAGGAGAAATGGGCCTATGCACGCTCTCGCACATGTTTAATAGGCGTTCCCTCTTGCGAGCGGGTACAGGGTTTTGTATGTGCATTTTTTTTCTTTTTTTAACGTAGAGAGGGCAAGTTTCAAGAAAAAAGTAACGAAAAATCCTCCACAGAAAGGGAATACCAATATTTGATTTCTATTCATTGCCCCTTCCTAACATGTTGCTGCACACTGCCACTGAACTGGCTATAAAAAAGGTTCTAACTCATTTCTTTATTTAGAGGAAAAGAATCAGAATCAGCCAATTGCACGCTGAAATCAAGAAGATAGCCCAATAATAACGAAATTACTATTAACTTTGTCAGATCTGCAGCCAGATAACATACAGTTCGACTGTATCGCATTTCAAACTTTACAATAAAAAGACAAAAAATAATCGATATTAGGAAGCTCTTAAAATCACCATAGCAGTAAGACAAGTCAAAGAGCTTTATGATTTTACAAAATCTAGGGCACAATGTAACACATCTTACTTTAAGGCTTGCAGAAACAGCTCTCAGATTTCATTTTCAAAGTCACAACATGAGAAGATGGCTTTTTGTTTTAAAGTAGTCTTAAAGGTTTTAAGGCACAGTTACTAAGGCACAGAACTAATTTTGGTCTCTCTAAATTCATGTTGTGTTTTCCTTGTTTTTCATTAAGTGCATATTTGGTGAGTGGGAAGTGTCAGCCCAGTAATTATTTGTGTTATTAGTGTTATTATATTTTCTACATATTATTTAGCCATGGTGGAAATTCTTCATAAAATTCTGAAATAAATATTCTGATATTTAACGTTTTTATGAGCGCTTATGCCACTGGTTCATTCCAAGAGAAAGAAACAAAAAACAACAACAATGTTCTCAGAATATTTCCAAAGCCAAACTGCTTTCCCATCTAGCTTCCTTTAAACGCATATTTGTTGGCCTTTCATGTTATCTGCAGTACCCCTGTTAGCAGGAATTTTAGAAATGTTTTTCATCCACACCGATTTCCCAACCCGGTCAGTCTTTTGCAATCCGTGCTCAGCCGGGCCTCCGCCCAAGCTAGGAACAAAGAAACAAAGCCCTGTGATATATGCAGAGTAAAGTATGGCTGAAGGTAGTTATTCAAACAAACTCTCCTCATTCTAGTTAACGTATTAACTCAGGCCACACCCACTGTGTGCTTCTAACAAAAAACATATCACTGCAAACAAAACATTCTAGTTATATATTAGACTTCCCTAATTTGTTTGACCTTCATCTCATTTGATCTAATATCTATAATCTGTATTGAACCATAGCAGTTCTGAAAATCCGACATAAGTAAAGGAAGCTGGTGGAGATAAGGGCTGCAACTAATGATTATTTTGCAAATCGATTAATCTGTCAATTCTTTTTTCAATTGATAATCAGATAGTTTCTTAAAGAAAACTTTTATTAAACTAAACCAGGTGAAACTAAAACTTTTCCACTTCAGGAGTTCTGGATAGAGCATACTGGCAGAGGAAAGTTTTTTTTTTTTTTCCTTAGCTTAAATGCAAACTGTTTATATATCTTTTACAATTTTGGAGTAATTACTAAGTGGGTTGCTTTTTGAGTCTCTATACTCCAGTTAATGAGTAATTTATTACTAAATAGGTTGACAATTATTTCAATAATCAATGAATCGGAATTAATCTGATTATTTGTTTCAGCCGAAGTGGAGATTATTACTGTGAAAAAAAGCTCAGAGAGGAAATGAAGATTAAAAGAAAGGCTATTAAATCATTTGAATAAAATATTAGAAAAATTAATTTCCCTCTTAATGAAACAATCATCTTGAGGGAAAACTGCAATAAACTCAGGTGAGACCAGGGTTTTGCCAAAACAGGAAGACATCCTGTGCACAGAAGTGCTGCGTCAGGCCATGAGCCGTTAGCAGTTTGTGGCAGAGCATATCAGCTAACACGCACGCTAACCTGACAGGCTGCAAAACATGTTCTCAAGTGATCTGGGATGGCCTCTCGAAGCAGAGCAGAGTTCATGGTCTGCTGGTTGGAACAAGCAAATAACATTTTCCTTTAGGTGTAAATGTCTTCAGATGTCCTTCATGTGTCTGGGGGAGGTATCACTGCTCTCTGATGACAGGAAGAATATGGGGAAGGGGTGTAGCAATTAATGACGATTAGGCTGTTGAAAGACTTCTTTGGCTTGAGAATAAACTAAGTAGCAGATTTGGTGCTCAGTTGGAAAATAATCCTACATTAACTGATCATTAGCTTTTTATTGAAACAAAATAGATAATGTTGTTCATAGTTTTTAAAACCTGGTTTAGCCAAGAAGACTTTAGCTTTTTTTATATTTTATAAGGCTAGAGCATAAAGCAACAAGATCTTTGTCTTCTCCCCTACTCATGTCAGCTTCTATTCCACTCACCATACAACATTTGTACAAGATGTAAAAACAGAGACTAAGAGAAAGAGGAAGGCTGATTTAGCGTCTGGGAAATCCTTCCTCTGTTATTTCAATGATCGTTTGAATCAATACTAATAATTTTTAATATCAAATAATCAGCCTTTTTCTGTTCTCAAAAAGAAGCCTCCCAGTTTGTATTCCAGTTTTCCCAATAGGATAAAGAGGCTAAAACAGCTACATGCTCACACACGGTTCCCCACAACATCACAGATCCTTCACCATACACATTGGTAGTTAGTGGTCATTAAAAGCTTAATCTAAATTTGACCCCATCACTGTAGCTCTTCTTATAGTCCCATTGGTGTTTAGTAAATCATTTATGTTTGTGATGGTAGGACAGGAAAGGCTGTTTTTAGCTTCCCAACAAACCGTTGGTCCGTAGTGGCGACCAGTGGAGGCTTTCTGCTTATACGAGTGCTTCTTAATTTCCCTTACCATTGTGTCTGACAGAAAAACAAACCTCAGTCCTTCTCCAGCGTACTGTGTCAGATTTCCAGTTGTTTACAGCTTTTTAATCATTGCTCTGACTGTAGATTTGATCTAGTAGTCTCTACTTTCTCTGGTCCATTTTCTGGTACAAAGCATTTGGCTCAGAATTTTTCCTTGACTTTCCTATTTCCTATTTCAGAGTGGTTTAAATAAATTATATTAATACCCGAGACAAACAAAACTGTAAATAAACTTTTGTATAAACTGATAGAGGTGCATCTGTGGCTTTAGTGAGTAGGACTACGTCAGGCTAACTTTCCCCTACTTAATAATTGAAATTAAATTAAATGTTGGATTTTTCTCAGATTTCCTCTGGGAATATGATACCGTAATAACAGCAATATTTATTTATGTGGAGCTAACACATCGACAAATGCAGCTACAACTGTCAGTTTGAGGAAAGTTTCCTCACCTGTGGCCAGGAAGCGATGAGCAGCCAGCAGAAGCTGAGGAGAGATCTTCACCTTGGATTCGCTCTCGTGTTTAAAGGCAGAAAAGTCTCTCTTGTTTTTATTGGGCGCCACTCTATTCCTGGTGCGATTGTCAGCTTAGAAGTGAAAAAGAGAAAAAGACACCATTCAGAATAACTATAAAAATCAATATAATATGCCATATTTACTAAAAGCTTACAGATCATTACATGGGTCGTACATTCAGGTTAATATTCCACAAAGCAAACATGAATGAATAAGCTGCAGCCATGTTAAGTCATGTTAAAAAAAACAAGCACTTACTGTACTGGTCTGATTCGTCCAGAATCTCTGATTTAATGATTTCCTCGATCACATCTTCAAGCGTGACCAACCCCAACACTTCGTAGAAAGGATCTCCCTCCCCCTCATTGTTCACCTTCTGGACAATGGCCAGATGGGACTTCCCTGAAGAAGACAGACAGGTTTATCAGTAAGAATCTCAAACATCAACGAAAATGTGTTTACAAACCAGATGAGCAATATGTTTTTATCCAAGTATAAATCAATCAGATTTAATCATAATAACTTTAAATATGTTATTTTATTTTCTGTCACTCTTGAGTATCATAAAACAGAGGAGCTAAAGGATGGGAATGATTTTATATTAATAACATGTAGAGTAACAATGGGACTTATATCAACTTCCGTATTTTATAGAGAACCAAAGAAGTCAATTAAAAATATAAATATATATATAAAAATTTAATGAGAAACAATCCAGGCAGTGTTTGTGACGCCACTAATTCAAATACTTTCTATCTGCACATCAACAAGTGTTAATGTGATCCATAAAGTCTTCAAAATCAAGATCAGAAAATGTTCTATCAGTTATTTCAGTCTATTTTTAAAGCAGATCATATCCTGGAAACTTGAGTTTAAATTTCAATTTATATAGTATAGTATATAGTATTAATTACTGAAACCGTTTAGCTAAAATGAAAACTACTTTGATTGTACTTTTCTGGGAAGGCATCACACAGTCTGACAATGTAGATAAATTATACAATGAGCTTTCCCACGGAGCGAAAATTGGTTGAAAAGACGACATGATTTACGTCCAAACAACATCTACATTTGGTTGAAACGTGAAAGGCGGTAATTTTCAGTTTTTTGGCAAAACAAACAAAACATTCTTAAAAAAATATCTATTTCTGGATTGAAGACTGTGACGGACCAACCGGATTTAGCCTAAAAACCTGTGTTTGGTGTTTTGGGGGCTGGTTTTATGGATCAGAACATTATGTGGCACCTGCTGTGTAAATAGAGCTCCAATTGTTAAATGAAATGCAAAAATACGACAAATGGACAATTTATATAGTAAAATATCATAACGCACTGATCCTCATAAAGGTGTTCAGATAAAATATAAATAACCATCTGTTTTACCACCTTTTAGCTGTGAATTCACTCTAGTGGTTATTTAAAAAATATAAAAATTCAGAAACATTCATTGAGAAACTCTCCGATGTGATCCAGGTCTGTTTGCTGCCACAAAACTGTCAGAGTCTCGCGATTATCCTATCAGGACTGATAAGTGATAGCTGATAACCTCTCTTCTTGTTGTAACACGAACTCAAGGGCTCACACCCTGCTCGCACCACAAATAGCCTGTTAATGTGTACTGGTTGTTACAGTCGGGACTGGGTCTGAACTTTGGCCAGACGAGTTACTGTACAACGCCATACTGACACACAGACGCTTTGAAAGAGCAGATGGTAGCTGGCTGCGGTGCCAGGGCCGTCCCGGTAAAGTTCTGAATAATTTATGACGGAGGATATTAAGTGGGCTGTTCTCTGGACACTTATTACCCTGAATTTATAACTGGCTTAAAATACCTTCCTAAATGACAGAAGGGGTTATGAGAAACATTTTTTTTTTTTTAGAAATCCTTCCTATCGGAAGTCTTAATAAAGAAGCATAATAAGGTGGTAGAGGCTCAAATCACAGAGGTCAAACACCTGTCATTGTTTCCAAAATAAAAGCAGCAGATCAGGGGGATTTAGAAAGAGCTCCTATGACCAGCAATTAGATGAAGACCAAAGGCTCAAAGTGTTTTTGTTGTGCGTCCTTGATGACGGCCTGCACGTCCTGACAAAGCGCGCGCGCGCTGCAGCTTCACACAATCACACTCCAAACATTCTCAGCCTTGAGTCCGGCTGGTTTCATACATAAATAGACTACAGGGACTTTGAGGAATCTGTTCCCCTCCAGGACGGCGTTACGGTCTCGCTTTGCTCTATGCCGGCATGACATGTTGAGGATCATGTTTTGGATGTTCCGCCTAGAAAGCTCCAGAGAAACCTAGAAGGCAGGTTTCTCTTTTGTCATCTGATTAAGAGGTGATGACTCCATCATGAAGGTCCATCTCTGATTGGTGACATCTCATCATTTCAAATCTAGAAATTATATATAGATCTCCTACTTCTTCATCAACAGTTTAAAAGTCTACAGAATATCCTATATTGTTCTCAGTACATAAAGAATATTCAAACAGAATATAAATATCCTTATAAAGATTAATTTGAAGTGTGCAACAGATAAGAGATAGAAGGTTAAAACCCCCAAATAATTCATTGGAGATTCCAGGATAATATTAGATGATTAAAACAATAATGTTCTCTAAATCTGTTCAGTGTTTCCTTTGTTTTCAGATTTATTCCTACATTATAAGTTTATATGAATTTTCATATCAAGAATTTCTATTGATGCTTTACTTTACTAGCCTCAGTTAGGATATTTTTAACACAAATATAAAAGATAAGAGTAAATTTAATAGCATATAGTTTCTTTGTTCTTCAGCCTCAGGATTTTAACTAAATGTAAGTTAATATTGAAATAAAATTAAGGAATGGATAACAGTTACATCACAATTTAAATGCCAATTTAATTTAAAATCTTATAGTTAACAATTATGAATTTTAAATAAATTAATTCAAAAGAACATTATAAATTTTGATTAAAATTTGTATAAATCCTTTGAGACTCTGAAACAGTTTCATAATGAATAGCTAATAATTCTGAGGTTTTTTGGGCATGGGGGTATAATCTGCATTTGAAAGTAGAGATTGAGGTGATGTGTTGTGAATTGGCGCTATATAAATAAACTGAATTGATTAAAAATTTATTCATAACTTCTAAAGTTCCAAGTTTTCCTAATCAGTAAAAGCAATTTACCCAAGAGCTGCCTGGTTATACTGACAACAACACTTTTTTAATGTGGAAGTAGCTTACAGACGGAAAAGAATATGAGGCATGTATCTTTAGCCTTACTGATCATTTATTTCAAAAATGAGGTCCTGGAATAAAAATAAAGACTGTAAAAAAAAGATAAACATGTACTTTTTCTATTTAGCCAGCTAAGAGAGTCAGACTTCGAGCAGATAACAGGGAGATTTAACCTATTACAGCAAAGCTGCTTAGTTTTCTCCGCTGAGGCGTTCAAACTCTGTCCTTCATTCAAGCATAAAGAATTGAAAACTACCGAGGGGCTTTTACAAAGCTCAAAGTCTGGGTAAATGACTAATTCCTTTGGAGAATACACGAAGACAGCTGATCTAACAAAGCAAAATCTCCAAAACTGTTCTTACTGGCAGCGAGAGCGTTACAGAAAGAGACTGAACGTTTTATGTAACCAATGACCAAATAATAATATATCATCATATTTATTTTTTTGAACAACCCTTGTGGACGCACTGTATATATCCCATGCACCTTTTTCTTCCTTTGGCACCTTCTTCTTTGACTGTTTGGGCTGGTGTAACGAGTAAATATCTCCACATTGAGATCAATAAAGTCAATCAATCAAATACATTCCCTGTTGTTCTTAAAGACTCTCCGTAGTTTGAACCTTCACAAAGCCGTAGAATTCGGCTACAAGGTTTTGCTGCATCTCTAGTAACAAAAGCAGATTATAAAAATCTATGAAAAATATAATTTTGATAGAATTCCCCTGGCTATGTTAGCCATTGAAAAGATAAAGCTAAGAAAATGATATATAAAAAAAAATGGACAAATCAACTATATAGTCAATGCAAACATCCCACATAACAAAACAACTTCCTTCTTTATATCCCCTTATTTAAAGCTTATCTACACCACAGATCCTTGCCTGACATCACATGGAATGATGGAAAGAATTTGTCAACAGTCCCATGAAAACAAAGCCCCCAGAGAGCGTTTATTAGCTCATCGTTTATTGCTCAGAGGAAAAAGAAGCAAAAGATCAGTCCAACAACAAAAACAGAGACATCTTGTAATGGAAAAGGCTTTGTGTCAGTGTTGGTGTGTGACCTCTTCCTGTAGTGCTGAGTCAATATTTCAGAGGAAGTAGGACCCCTGGGGACACTCCACCACTTAGTGTAGCCTCTAGAGAGTCTACTGGCTCCTTTGGAGTGCACACGTATCAACAGACACACAGACACATAACCTTAGTAAAGAAACTTAATCCAAACATAGACTGCTTCTATCAGTCACCATCTGACCTCTGTGTGAAGACTTTGTGTCCTTGAAGCTGATCTTTCCAGGTAATACGTATTTATCAAATAGGATTAAGATGAGCAGATGACTTTCAACACAACGTGACGCTTCAAATTGGAGCAGCAGTGGTGTATTTTCTTTAGACAACTGCTCTAGTTCTCATTTTTGGACACACAAACAGTGATATAAATGTTGATATATGAAGAAAAAACTCAAAGTAAAAATGGCAAACTTTTTTTTTACAAATAACAACACAAACACCGTCTTATATTTATCCATGTTTGGAGTAGCTTGGAGTATGTCCTCATCAAAATTAAAACAAACAACAACAATAAGTTATGTGAAGCAATGGTATCAATGCTGCACAGCACGTGTGTGTGTTTAGTTTGCTGCTGGTTTATTTGGGTCAGATCAGGAAGCAAGATTTTTTAGTTTGACTAAACT
Organism: Cyprinodon tularosa; assembly: GCF_016077235.1. NCBI lineage: Eukaryota > Metazoa > Chordata > Actinopteri > Cyprinodontiformes > Cyprinodontidae > Cyprinodon > Cyprinodon tularosa. The sequence continues at coordinate 1,141,362 of NW_024039124.1, read as the reverse complement.
GAACCATGACCTCACAACTGGAAAATCTGCTTGTTTTCCTGACATTGAATGTACCATAACCAAAGCCAGATTCCACAACAGCAACACTCTTCAGAGTGGAAGATTTTAGCAGCAGGAAAGTGACTCAATTCCAGCTTTTTGCAGAACATTGCAATGCTTAAACCAAATAAAAAAATTTAACTGTTAATCAAGGCTGCAACTTTTAACCCTATAATGCCATATGTATCATATTTGATACACACGGTTTCTGAAATGTTTTGCTTCTGACACCTTTTGCATAATTTAATGGTAAAAACTTTGCTCAAAATCCTATTGTACACAATCAGATATACCTGATAACAGAGGGCAGAAGACTACACAAAAAATTATCTTATCGCATAGTAAAAAATTATTAATATCAAAAATGTATTTCTGTTTTTTCTTTTTACATATTTTGTTAAAAGGGCAAATAAGGAATTCAAACAGAAAAAAAAGTAATTTTCTGTTTTGTTTTGTTCTTGGGTCAGGCTTTAAAGGGTTAAACAGAGAGCGAGACTTCAGCAGAAAAAAGAAAAAACTAGCAGAGTTCAGCAAAGTTGCTGTATTTTACCCTATGAGCTTTTAATCCAAGTCTAGAAGTATAGAAACAAGCAGGAGTTTATTCACATTGGGTGGTTCTTGAGTATAGTTATGATCTATTTCTCAATGTTGAGAGGATCATAGCATTTCAGGAAAATACTGGACAGCAGGGTGCGTTTGACACAGCGATGCATTTAAAAGCAAGGAAAGCAGCAGCAGGTATGAGGACGGTTGGAGAAATGTATACAGTGTGTAGTTAGAAAAACGCATACATTTACAAGCAGAATGTGAGGTAGATACCATGCTGACGATGGTAAACTACAACCTTGACTGTACAGAAAGGAGTGGGTCCATGTGGACAGCTAGACGCAGGGCTACGGGTTTAGAGGAAATGGCTGATATATTTTAGGTAAGTAGCTAAGCAGGCCTGAGAAACTCTACAATGGCAATATTACTGGTAGTTATTATACTGATGACATCAGTTCGTATATATGCCTTATTTCAGCCTTGTGTGCTTCCATTGCTCTGTGACCCTCAGCTTTTTTTTGGTAATGTCTAGCGTCTAGTATGAGCATCTTAAGCTGTGAGCTTCTGTTTAAACGACTTAACATAAAATTAGCATAGCACTCCAAACAGTCCCTATGCAATATGAATATTGATGCTGCAATCACTGCACCGTCCTTGCCTATGCAATAAGTTCAGCAGGCCGACACACTGAAAGTTGCCACCGCTCCCCTGAAATTAGGCTAGTACATTTTTTTTAATGAGTGTAGCTGCCCTCTGAGTGATATCCAAGTTCCTTTTCCCTGGGTTCTGAACAGCGCATTTCAGGCAAGAGCTGGTTACACTATAAGTTTTTAAAATTACAACAAAATTAGGTAGATATACTCATTTTTAATTAGCATAACAGCCACAGAAACCCAATTTTAAACACATTTACCTCCTTCTTGCACATATACGCAAGAAATGTGTCTAAGGAGGACCTTGAGTCTGTTCTATGAAAATTTAGACCATCCATCCTCCCCACACACCACTAAGACTGTCATCGACTCGAAAACCCCTGCCTCGCAAAAGAGAGGGAGCCCAGCCCTTGCAGTGGAGGGTGGATCGTCCAGGTTAGGAAGGTTTCTCAAACAACCGGTCCATCAAGATGAACTGGCTGATGGTCAGTGTTGTTGTTGTTTTTTAACTAACTTTACCTAAATAAAACCTTTTATAATGGAGAAAATAAAATAAAAGCAAGAGTGAGCTTAAAAAGCAAAGAGACAAAAAAGAAGGAAGGGTTTGGACGCAGCAAAAAAGGTTTGAAAAAAATAGTTTCACTCTAGGGCACCCAAATTAGGGTGCTTGGCTGCTTCTTGTTAAAAATGTAGGATTTTAATGGTTAATAAACCTTAACGTAAAAATGCTTTCAAATTTAGGTTGTGTGATTGTGTGAATTTGTGTGTGTGAGTGTGAAAATATTAATGATTGTGTGAATATTAATGAAAATTATAGGGATGCACGATATAATCGGCCCCCTATTGGTATCGGCCTGTATCGTCCTTAAAACTGAATATCGGACATCGGCCACCCCACCGATATTTAACCCGATATTTGATCAGCTTCTGAGTTTCTAAAGTCTAAAAAAGAAAATAAAAAATACTACTTCTTCTTCTTCCTCAAAAAAATTTTTTTACAGACTTAAAAACTTCTAAAGACGAGGGGAAAATATTGATACATTAAAATATCCCAATATCTTCATATGCTGATATATTGCCATTTAAAAACACCATATCAATCTCTTTTACTAATGAAATATGTCATTGTTATGCTACGAAATCCCCCAAAAATTCACGAAATTTTGCCATATTTTTATATGTTGATATATTGACGCGGTATCGATCTATTTTACTAACAAAATCTCACAAGAATTTGCAAAATATCACGAGTTTGTAACAGAGCAATGAAATTTCACGAGATTTTGAAAGTAAAATAGATCGATACCGCATTTTTAAAAATCAATTTGATATCAGCATATGAAAATATATTTGAGTATATTATTTTTCAAAGTGTCAGAAATGGATAACAAAACTGCTATTTTCAATGACTACTTATTTTTTTCCAGCTTTAACATCGGTATCGATATCGGTTATCAGCTACATGAGTTTTAAAATATCGGCATATCAGATATCGGCCAAAATCCCAATATCGTGCATCCCTAGAAAATTAATATTGCTTTTCTTTCATACGTGAACATGGTAGAAGCAGGATAATGCCCCAGGAGGTGTCCATTATCAGAAACAAAGGAACTTCCCAGCTTTGAGTCAGACAGTTCACACCTCCATGTCCTCCATTAATTTCTGATAATGTAAACCTCGTCTGGCATTAACCGTCATACAATATTCCAATTTTGTTTTATTGAAAAACACTGAAGAATACCAGTGGAACGAAGCACATTTGTTCAAGTGCACATATGGTATTTCTCTCAAGTATTACCAAAAAAATTCAAACTTCTACAGATTCAGACCTTTGCAGAGGTTGATAAGATATGTGAAAAAGACCTCTTATTTTACAGATTAATAATTTGAACCTTATTATTCATAGTTATAAAATGAAAATTAAATTTTCTCAAACGCTTAATGAAAGCCAGGGCATAAAACTCTGCATTGGTAGAGCTCTACCAGATTATCCTGCAGATTTATCAGCATGTAAGTCCATCTAGCAGGGCTGCAACAAATCTAGAGAAAATCTGAGTAATGTAGATAAACATTACAGTTGGTTAATGCACATTTTAAAACTTTTAAAATGTTTTTATTTTATTGCTTTACCACTGTCAGTAAAATTTGGCATACCAAAGGCACAAAGAACACAGAGTCAATTCATCTCCCTTAAATATTATTAGTATCATGCTATGCATGAAGGAAAAACACTAAAAATATTACAGCCATGCAGTCACTTGGGATTGTGATACTGCACACGGTTTTGTAATTGTATTCATTGTCCGTCTACTGCTTTAATGTCCTATCATCGATCTAATTATTGTTAGCTCAGTTTTTTTTCCTGACACGCATTTTATTTGGGGGTTGATAAAGCCTTTCAAAATGTTCTTTTTTTAAAGATAATCTAGTTTATTGGAGGATAACAAGGACAAAAAAAAAAATACCCAGGATAGCAGCATTTATTAAAACAGGAACTAACAACCAAACGGACCTTTGTCAGAAATCATAAACTCTTCTGATCAACAGCTTCTCCTTTTCTGTCCCCCAGTACTTCCACTTCATTTACAGCCATATGAACAATAAAACCTTTCACTGAGACACTAAGGGTCAGTGAATAGATTTCTGTGTGAGGCAGCATCATGTTTCCTCCAGGAACTGTTGACAATCAGCCTGAACACACAATAATAATTCACTCCAGGTGATTTGACCTTCCAGCTACATTTCTCTGCCCTCTGGCTTTTCCATCACCATCCAGTAAACCAGCCGGTTTGTTGACACAAAACATCCACGACAAAGCCATGAGGGAGAGACAAACTGCTCTTGGACCAATCAACACAGGCGGTTGTGCCGCATATGAGCAGCACCTTAAGGCCACCAGCTTTGAAACAAACACGCCGAGGGGAAGAAACAAAAATCACACATCTAAAGGAAACAGCACTGATCTCATACACAAACACTTGCGTAATCACCATTCTGGGATTGGGAGGCTTGCTGTGTGGGACAGGTCAAGCCCTTCGAACCCGTTTTTCCAGTTATAACTGAAGTCCCATGCAGCCAGATCTGCTGTGATCCCCAGGAGCTGTGCAGCAAATGAACCACCTCACGGTTTTTAACGCCTACACCCTCAACAGCTTCAGCTGCAGAGGCAGCTAAATGCTAAAGTTCAGGCTGTGTTCTGCTTCTCTATAGTCAGGCTGAAACAGAGAATCAAAGCAAAGTTCTGGAAAATGGTTTGAAATGGGAAAAAATGAAAAATATCTGTTAGTGCAAAGGTCAGATGGCAAACTGCTATACAAAGTCGCAGTAGATTTTAGGAGAAGCAGGAGAAAAAAAGGTAGAAATGGTAAGAATTGATAGGGATATTGCTGTTGAATCAGTATGCAGAGGTGAAGATAATGCTCGCCAAAGAAGTCAAACCGCTGGCCTTAACAGCAAGAAATTCTGATGGAGAGGTAAAACAAACTGAACAAATCCCCAGGGACATAAGATTTACTGAAGCTCAGTGTCACCTCACGGTACTGAAATATTTTATTTGCTAGAAGTCAAACAATCCTGCCTTTAAAACCCAGCAGTGATGAATCAGTGGAAAATAAATATCCTCTGAGGCCTCAGACAATTTCTGCTCTGATTTTCTACCACAAAATAAAAACATCTCAACAAATGGAGCTAGCTGCTTCTGCAAAACTAAAAGGCACCCAAGACAAAAAAAATACAAACAAATAACCCATTAAAAATACATCCAATAAAACTGAAACAAAAGTTACAAGCATTGCTAGTAGCAGTGGTGGTAATTATATTCTAATTACTCCGTCAATCACAAAGTTTTTTTGTGTTATGAACATACTGTTAGCAGTACTAATTAGATTCAAGCTAAGTTCACACACTCCCAACCTCAATACGTAATAAGGCTCTTATTGTGAAAGTTCACCATACTGAAGCTACAAACACACTCATACATCCAGAGAGGCATGGACTTTAATAAGTGTCATTGTTTTTTAATGCTGTCAATTAAAGTAAGAACAATAAAATAGTATCTGCTTTATATCCTGTTATCATTCGGCTAGCTCTGCTGAGTGTAATCAGACTTATATTACACAAGCACTCTACCTGTTCACCAACTCACTATTAGCTATTAGAAAGCTAGAAGCGGCTGGAGGAGAGGAAGGCTCTAGCATTGCTTTTTCACAAAGGGAATCTTTGCATCAGGCAAACTTGCCCCTTGATTTTACGTTATTACATCATGTTCTACTCACCCATATGAGTTTTGTGTCATTTGGAGCCGTTCCGAAGATATTCCGTTAGGTTATATCCAAGTAACGTCTTCCTTTGGGCAACGACTTGAAGACACAAACTAAACTGTTGATAATTTATAATTTATGCTACACCAGCATTCATAATATGTAGGAGAATCACTGTCCTCCAGACATCCGCGGTTATCTTTTTTATATTTATATCTTTTAAAACAAAGCGGAGTGTGTATGACGTCATTCGTGCGCAGGACTGGAGTTGTGACAGGCAGCCCGGGACACAGGCGGCTACACTCTACCCCTTATATTCATTCGGCTAGCTAATCTGAATCGTTCAATTCCATTTAGAGAGCGAGATCATGTGTGGTAGTAGCACTAGACATCTTCCAGGCATGTGAGTAAAACTAGCTGCAGTTCAGCAGACAGGAAGAATGAACGGTGGCCGGCGCGTGCGGATATCGTCCTACACACTCCGCTTGTAAAAAAAAAAAATGGTGTTCCCCTTTAATGAACACTATACTACTACTGTGACGGTTTGGTTTAATATCATTAAATATAAAATGTATGGTTCTGGATTTCTTATTATAGCACATCAATACTTCTTTAGTTAGCTTTACTTCATATGAAATTTTATCATATTTCAGCCCTAATACAGAAAACTCCAGGATGGCAATGGGTATTTAAAAATAAAGCCCAATTCTTTACTTTAATTAAAAGTGTGTAAAAATTTATCAATTCTGTTACCTCTGGACATATTGTTGTTGTTTTTTTGTTTGTTTGTTTTTAAGTGCTTGCACACAATGAGTAACATATGCCCCAATGAATACAGTATAATAACATTAAATGCTAACTCTTCTGGCAAAACTATCAATTTTCACTTGAAATTTCAAATCAAACACATATGTTCCCATTTGAGCTTAAATAAAGTGAGTAATCTAAACTAATTTCCAACATTTCTTTCTGTAAGGACAAAACTCTGCTGAGTTGATCTTTCTTTATGCTGACTTACGTGGTTGCAACACACCACCTAGGTTTACTAACATAATGAGCAAACTCAGTGCAGCTCAGAGCAGCTGCTGATGAAAACAAAATGAAGGAAAAAAAAAAAAAAAGAGAACAACACATCCTTAAGGAAAACAGAAAGAGTAAGAAAAATAATGCCTTGACAGCAAGAAGTTCCAGAAAAAGACAAACATTTAGAAAGATAATCCAATAGAAACAGTTTGGGAAAGACAGTACAGGTTAGGAACATTAGACATTACAGAATTGCTCCTGGTGCTCAAATGTATAAATTACTCCAGCCTTTTTATTTAAACCCTCTAGTCTTTCAGAATAGTTTAGAAATTATAACAAAATCTCAGCTAAAAGACATTTTTGATAATTAGAGCCTGTAAGAGGAAAGATAAAACAGGATATTATTTAAACTTGCGCTAATTTTTTTACATTTTTTTTACAAAATTAAAGTACAGAGCTTAAAAGAAAATCAACTTAAATCTTGAAAAAATATATATACATAAATAAATATTTAAATAACATTTAATTCTGTTTCTATGTTACTAAAAATGGGAACATCTCCGTCTGTTCAGCGTTGAAATGAAAGAAAAAAAAAAGAAAAAAAAGTATAATTTCTACCATTAATACATTTCTAAATATTCCAAAATGCCGTTTATTCTCTCTATCTTTGAACTTAGGTTCCTAAACTTGATTTTCAGACTAATTTGGTTGTGTGATGAAGTGAGACACACGCTCACACCTACACTGACAACAAAGGTTTAATGACGCACGCAAAGTTATGACATTTAAGAAAGGAACGCCAACCAACAAAAGTGTGAGCGAATTCATGAGAGCGTGTCTCTGTTGGTGTGTTTACCGTCTTTGCAGAATACCTGAAAGGTTTTCTCTGATAAATAGAAAGACAAACACCTGTTGAATGACCCATAGAAACACAGGTGCCTGCAGCACAAATACAGGCAAATATTAAACCCATACATATGAATTCCACCTATGCTTATAAACCTACTACAATAAGTAAAGTCGCGGTTTCTTTGTTTTTTAAGCGCCTGTCCTAAAAGACAAAACAAATAAGGAAATGGCATCCTCTGACTTTTTAGTTTATTATGTTAAATAACTGATAATTAAAGAAACATCCCTGAGCCGAGGTAGAGACGGTTTCAAAAGTAAGAGCACAGGCCTTTAATAATGGCAGCAATAGTTCTGCTAAATTAAGACTCCCCACTGAGCACTGAGAAAAGAAGTGACTTCATTGGTGTCCTGTGGAGGGTGTCTGTGCATTCATGTTATTTATTCTCCAGGGAGTGCCTGTCGGGCTCTCATTAGGAACAGTGCTGAAGTATTTGTAGCTGGAGCATGAAGGCGAACATGCCAGGACACATGACGGCGTCGTAGGTCAGGTCTGCTTAAATAAAAACAGCAGCTGAATAGCAATCATCAGATTTAAGTATAAAAATTATCTAGAATCTGGTTGGTACTGTGAATAAAGCAAAACATTCTGTGTTATTCAGGATTTTAGACACAAACTGATGTGATGTTAATAAGAGTAAAGGGCTTTTAGTAAATGTGTGGACAGAAATAAGCATGGGAAATATGCAAAAGGAAAATCACAGACTGTCGTCATCCACGAGCTGAGCGTCAGACTCACTTTGCATGCTGGGAAATAATACTTGCATCTTTCCCTCTGTAATAATTATTTATTTTTGGTTTCTATTTGTATAAGAGCTTTCAATCAGAGCCCAGATGTTTCGTCTTCTTCCTCCCATACTGATCTTTTATTCCTCAAAACGAAAGTCTTTATTAAAGGAGCAATCAAATACCATAACTAAGCCCGTATCTCTATCTGAACAGCATTGAGTTTAGATAATAACCAGACTAGAGATCAACCTTTTTTAAGAAACTTACATCTACAGAAAGAATGGTTTAATCATACCTCTCATCAAGAGCATAATCAAATGTAAAATAGTGTATGCAGGAATTAATAACTCTGAATTAATGCTTTTTTAATGCTCTTCTAACACTCCTAGAAATAATTTTAATGCTATCAACAAGTACCCAACAAGTACTCTCATATATACACTGCAAAATCCTTCATCTTTACCATCGCAGGCTGCAGCCATTCCCCGATTTCCAGCCTCTTTTGTTGAAATTAGCATTTTCCCCATTCTCTAGCTTTTTCTCCGCCTCAAGCTTCTTTTCCAAACGTATGTTCTGCACAAATATATTGCGACATATCTGACGAAAATTGTTTTTATAAACTTTTTTTGTAAAATAAAGAATTTTAAATGCCATGACAATCATGTTTAATGAATGTTAATGTCAATTCAGGGCTTAATTTAAAAATAATTATTTAATGACTTTTAATGATTTTTACTAACCTGTGGAAACCCTGGTATGACCCCCAGCAGATAATGAACTAACAAACCAGTATGTTTGCTGGCTCTTTTGGGAGGCCAGAGAACTTCCCACTAAACGATAACCACAAGAAAAATGCAAGCTGGTTCATTTCCTCAAACGCTTTGAAGCTAAATTTTTGCTAAGTCTTGTGCAAATCTTACTCAGCCACTCAACAGTCAATCAATGCCATCAATACGGTACATATCAACCTGAAACAAAGTCACTTTAAGAGCTGGAAACAACAGTAAACAACTGGAAAATAACAATATATCTACTTATTTAACACACGCAACCTAATGTTGATTTTACTAAATAGAAGCTTAGATGTAGGAGCAATATAAGTCAGTGATTGAGGCTGCAGCATGTGACTCTGTTGACTTCAGTTGAGTTCATCGTGCCTCCAGGAACTTCACGCTTCACTTGCCGTTGTGTACTTTTAAAATTTACGCCTGATGTCCAACATCCATAAAGCTCACATGTCGTCAGGGTAAAAAGAGAGACTGTTATCTATTCTGTAAATCAACTTACACAAAACCATTTTTTTTATTAAAAAAAAAAAAAAAAAAAGGAAAAATACTTGAAGAATTTCCTGCTATCAGTGCATGAGAGAAGCTTGGTGATAAACAAGCTTTTTCATCCTCCAAGTGTTTGGAGAGCTACATGCGAACAAAATTAGAATGATTTTTATTAAACGAGTCAACAATCTAAAAGTTATGGAGTAGCCGCTCAGCAATAAGGAAGCTGTCTGTGTACACAGTGACGCTGCAGGATGCCTTCACCGTGGTAACCGATGCCAAGCAGCAGGTGAGAGGAAACTCGAGATGCAAGCGGAGAGTCGGGTCAGAGCATGGGCAGGGGGGCTGAGGGCCCACTGTGACCTGACCACAGCATGACATGGTAAGAATAATAATCTAGAGCATCTCTAGCTTTAAGTTCTGAAGTTCTAAAATCATTTCACAGAATTAACTACCATCTTACAACACAGTGAACCACACAGCGACAAGCTGATGTTCAGCTCAGGCAGTTTAAAAGGTACAGCTGCTGATTCTTCATGCACAACTAAAACAAATAGAAACTCATCAATTTTAACCAGGGACCTATTAGCAGCTCAGAAAATATTAGAAGCTTGCTGACAGGCAGGAAATAGATAAGATCTGATCTGACATGAATGCCGCTAACAAACCACAGCTAAGATTCACTGCAAGCCTAAATGGTAACTTTAACAGTCTATAGGCTCTGAAGTCTCTCTTTGATCCTAAGGTTTTAGTCTTCTTCAACTTAAACTCAAATTATCTGCTTCTGATCACTGATCCTCTCTGGACTGGAGATTTTAAAGTAAAATGCTGCAAGCATGCACCTCTATTTTGTAGTAAATATGGGTTATTTCATATGCTAACATGCCCCCTCATAAGGCTGGTATCAGATAATAGCTTAGAAAGAGATGTTAAAAAATTAAGGATCTCACTCAGTTCCTACACAGCAACACCCTGCTCCTCCTCTACCTGTTGCCGATACATAGCTAACATATGATATAAATCTTTAGCATTTCAACTGTTTGTGGTTATTTTTTTCAAGCAAGCATTTAACCTTTTTAATCAAGATGCAGGTGCTCACCGGGTTAAAGTGTTTTTAAATATTTATTTTAAATAACTAACATTGTTATACGAAATATTCCTACTGAGTTTGTTGTTTATTGGGTGTCCTTTTAATGTTTCTTCTTATGGTAATGACTCAAATCCAAAATAAAGACTAATTAAAAACAATCTGCAACAATGAGCATGCCGTTTAACTTTTGCTGCTGTTAAATACCAATTAGATCTTGTTTTACATTTAGAAATTTGTCATAGAATGTGACTATCCCCCTTTAAACAATCTAGATGATAGATAAAAACAACTAGGGCCGGACAAATCTTAGCATCTGAAATATTACCGCAATTTAATAAAACACAATCTTCATATCGCAGAAGCATTAGATTTCGGTCACATTACAATTAAACAAAGTAAGACACTAGAGTTCTCACCCCAGGCCTTTAGGTGGCAGTAATATGCTCAAAGTAGGTTTGTCACCACACAGGACAGAAAAAGGAGAAGAAATTAAGACGGAAATCCATTTATATAAATGATGGCAAAGGGGTTATATATATATATATATATATATATATATATATATATATATATATATATATATATATATATATATATATATATATATATATATATATATCTCTCCTGCATTTTTGTTTTACCAACCTTAGTTTATTATGTTATATTTTTACAACATATTAATGTTGAATCCTTAAAGGCTTATAACATAAGCTACAGATTTAATGGAGATGCGCTCATGGAAAGATATACAGTTCATTCATTCAAAAGTTGAATCGGATCGGTATCGTCTCAGCCCAGGAATCGGCATGAGATTGGAAAAACTAAATATGTGCATCTCAACTTACCGTAAATTTTCTAATATTGGCCTGTATTCCATTGGGGGCCAGGACTCTAACAATGGCCGGACTCGTATACAGGCCGGGGCCATAATTAGAACCAACAATGTTCCTGGGCAGTTCTGAACAACTTGTGATAGTAACATACAAGTACCACAGGGGGGCAATGTTTGTTAACGAATCAAAGCCATAAGCATGGGAAGTCCCATCCTTACACAGAGATCGTAGTGGCCTTACACAATCGTTCTGATCTGAAAGACAAATGTGATTACCGGTAGGTCTGATGGTAACCAGGCAGCGTTAAAATTACAGAATTTCGTTGGCCTTTGTTGTTCTGAATTTCCCTTCAAATATATGATACTGGTAGCCTACTTCCACTTAGCCTGCCTCAAATACAATTTCGCTGTGACTGCAGAACAGTTTCCATTCATTTTTTTTAAACTTTGTTTTGCAAGTCAGTTAGACCAAGATTCCATTCTGTGTCTTCTTTTTTACGTATTGCCGTGCAGAAAAATTGCAGCTGCAGGAAGATGTCTGAATAATGATCTGTATATCGTTATGGTAACTGTACTTTTTCAATAAATGAACCTAGTATTTTATAGGTTGAAATCTTGTTTTTATTCCTTCCACTGGTAGTCTGTTTTGATCAAATTGAAATAGAGGCCTGACTCTAATTCTGGCCTCCTTCCAATAATGGCCTGGACCAAGATGTACCTGAGTGAAATAATGGCCCCGTCCTATATTAGAGGATTTACGGTATTATTACAGTGATTGTAAGGACATACATATAGTGCGAGATAACTGTAAAAGAATATGTCAATCAATTTAATACATACCTACGAGTCACATCAACGGTTTCATCTGTGAGAATTCAAATTTAGAAGTCACAGCTTGGCAACAATTCAAGCACGAATCACAAATCTACTCATACATTGCGATTGGTACTTGTATTGTTGCTAAACTGTAATATGTATTGTCACATATGAAGCGTTTAATCTTGCATGTATGTAAGAGTTGAAAACAAGCCACAAATACAGATCTTCTATTCAATCATGGTATGCTTTTTTACTTATAAAAATTCAGACACCAATTTTATAGGCCGTTATCTTAATATATACATGTATGGGGAAAAAAAATATTAAACATTTTTTTTTTACTTGTACATTGCACCTTTATGTTTTATTCTGTTTCAATCAAATGTTCCAACAGGACATAGTCAATATTTATGATACCAAACACGTTAAAGAGTAATGCTTAATAAAAAGCAAGGCATTTGGTATTTGCTGCCTTATGAAGGAGCCGCTGTGCAGGCAGATTTATGCGTGTTTATATGGAGACACTGCAGCTTGTTGAAGCCTCCCACCTTCCAGGCCAGGCTACAGAACGTTTTCTTTGACCAAATGTCACACAGGACGCTACATCCGTTCTAGACCTTATTTATACTGGTTAATTAGAAACACAATACAAACACAAACAACTCTGAGAAGTCTGTCTGCTGAAGTGCATTTGGAAACCTGCAGAGCCACTTCCTTTTTAAGCACATCATGCAGTGAGATAGATTGAGTCATTCCATTTGTGCCAACACAGTCGTGATTAGGTATCACAATGAGACCAAACGGTTAGTTGTCAGTTAATTTGCAGGTTAAAAAAACCCATGAAGTTAACTAATGTTCTACCTGTGAAACCCTCAAACTGCTACCAGCCTTCACCAAAGGGCTCAGCAGCATAACCCGTCTTCAAAAACGGCTTTAGATGAAAACAGTGAACTTTTTTTCTTCAGATAATTACTGTTTACATTCCAAACAGACCTTCTGTTTGGTAATCCTCACAGCTCCATGACCAAATGCCTCAATACAGTGACTGACAGAGATGGCTGCATTAAACTAGAACTTGTTTCATGTCACAGAAGCTTTAGAAGAGCAGATATGGTTTCCTAATGAAGGCCAGGTGATCGTCCGCATCATCAGCTACTTCCTCCTGATGCTATTCAGTTCCACAGAGATTAACCTAAACCTCTTCTACACCGGAATCAGAACATTAGAGTTGTTTACTTATCTATAGGTAGAACAATGTGCAAAAATGCTTGAGTCATTGCTTTGTTTTCCAGAGCCAACAAAGTAGATTTTTTTTATATCTCATTGTTGTTGATCAATATTTATTTGGGGTTTTCTGAGGGATATATTTGTTTGCCTAATATGATGCATATTTTTTTGGATTTGTTAAAATGTTGACACTGATCTATTCCTCTTTGACAACAAAAAAGCTCCTGAACTTAAAGGATGTACTGCTGTCATGTCTTTTTACATTTCAAATGACTTAAATAGAAACTACTGAGTTGTATTTTCCAATATAGTGATTCCGTAAAAATTCAAAAAATATCCACTGGACTTGGTTTCCAAGATTTGAAGACATTTCGCCACCTCTCCAGGAAGCTTTCTCAATTCAAATGTCTGGATCCGCAGTGAGTTTGAGTCTTATATAGACAAAGCCTTGTATCGCTTGGAAACATGCAAATGGTAACTGATGAATGGGTCGTTTGGTTCCATCGTTAGCCTGTAATATCTGAAACCTGTCTATTATTCTGAGGGTTGGTCGTTAAAGGGGGGGGGGGGGGCGTTAAGGGGGGGATTGTCTCCTGTAATACCTAAAATCTGTCTATGATTGTTAAGAGTCGGTCGTTAAGGAGATATTGTTCACCGGCTGGAGCGGGTAGGTCCCTCGTTCCTCTGTGATGACTATGACCTGGATGACTGAGAACCTTCATCAGCATATTCCAATATAGTAAATTTTCAAAGATCTAGTTGGTAATAACAGATAATCAATAACATGATCTGTCCCTCTCTGTTTTATCTCTGGTTTCTGGCTAACATGTTTATTAAACTGCCCCACAGGATTTGGTCTTTCATCTGTTTGTTTTGAACTAGCAGTCCAAGGTAACCCAAAAATACATCCTTTCAACACTTTCAAAATATCCAAATCTGGGTAAGGTCTGGGTAAAATATTAGAGTAGAATAAGCATAAACTTGAAATGAAATGCAACAGTTTAGGGAGAAAAAAACCTGTAAGCATTATTAAAAATGCAGCACCTATCAGGCATAACAGTATGACTGGTATGGTTACCTTAGTGCTTTGTAATGTTTTTTTTTTTACATTTTCTATCAGAAGCAGCACTAATCTTTCTAGTAGTTTGGGCTGCTGTAGCTAATCTATTGGACCGTTGTTCCCCTCATGCATCAATAAACCATAACCTCACTGCTGGTTCTCTGCTGTTGTTCTTTTGGGTTAAGAGACGCACAGATCAGTCTTTTCCTATGGAACTATTTCATCAAGACTAAGGCAAAAAATAAATAAATAACACAAAGTTTCCCATCTTTGCATCACCATTCTTTATAAAACTGAGAAATTATGAATCTGAATGTTGTTGACTGACATTAAAAGACTAAAAATATCAGCATCTCAGTTTAGATCCACTTCTTGAAATAGAAATTTATATATATTTCCACACCTAACCTCCAATCAGAGGAGAATATTTAGCAGTTTTTATGTTTGGGTGACTGATTGGTGCAGCTCTGCTTTAACCCTTTATATGGCACTCAGTCATATACTTTGAAAATCAAAATTTCAAGCCAATAGTGTTATTGGAAGAAAGAAAGAAATGCATAAAAAAACACTCTGAGAGTGAAAGCAACACATTTAACAACCTTAGAGGCAATAATGCTGATACTGGCACTTTTTAGTTTATAAGCGTAAATATAATTGTTAACTAGGCTTATTAACTTTTTATGTTTACTTTTTAACTTTTCAAATTAGCTTTTTACCCTTTTTTCTTGACTTGTTAACTTTTTTTAACTTAATTTACAGTAGGTAATATATCATTAAAGGGCTCATCTAATTGGTCAAATGCCAAAATAAGATGTGCAGACATGCAGCAGGATCTTTACTGAATGGCTGGATATAGATCTTCTGCTTCTAGACCTCACCGAGGGAGGTTTGTCCTGTGATCAAAAACGGTTATTTGTCCTATAAAGGGTTGACAGATGCCAAACCTGAGGATATAATTGGTGTATATGTGTCAGAGGTTATAGTTTTATGACAGATCAGAAAGTGTTTCCATGTCATACTTATTTCCAGAACACCATCAGAGAAAAAGATTTCCACAAACCTTTCTTAAACTCCTCCAGCATGGCATCCAGCTTGGTATCATGGAAGACAAAGTGGACTGGGTGGTTGTAGAACTTGGTGATGGTCTTCAGGGTGGTGCAGTCGTCTGGATCCACAAAGGCCAGGTCCTTGACGAAGAGGATGTCCACTATGTTGGACCGCTCGTCCTCATACACAGGGATCCGGGTGTAGCCGCTCTCCATGATCTCTGACATGGTGTTGAAGTCGAGCACAGCATCACTGCTGATCATGAAGCAGTTGCCAACAGGCGTCATCACGTCCTCCACCGTTTTGGTCCTGAGCTCCAGCGCCCCTTGGATCATGTTGAGCTCCTCTTTCACCAGGTCGTTGTAGGGTTCGGTCACTTTCAGCATTTCCACCAGCTTCTCCCGGTTGTAGACGGTTCCGATCTCCTGCCCAAGCACGCAGTCTAGCAGCTTGCTGATGGGCCAGGAGAGAGGGAAGGTGAGCAGCATGAAGAGCTTGGTGAGCATGATGGTGTTGGCACCCACTGCCAGGCCGTGCCGGGAGCACAGCGCCTGGGGGACGATCTCCCCAAAGATCACGATGCCCACGGTGGAAGCCATCACGGCCCCGAGTCCGGATTTAGTGAGGTCATCCAGGAGGATGGTGAGGGTGGTGTTGACCAGGACGTTGCCGAGCAACAGCGAGCAGAGCAGGTAGTTCCCCTTCCTGCGGATGGGTTCGATCTTTCGGGCGTATTTCTTCTCCTTCTCGGTGCCGCAGCTCTGCACGATGCGGAGCTCCATGGGGTCCAGCGCCATCAGCCCCAAGTTGAGCCCGCTGAACATGCCGGACAACACCAACAGGCAGCAGATGAGGATCACCTGCAGCCAAATAGGCAGCAGGGACTTCTCTTCCTCCACCACCCGCAGCCTGCCGTCATTATCATCCAGCAGGATCCACTTCTGCTCCTGGGGTTGGAGGACGCACAGCCCGAACACTTTGGACATTTCACTTTTCCGAAGCTGCTTGATGGTGAGGTTGACAAGTCCGGCGGTGTTCTGGTTGCTTACCTGCATGGGCCCATTCACTAAAACATCCTTGGAGTGTTCCGGACAAGTCCTGTTTAACTGAACGTCACGCGCGCCAAACTGATCGTCCTCTCCAACGTTGTCGTAAAGTTCGGCGAATCTGATGAGTTCCGAGCTGTTGGGAAACAGGTAGAGTCCGTAGAACCTGATGAAGATCTCGCTGCCCTCGGTCACCTGAATAACTCCCGTCTCGGTGGTCTCGGCCGGCCTGTTGCTCTTCTCGAGCCGCATGCCGATTATCCGAGTTACGCCCCGTGACTCCGGGACCGCTGCCTCGGTCTCCCTGGCCGCCAACACGCAAAAAAACAAAAATAAATTGAGAGGAAAGCCCAGTCCACTTGAATCTGTCGCCATGTTTGTTTCACTCTATGCCAGCGGCCGAACTGACGTCAACTACTCTTTTCCTGGAGCCCGCCCATCAGTTACCATAATCAGTGGCAGCCAATCAATGAGCGTTACGTCACACAAAACTTTGGACCGAGCCCCCTATAAGTTTAGAGTTTTTAAAGTCGCCTGATTGTTTTTGTTTTAAGGTAGTTTAACTTGAGCAACTGACGTTTTTTTTAAGTTAGCGTTACAGTTGAAGGATTATTTTCATTCATGAAATTAATTCTAAAATTAAACTGCTTTGTTTTGTTTGTGTTTTTAAGAATTTTCATTTCGACCCCTTCTCCATTTAGTACCCCGATTTTCACGTCATTTTTACGTCACTTTCTCGTCACTTTTACTACTTCATTTTTGTTGGCCAACTCTCATCAGTATTCTTAATCAACTGAATATCAGTTATTTTCTTAGTTATGTGTGATTTCTTCTATTTTAAAGATGAATAGTATTTCAAAAACTACCAAATTCCACTATTATTTTATTGGTTTTTTTTTTTTGGGTAAACTAAAAAAATTAAATATAAAATTACCCCTGATGAAAAAAAAGCAAGCAAATAAAATAAACAAGTAAATAAATAAAGAGCCTTATGATGGTAGAATATATGTTGTTGCAATTTCTAAACTTTTGTTTTTTTCTCTTATTTTAGAGAATGACTTAAAACTTAACTGAAACATATTTAGCTTTATGAGTTTACTAACTCCATAGGCTACACTATCGTGCAGATCTCTTATGCAATGCACTAAACTGCTTTTGTCAACTGTTTTATTTTGGTTTTATTAAGATGCAGGTCCAATTTAAATCAAATTAGTTATTCAAGGTTGAAAATTGGTATATAAAAAGAGCAAATAGGTCTCAGAGCAATGACATCAAGGCTTTTTTTTGGTTGATCTATAAAATACCAAGTAATATGTATTTTACAGTAAGTTGAATGATGACTTGGAAAACATCTTGATTGATGTTATCCAACTACATCGTTTATAATCAAAGGTGAGAAAGGGCAATCAGTATGTTTCCTCTGTTAGACAGTCTTCTCTTTAGTGTTTATCTTCAGCAGTGAGAGAGTAGCTTAGGGACTGTCCATGGTGAAGTTTTAGCACCACCTTGTGGTCAAAGTATGAAAGCAACTTGTTTTTGATCACTTGTTGCTTAGATATTCAGACAGGTCTGGATTTCCACCTTTGTTTGTAGATATTTAAGAAATACATTATATTTCAACTACTCGTTTTTAGTACAAAAACAAAGAAACAGTCCCGTATTTCCCTATAAATGTTACTGTTGGTATAAACGAATACTTAGTAAATTTACTTTAATGGAATTTTGTTTGCACAGGGTTTATACAGAACACAATTTAGTTGCATACAGCTCATGCAAATATGATGAAATCACGATATAATAAGATAAATACGCAACATTAAGTGCAGCAGCAATAGGAATGTATCATATTGCAAGGAGAAAGAGACTCAAATAAAGACTCATCAGCACAGTGCACATTGTTTTCCTCAAGACTTGTGTGTTATCCAACCATCCATTCTTTGTCTTTTATTCACCAAACATTCAGTCACTGGGATTACAGCTTTGATAGGGAAAGCCATCCATCTGTCTCCCCGCTGCATG
This sequence comes from Cyprinodon tularosa, assembly GCF_016077235.1. Lineage (NCBI taxonomy): Eukaryota > Metazoa > Chordata > Actinopteri > Cyprinodontiformes > Cyprinodontidae > Cyprinodon > Cyprinodon tularosa. The sequence goes on along the minus strand of NW_024039124.1, from coordinate 1,122,793 downwards.
CTCCGGCTTTTTCTGTTAGGAGCTCAGTAATACCTAAAGCACAGGATTCTCTTACATTATCCACCAAGTTCTTGCTCTTTCCGAGCCTTATTATTGTTGTGACCTCACAACACAAAGGAAAACAGACATTGCATGTTCCAAAAAATGCTTATCTTGCATAGAAACATTGACGATGAACATCTTTAGAACAACAAAATAAACCTTGATGGTTTATTTTGGTTTATAGTGGTGAAGACTCTGAGGGTCCGGCAGCAGGGGTAGTAAAACTGGTGACCCAGAGAGATTTTCTTCTCGATTAATGCTTGCTTCTTTTCAACCTCTTTACTTTAATTTACTTCCGTTGACACTGTGATGAAAAGCAGGTATAGGCAGTGGATGATGGAGCGCTCTGCTATGTAATCCAGATATTTTGACTGCAGTTATTAAAGAATAAAATTGTTTATGTATGTTAAATCTCATTCTTTAAAGAAGCAGCCTTAAATGCAAGGAGGGAATACAGAGGGAATAAACAATTATTTATATAGTCAGTGTTTGGGGTATTCTCAGTTAATTCACTAATATTATGTGGACATGTGACATCTAGTGGTTAATGTGCATCAATATGTGAGGAGATTTTCACACATTACTGTTATAGTCATGGAAATAAAATGATAAAATATCTGTTTTTTGTTTTGTTTTGTTCTGTTCCAGATAATATGACTCAATGTCTTTGGAACACATTAGTTCCTTTTGCAGTTTAACTCTGTACATTAAACAACAATATGCAACAAACGGCATTCATTTATCAGCCTCCCTCTATGTCAAAGGTTTTTTATTCAACTCTCCATTTAATAGCAGCAGCAGAACAGGCAGTAATCAGCTACAACCATCCTATTGTCATCAGGAGTTCCTCAAATTAAATAAGGATGCTTTTTTGTTTTTAATGACTTGTCTTTGTACTATCGTTGTGTTTATAGATTATTTTTAGCTAATATTGCATGCGAATTGTTTGAGTCCTCTATAAATATTTTTGTCTTATCCTATGGACATTTGAAAAAAAACTTACATTTTGTCAGAACTTGACGATGAGAAGAGCAAAATGTCTGAGAAGGTTAAAAAAAAAACAGATTAGAACCTTTAGCAGCATTTTTTTCCCCCCTACAATTCTTTTGTATTTCAGTAGAAACCATTTTAAATTTGGTTCAAATATTTATAATACAGGAGTTAGAGCACATTGTGGGAAAGGAGCAGTGACCTCAGCAGGCAGGATGGCTGTGTTTTTTCCCCCCTCCTCCTACAGCTTGAGTAATATTAAAATTCTGAATTAAAAAACACAGTTTTCAAGGGTCCCAGCTGCAGGAGATATGCAATGATTTGGCTCAGTCTCATCCAAAAGCCTGGTAGACTGATTACAGGGGCGGTGGTTAAGAAATGTCACAGTGATAAACGTTTGCATTCTTTCTCCTTTACTACCCTAAGAGGAGAAATTTTGGTAACACCTAACTGTGCAGATTTCTTATGGGAATATTATCAAATCTACCATGTAAAGAAGAAATAATTTATCAGTACTCCAATACATTAGGACTGGGACCCATACAGGTAAAGCAGCAGAGGCTAATATACTGTGCAAAAGTTTTTCCAACCCTTTAACCTTTTTTACTTTTGGTCAATTCAAAGCACAGCAAATTAGCAGCTAACTAAATGTAAGCCTAAGAATACTATTACAGACTTTCAACTGTAAATGAACAACTGTGCGCTCTGCAAAGCTGGACCCTATGGAAGAGTTGAAAAGAGGAAGCAGTTGTTTGAAGAAAAATAAAGCAAATACATGGAGGAGATGATATTACTGAGACCATAATAAAGCTCATTAGTGATATTTAGATTTGTATGTATGTGTATGTATATAATGCTGAATACTCCATGGTGAAACATGGGGGTGACATCATCATGGTGTGGGGATCCTTTTCTTTAGCAGACACAAGAAACCTGGCCAGAGTTGAGGGGAAGATGGATGGATGAATAGAGGAAGGAAACCTGTTAAAGGCAGATTGAAACAAAGGTTCCTCTTTCAGAACAGAAATCCCAGTAACACAGACAGAGCTACAGGAGTGGTTTAGATCAAAACATATTCATGCTTGGATTGGCCAAAGCAAACTTTAGACTGATGCCTGATTCTGAACCACTGACAAGACATAAAAGCTATCCTCCTTCCAAGCTAACGGAACTTTAGCTTCTGCAAAGAATATATAGCAAAGGATGTTAGTCCTGAGATGTGAAGCTGGGGGGAAAATGCACTAAAAATGTTGCTTCTATAAAGTATTGGTTTAGAGGGGGTTTCATTCAAATGCATGCCACACTTTTAACATATTTGTAATAATAAAATAAAAGCTGTGTCTCCCCTAAAATGGTATCGGTGACCTATTTGTTGGTACTTGCTGATACTGATATCACCATATTACTGATGGATCGGAGCCCTACCTGATACTGGTATCGGTGCAACACTAGTAATTATACCAAGATTGAAAAAAAATGTATAAACATTTTGCATTTAGGAGTAAAAAAATCATCTGTGAATATGCTACATGCTAGAAATATACCCATAATTCCTCAAGTGGAAAAGTTTGAAATTCACTTGGTTTAATTTAATAAAAAATATTCTTTAAGGAACCCTTCGCTATCAGATTATTAATTGATTAATTGAAAAAATAATCGACAAATTAATTGATTTGCAAAATAATCTTCAGTTGCGGCCCTAGTTGACACAAAAAATGTTTAAAGTTCCGGGATGTAAATAATAAAACACATTTAGACTAAATTTAAGTTAAAGAAAACACATCTTTGTGAGTGATCATATTGATCGATTATTTAAATAATCATATTGATCGATCATTTAAATAATCATCAACTAATTTAGCAATTGATTAATCATTAACTGGAGTATAGGGCCACTAAAATGTGACTTTAGCCGACAGAGCAACACACTCAGAGCAGGAATTATAACATAATTGTAAAAAATATGTAAACATTTTTTATTTGAGATATAAAAAAAAGTTTTTGTCTTTCAATATTCTCTATCAAGAACTCCTCAAGAGGAAAAGTTTCTGTTTCACCTTGTTTCATTTAGTAAAAGATCTTCTTTAAGGAACCTTTAGCTATCTGATTATTAATCGATTTATCGAAAAAATAATCAACAGATTAATCAATTTGAAAAATGATCATTAGCTGCAGCCCTACAGTCATATGTTTCTATTATGCAAGTGCGTTTTTTATAGTAAAGGACTAAATGTAACACAGCCTTTTATTCAATTCATTTTATTTATATAGCACCAATGAGTCGATGCAATCAACTGGTTTTCCTTAGATAGAAAACTTTGTATCAATTTGACTGTATGATCTGGTTGAACTGTAAAGTGCCTTGAGATGACATGTGTTGTGAATTTGGCACTATATAAATAAACTGAATTGAAATTGAATTGAATTCACAACACATGTCATCTCAAGGCACTTTACAGTTAACCAGATCATACAGCCAGATTGATTCAATGTTTTCTATCTAAGGAAAACCAGTTGATTGCATCGACTCATTGACTCGAATGCAATCCCTCACAATAAGCATGCTCGTAGCGACAGTGGAGAGGCAGTGGAGAGGAAAAACTCCCTTTTAACAGGAAGAAACCTCCAGCAGAACCAGGTTCAGTGTGAGCGGCCATCTGCCGAGGCCGACTGGGGTACAAGGAGACAGAAGCAGAGATGCAAAAAGCAGCTCCGAGCCAACTCCCATGTCAGAGGATAAAGAGAGCAAATCCAGCCAGTCAGAGTCAGAGAAACAGTACTATACTGGAAAACAGGCCGATCTCCAACATCTATAAACAAATTAAATCATCATCCTATCCCTTAGCAAAATGTAGTACAATTGAAGTAAATTCTATTAAGAATACTTAAGTATAAGTACAAGTTTAGAAAGTATACCAAACAATGTACTTTTAGTGTACTTGAAGTATTACTAAAGTAATACTTCTTCGAACTAAATTGGGACATTTTTAAGTTTACTAAAGTATACTTAAAGTATACTTTAGTAGACAATAAAGTAAACAGTGACTATATTATTGATAAGTATATGAAATATAGTTTAGAATAAGTAAACTCTAAGTGCACTGCCTGATTTTAAGTATGAAATTAGTGCACTTTTAGTATAATTGAATAAACTACTTTTTGCTTAGGGATATTGCTTACTGTCTGACTGTTAACATAGCTCCTTATGCAACAACGGGGTATTGTAAACTGTAAACATGTTGTTCATATCTAATTATTTAGTTACCTCTGCATAACTGTAGATATTCATCCTATTGCTGCTCTTAGCTAAATAATTGAATGTATTTTAAGGTTCATATTTCTTTAGCTAAAAAAAAAAAAAAGTGTGACATGAATATTTTCCATCTTCAATTAAGTCTTCATTTAGTTACTCATGTCTCATTCTTGCCAACTAGATGTCATTATAGCTCCAGATATCTTAATTAAATATTTGTGTCACGTGACCTCGTTTGGCTTCCTTGTTCAAGTTCTGTGAAAATCTAATAGTGAGCATCGGAGGGGAGTGGAGGCTCCGGGAGGGAGGAGAAACACAGAGGAGGGGAATGGAGCAGGAGCGAGTGGGTTCTGCAGGGCCAACACTTTAGACTTCCATTCTTTTTATTTCTGTTTGCACACAGAAACCCGCAGGGAGACGCGCGGCTTTACGGTAAGAACCACGCGCCTTCTTCTTTTCACTTCTTTTAGTCCTCCGCTGATCTTTGAGGAGCCAAGGTGAAGCTTTCAGAGAAGGTTTTTAGGAGAAAAGATGTAGGAAGAAAGGAACTGCCTCCTCCCCGGGGAAAACTAACGAGAAAGTAGCGGAAAGAATGAAAAAGGAAGAAGTGGAGTTAGTTATAATTGGGTACAGAAAGGGAAAAGTTTTCTCTAACTTCTATGACAGTTATCGACTGTATTTGCTTACTTTTGTGTTTCTAAACTACTTTCTATGAGTTTTAAAACATTTCAAGAACTAAAAAAATGCTTACAGTCTGTTTTTGTTTACAAAGCATTTGTTAAATGTAACAAAGCCTTTTTTTATTCAAGGTGTAAAATGAACCAGATGAAATTCCGTTTTTACTCAGACTGACTGGTTTTAAACTGTGACCGTAAACTGTGACGTCACTGACGATGAGTCATTTTTCTGTGCATCATCTGGAGGCTTTTCAGACTTTATTTACATCCTCTATCAGCAGCGGTGCTTTTAAAGTAGCTTATTAATAAGCAGCTCTGAGGCATCATATCATCTTTTAATTCTTATAAAGGTTTTTGTTTTTTTTTAGCTCCCTTTTCACTTTTTCTATGGATTTTTAACACAGTTTTTACTTGATTTGATGTGATCTTTTTTTTAATTCTCTCAGTTATTGGTTCACCCTATATTTAAAATATATTTGTTTATCTTTTACTTTTATTTAGGCATCAATAAGTGTCTGATTTTAGATCATTCTGATACTTTGTGGGTGAGAATACCACATTATAACTTAATTACATTACACTGGCAACTTTATTAGGTACTGGGTTGAATTTCCTTTTCCCTTCAGAACATTGTTAGAGTATGGAGGACCAACTCTGCCATATTTAAAAATACATTTTTAACCTTTAAAATTTTAAAGAACTTTTAACTTAATATTCTGGGCTCTATGATTTAATAAGATGGGCCACCAACCAATGAGCAGAAGTTGACCATCTAAGACACACCCCCTCCTTATTTGCATAAAGAGGCAGAAATGCATACAGAAATGTAAAAACGACAGGCAGAAATAACTAGCATGGAAGAAATTAATAGGGTAAAAAAGTACAAAGGCAAAATAAAACAAACATGCACATTAAATAAATACTTAAAAAAATGAGTAAAAATAAATAAAGTTGAAGATTATAATTTACAAAAATAAAGAAGGTAATTATTTCAAAGACGAATAAATAAAGAAGCTAGTTAAAAGAGATATATACATTTATGTCTCACTGTATAATTAGTTTCTACCTACATTTATTTGTTTATTGTATTTTTTGGGGCAATGATTAAATGCTTATTTATTTATTGAGCATTTATTTATTTATGTGTTTATTCTTAGATATGGCAGAGTTGGTCCCCAATATTAAAGGAGCAATAACCAAGAAATATTTTGTGAAATCAACCAAAAGTATTGTCATTTGTAACACAGGATGGAAATAACATTCCCTATAAACTATAGGTCTACTCCATCAACAAGATCTTTGTCCAGATTTCCCCTTTCAAACCAAGAGAGTTATGGTACAGAACACCTTTGGTCCAGTGTGTTTACTTCCTGGTTCCTAAGCCAATCATATGAGAGTTCTCAGGGCTGCCAAAGCAGAGTGTAGAAAGTATTTGGTATTTTATGTTCGCAAAAGAGCAGCAGCCTGCAAACATGGAAGCCAGCAGGAGAAGTGAGCCAGAAATAGTCACAACAATATTTAAGTAGGATGAGCATCCTTCAAACTTACTTTGGCTGAATCAAAATAGTGCGTGATTCTGCTGGAAGATGGTTGCACTAGGCTCATTTGAGACAAGGCATGTTCATTTATATAGAACCGATTACTGGGAGTTTACTTCAAACATGTGGGCAATAAGAACTAAACACTGTCTCACTATGTTTGCTTCTGTTTCTGGTCCTTGTAGGCAGCTCTAGAGATTTTTATCTGCATGTGCTAATTGGGATGGGGGGGGTGGGGGGGGGGGGCATTGAACTAAGGGTGCATCATCCTTTGTTCCTACATTTTTAATGAACACAGATGCTCAAAAAAATAGAGGTGAACTTTTAGATAGTGTTGGGCAGGGCCCCCATCCAGCACTAAAATGGTGGTATCGATATCAGCAAGTACCAACAAAATGGGAACTGATACCATTTTGAGAGCCAAAAGTTTATTCAACTATTGTCACCCATTCCAAGTAGGCAATAAAACGTTCTACTGGATTCACTTTTTGTTAGTCTTTTTCCTGCTTCACAAAGGTAGGCAGCAGCTTGACAAAGACATGATGGCAATTATTTTACATCCAAGTAGTATGCAGTTCTTCATATATACAAACACACATCAATTTCAAAAAGATGGTAATGGTATACTGTACAGCCAGGTATTGGGTATCGGTATCGGGGCCAAAACATGGCATCGGCACAACACTACTTTTAAATAAGATAAAGTCAACAATTAGGCTTATAATTACCGGTATATGTGGTGTTCTGCTATAAAAATGCATGTATAGAGTGTTATGTAGTATATAAACTGTTTCAAACACTGAATGTAAATTTATCAGATCTGGGAAAACAAAATATAGTGAATTAATTGTGAGTTCAACAGGGCTATCTGGTGGATTAGATGTAAGGTTATAAATAGATAAAGTAATTATAAATATAAAAGTACCTATAAGGTCATTGGTTAAATATCATGTACCAAATAATTTTTGCTAATATTTTCTTTGTACTGTGTAGAGCTTAAAAAAAAAAATTATGAAGTAAATATATTTCTGCAGCTGTATGATCAACTTTTTAGGCAGCACTGTGAAGAAACTATTCCAGTAACCGGTTCTAATTAAGGTCAACACATTGAACACATTTTTCAAGGTCTTGCTCAGACATTAGTTCTTTAATCCTGGAGATGTGCTGCTGGAAGGCAGACCTTGATGCTGTCTGTATGTGCCTCTTTAGGTTGAGTTCTGAGGCAATCATGACCCAGATTTAGATCCTGATTGGTGGTTGCTACCTGTATTAACTAAAACTTAGCTCTAACTTTTGAATGCTGATCTTATGGCCCAGAAGTTATCACACCCATGTGTTGATTTATTCTATGCATTTACTCAGAGCTTGAATGGGTTCCTGCTCACCTAGTGACAACATGATGTACAGCTGTGTATCATCGGCATAGCTTCGGTAAATTATGTTGTTTTTTAAAATAGGATGTGAGTTAGGGAAAACATGTAGATATTAAATAAAATGGGCCCTAAATCAGACCCTTGGGGAACGCCCTGTCCTTCAGGTAGGGTTTAAAACAGTCCAGTGCTGTACCAGGAAGGCGGACCCATTTTTAATGGTGCTCTTATAAAATAAAGTGATCAATAGTGTCAAATGCTGCACTGAGTTCAAATAATACCAGCACTGTGGTTCTTCCAGAGTCAGAATTTATACGTATGTCATAGAGCACATTAATCAGGTGGGTCTCTGCTCTGTGGTTGGATCGGAAAGCTGACTGGAAGACATCAAAGCAGCTTCTCTTTGTTAAAAGGGCATTTAAATGTTGAAACACAACTTTTTCAATAATTTTACTGATGATGGGAAAGCTTTGAGATTGGCATGTAGTTCTGCAGTTGCAGTTTGTCCCAGTTGCTCTTATTCAATAGTGGTTTGATAATTGCTGTTTTTAGTGACAGGAGGAAACACTTGTTTTTATAGCTGTGGACATGGTCAGCAACCCCAGTGAGGTAGGTTTTAATGTTTAAAAAAGGTTTGTTGGTGTAAATGGACTCAGCGTTTCCTTAAATGATCCCCACACTATTACTATTACATGAGTGTCTGAATGTGAGAGCCAAAACCAGGACTTTTCAGATAGGAGTTTCCCAAATATTTTATTGCCTATGTGTGATTTGTTGCTTCAGTTTGTTTTCACCTAGAATGAATTGGAACTGTGCGAGGTCTTCTGCTGATGTAATTCATCTGCTTCAAGGTCTGACATGTTTTGCATTACATAGATGGTTTTCGGCATACCATTGGTTTAAGAAGTTGCTAAATGAGCTTCTTTTACCTTTGTATCAAACTAGCCTTTCTTCTCCTTACCTCTGTCATTCACAGAGCAATTGTTTTCTCCATTCACTCAGTTCTCAATAGATTTATTCTTCTTTTGATAATTCTTTGGAAACCAAGTGAAATTCCCAGTAGACCAGTACTTACTAAAATACTTTGATCAGCCTGTATGGGACCAACAACTATGCAAAGTTTAAAATTCAATAAATCTAAATTTCTAGATGTCCTTTATTTTAAGGCCAAGGGTTTTGAATACTTTGCCCTGGGGCACTCCATTCTTTACATTAAGTGCTTTTGTAATTTTTTTGTCTTTGTAGATGGGATTAGTGTTTTTTTTTGTTTTTTGTTTTTTGTGGGATGTTCTGGTCCTGATGAACCTCGATCACAAAGATAAATAGCTTCAACCTGTCATGCACCCAGCGTGTCAATATTTGACGAGTTGGGTTAAGAACGCTTTGGCCCAGGAAGTGGAATTAAGCATTCAAAAGCATTGAGCTCCAGACTGTTGGATGCACTAGGGCTACATATGATCAATCTCCCAGCTGTAAGCAGACTCATTCCTCAGGGATGAGCTCTATCAAGATGGTGTCGTCTGTAAACTTTCGGAGTTTGACGGAATAGTGACTGGAGAGATTTGAGGGAAACCGTTGTTGATGGTCCTGGACTTGAAGACCTGTTTTCTCAGCTTCATGTGGTGCTTCTTCTCTGTCAGTAAGTCTGTGTTCCACCTGCAAGTTGAGTCAGGGACGCTCGGCTGAGAGCTTGTATTGAAGGTAGAACTGAAGTCTACAAACAGGATCCTAGTACAGTTTGCTGGGTATTCCAGGTGCAGCAGGATGTAGTGACAGGCCATGTTTATAACAAAACCCAAAGACCTGTTGGCTCTGTAGGGAATGCAGCGGGTCCAGGAGTGGGTTAGGTCAGTCTGCTTAGGAGTCTGCCAGTCAGCCTCAAAGCCTCACCGTCAGCCCTTTTCCCAGATACCAAGAACCACAGGACTGAATAACTGCAGACCCATCAATCTGATGTCTGTGCTATTTTTGGCATTTGAATGAACTTCCTTTCCTCTGTTTAAGCATTTGGATAATTTTCCAGTTTTCTTCTTTATCTTCACTTACCAAACAATTCTTGCAAAAATGGGCATTTATGATTTGTATGTTGATTGGGGCAAATTAATAAACTCAGGTGTGACATTCAGCTTACATTCACGTATCTGAATAAATGGCTGATGAATATCATATTCCAGTTTTATAAGATTTTTTTTTTCAGTTATAAAATCTAATGTACATTTGTGGTTGTAACAGTGTGTATGTATGTCTCGGAGAAAACAGTCATTGTGCATGCCACCAATCCTTGTTTTCACAAAGCTGTGTTTTCTTTGACAGTGTTCTGAAAGCAGCAGTGCAGTTATCAGTGTTACAGTAGGCAATTGATGGCAGCTATCTGCATTAGGCTAAACACGTCATGTGGTCTGACTTAATCGCATGCAGATCTTTGCTTCCTCTTCTTTGGTTGAAAACAAAAGATGCTTAACCTTACCTATTGTATATGTGCATATGGCACGCCAGTAAAACAGTGGAATATTTTGAAATAGTGAATATATTTTGAAACTAGTATGCCAGTTATAAAACTGCCTGTGGCATTCCAGATTCGAAAGTGGCATATGCCATTTCTGAATCTGGTATAGAACTTTTATAACTGGCATCATGCAAGCGGCGTATATATCACTTTTGAAAGGGGCATGCCAGATACCACTTTTTACCCGAAGAGCTGCTGCTGAAATAAGTGCAGTCATTAAGTTTAGAAGACAAGGAAGTCTGAATGACTAATTGGTTGGTAACTACCATAAAAACATTTTTCCTAAACAGACAAATTTGTGGTTCTTGCTGGAAGTGTGAAGATGGGACTCTGTGAGGGCTCTACTATGTTATTTTGGGTTATGGTCACTCCAGCTTTCTCTGATATCTTAATAAACTGACTTTCATTTGTATCATCCATATGACAGACCGTTTTAGCAGTCCTAAATCAACATAGGTTGGTAAAGTGAATTTTCCCTTGAATAAGGATGGGGAAATGGGCACAGAAAATGAGCAGAAATGTTGCTTAGATTACCCGTTTGAATTACGTTTCCTTTAGAGAAAAAAAAGCAGATTTTTTTAGCATAACATTTGTTAGAAACAAAAATGCTTATCTCTAAGATTTTATAAAACATTTACTATAATCATATTCCCTTATGAGATTATAGTGCAAAATATTTAGAAAGTGATCAGAATAAACAAAATGAATGTGGTACATTCCCCAGCGATCATCTTCATTATCAATCATCAAGCCACTAAACGTTTCAAGTAAAGATAGATGGTTCATCCCCTAATCAGATCTCCGACTCACAGAACAGCATGCTCACATTTACCTCTTATCATTAAAGACACAACAAATTGCATAACAAGAGACACTATGTTTAGAGCACAGAAAAAGTTCTGTTATCGATTATTTCAAAATCAAAATGCAGTTTAAAAAGCTGATTGTCGGACATTGAAGCATTCTTGTGAGAGTTTTTTCAAAGGGAAACTAGGATGATTTAACTTAGAAGGTCAATCAAACTGTCAGCTTTTTATGGGGTAAGATGAGAAGAGGAGTGGCTTTTGTGACCTGAGAGGTTAAGTGAATAATTCAGAGCTTGATTGTTTTGGGTCTTTTTGTTTAGCGCTCGGGGCTCAAAGCCTTCATGCTGTCATAACAGCACCTCGTTTTCCAACCCGTGCTCTGCTAATTCCTGTCAGGCTGCTGTTTAGGTTGCTGCTTTATACACTAGCATTAGACACAAAAAGAAAAACTTAAGTATCTTTGAGAGTCTATGAAAATCAGAATCACAAGTAAGCTCTGTTTTATGGTTAATTATAATGTGGCTTATAGTGTTGGTTTAGAATCAGTTTCCTCTTCTTGTACTAAAACTAATGAAATGAACATTTGAATTATAGTTTACTTATTCACTTCCAGTTTGGAGAGAAATTGTATTAATCAGTAACACACAGAGACCTTGAAAAAGCCTGATGTGATGCACTGTGTTTGCTTAGCCTAGTTGCCGGCAGGTTTTAATCGATTCAGGGCTCAGCTGAACACATAATGACTGACAGGTACAAGAAAGATGGATATCTGAGAAGATTAAATCTCATAAACAAATCATCACGCACCAACTCCTGCTCTTGTTGCAGTCTGACTTTTGTTGTGATTTCTTTACGAAGAGAAATCTTCTGTTGCATCTGTTTCTCAAAGTATCACAATATTATAATAGCAGCTTTTATCCAAAATCTTGGGTAAAAAAAAAAAAAAACATCTGAAAAATCTTTTGGCTGAAGAGTTTAATTTATTAGGAAATAAAAAAAAAAAAGCCAGTCAAATGAATGAATGTTCCCCTCTGTCATTATTTGTTAGTCAATAACCAAATCACCTGCGTGGAAAAAAGTGTTACACAATACTGAAAAACAAATATAACTTCAATAATTTTGTTGATTTCAAGCATTTTCCTGACTCTTTCCTCTCTTTTCCATCTTTGCCGATTTACCACCATTTTTTTAGCATCTCAGAAAATAGAAATACACTTATGTTTGTTTTTAAGTAAACCATCCAACAGGCCAAATATGTTATATAGAGTATTATTTAATTTCCCTTTGGGATGAATACGGTATAATTTAGGTCTGAAACAATTAATCGGATTAATCGTGATCAATAGATTATTGAAATAATCATCAACTAATTTAATAATTGATTAATTATTAACTGGAGTATTGAGACTCTAAAACAAGCCTTTAGCTGACAGAGAAACCCCCTCAGAGCAGTAATTATTGCAAGATTTAAAAAAAAATTATAAACATTTTGCATTTAAGATAAAAGAAAAAAAATCCACAAGTGGAAAAGTTTTAGTTGCGCCTGGTTTAATTTCGTAAAAAGTTCTAAAAAAGTAAAACAAAAAACAAACAAAAAAAAAACACTGGACCTTGTATCCAAGTTTGAAGATGTTTCGTTTCAGGAAGCTTTTTTTAATTCAAAATGTCAGAATTAGCGTTGAGTTCCAAGCTTTATAGAGAAGCCCAAACAAAACGTTGTTATGGCTTAGAAAACATGCAAACTGAAGAGGACGAAGAGGTCCGCCCCTGAGGAATGGGGAGTTGTTGAGGTCTTTGTTAGCCTGCAATGCTGGATACTGGTCTTTGCCTCTGAAAGGGGGGAGTCGTTAGGGCCAATGTTGGCCTGGCTGACCAGGCGAGTTGTCTTGGTCCCCTGCATGGCCATAAGAAATCAACTCTATCACTGCGTTTAAGGTTTTAGAGAGCTGAAACTTGAGTCCCCCCCTCTGTTTAAGGTTATTTTTTCTATCTTAACATAAATGGCTTGTGAACATTCTGGTACTCTCGTAAAAAGTCTTCTTTAAGTAATCTTTGGCTACCTGATTATTAATTGAAAAGATGGTATTACAGCCAGGAGCCATTGTGATATTACTATCATTATTAGCTTAATGAGCATTGCGGTTCTATATATTGTGCAGCTCTAGTGGAAAAAGTATTTTCTGTTAAAGACAAGATGTTTTCTAATGACACTGCCACCTGTGGCCAAAACACAGAACTGCAGCACACTTCTGTTCATTCTCATAGCTTGCCGTCGTACTTGACAAGTTCATTTTTTTTCTTTTTTACTTTTTTCACTTGAACTAAAGTTTCCATTGATGTCTGAGTTGGGAAGGATGGGCAGGTCGCTTCTGAGTATCCACTAAATCCGTCTTGTCATGATCGCAGCCCCGCTAGCTGATTACTCACTTCATTCACCTGCCTTTCCCTCCCTGCTCTCTAATTATCATTAATCATACTCACCTGCTTCCTCTGCTACATATATACGGTTCAGCCCAGCTATCGGGGCCAGATCATTATTCATTTGTATTAATAGTGTTTTTGTGAATTGTTAGTTTATTCATGTGATGATTTAGTTTCAGTTGTTCATGTTTGTTTCATGAGTTTTAGTTAAGTTCCTGGTCCATGCCATGACTCCTGGAGGCCAGTGGATTGAGAGGGTTTGGTTATTGTCTCCTGTCTGCTGATCTGCCCCAGCTCTTCTCTGCTGAGTCCTCAGGGTTTTGGCTTGGCATGCGGGGGGAGCGCGGGTTCTGGCCCTTCTCTGCGGAGTAATCAGGGTTTTGGTTTGGAACTTGGGGGAAGTCAGTTTTAGTCTTGTGAGCCTAGCTCCTAGGAGGAGACCAGTTTAAAGTTCGGCATTTATCCTGGTATCATGCCTTGTCTATGTTCCTCTCTACCATTGAGTCTGCCTGTCTTAATCTGCGAGTGTCTGTCTAAGCATGCTGCTGGACTCATAGAACTCTGAACTTGCCTGAACGCTCTGGGGATTCCTGGAACCAAGGATCTGTCTGCTTGGATCGGACCTTGACCTGGTCCTTGTTCAGGCTATGGTCTCCTGGATCTTGGAACTTTCCGGTTATGAACAGTTTCTCTGACCTGGATTGTCAGATGATAGTGGTCACTTACCCGCTGCAGTCCGTTTCTCCTTTCGGTTCTGTTTTATCATTTCTGTCATTAAGTTTTTTGAAACTTCTCATTGTCTGAAATAATAATAATAATACATTTTATTTAACAGCGCCTTTCTGGACACTCATGGTCACTTTACAGAAAATAAAAGAAATATATAAAAAGAAAGATGAAAATACCAAAATACAAATACGGGAACATAAAAACAGTTATGGATACGGAAAAGAGCCTTTATTACTGGGTCCATCTGTCTCACTTGTGACACATCTTGAATATATCGCTTTGATTGTTTGCTCGGTTGGACCCATTTAACATGGACGAGCTTGACGTCACATCCGCTGAACAGAGAGGGAACTTCTTACCCAAATTAGATTCTGTAAAAATAGGCTAGAGGCTTATGGATGCTTTGGCGCTGAACTACTGAGTTGTCAGTCTGCTCATTAAAGTAGATATTTTTCAGTTAAACATTACAAAAGGTCTCTAATGCTACATAAAAACACTGATGAGTGTTATTTGTTTACTGTATTTGTTTATTTATCATCTGGATCCCTATTAGTTGTTAGAAGCTTGACAATTATTCTTCCTGGGGTCCCATTCTTAATCCATTTAGATAGAACAATTACACTGCATGAAAAAAGAACATTCAGGTTATTAAAACAGGAAACATGTAAAATAAATCCCAATAAGTCAGGAAAATGTATTGTATTGTAGAGAGTCAGAACAGTAAATGACTGAATTACAAAGTGTGAAGGAAACAATCGTTTGTTGCATTTCAGTCCTTTAGACAGGTTATCACTGAGACATAAATCAGTTGAGCTGTGCATCCCTTAAGCTCTCAGTAGTGATGGCTTCATAAGATTTGATCACAACTGACCTCGTTTCTGTCTGTAAAATTATCCCGGCGTCCTTCCTGCCTGGTTTTCAGGGCTTAACATCATCTGACTGTTTTCTTTGATGTAAATACAAAATGTTTTCACCTGCTATGGATACGTGAGTAAAAACAGACAACAGATTCAATTTTTCCTGGATTTGATTTGCATTTAGCAGAGCGTTTGTTTTCTTTAACGGCTTCAACAAAAGACCAAAGTTTCATGTTAAGGTGTAGCACTTTCTGTGGTTGAACTGCGGCCAGAGGCGAGATTCTAAATGCTCTGCACTTTTACAGTTTCACTTATCTCTTCGCTTTCTTTTGTGTACGTCTAAAAACTGTAGACTCCTGCAAAATAGATAACCATCCTCTTTTGGGTTCTCTTTTTGAGGAGACTCATTGACCTCCATCTAACCCAGTTTTATTCCTGCAATAACAATACAGTGATTTTGAAAAGAAGCTTAAAGAAGGTTGAGTGGATCTGAAGGAATCAAAAAGTGCTAGAAGCCATCCCACACTTTGACCTAATCTTTTTGGTCTCAGCGTGGCATAAAGACAAACAAGTAATCATTATGACTCTGCTTAGCCTCAACAGCACACAAAATAACAGTAGCTTTGCTTATAGTACATATTGAAAACAGATTTGCCATTGGGCTGATTTCTAATGTTCTTTTTGATGCATATTTTAAGATCCTGCATTGACAACTTAAGTGAATTTTCTTTAAAAATTCAAATTTTACTCATTAAATAAAAAAAAAAAAAAAAAAAATCTGACTTGAATTGTGAAAGTATTTGCCCCTCTTGGTAAATCATGAATTAAGTGTGATTTATCACCTTGTTTGGGTTCAGTCTCAGCAGCCACTCCCAGTTCTGATAAATTCCAGACCTGGTAAATAAAGAAGCATTAAGCTGGAAAACACACACAGGGTTAAAATAAGACAAGCAAAATAAAACCCTAAAAGAAGAAAGCAAAGAAAAACCCTTACCTGCATGTTTAGCAGCCATCTACTAGTTTTATTTATTTTGATGGTTAATTTTACACCTTGAAGCAGGATGAAGATTTGCCATTATTGAATAAAATATCGACCAAAAGATTACGGTGCATAAAGGATTTGACAGCTTATTTTAATAGTCCTGACAACAAATCAAAATAAGACTAACAAAAGTGTAGCATTGCCTGTGTTTTGATCAAAATTCACCCATTCTGTGAAAATTTAAGATAAGAACCTTCAACAATTGCAGCTATAATCCATGAACAGAGAAAACATGGACCAGCAGTAAACATTTCCTTGTAAATAAACCTATAAGCCTATTTTTCTTTTTGCATGCTCTGTTTAAAAGTTGCTTTTTGCATCGCCCATACAAGCTTACATTCCAAAAGACGATTCACGGTTTTTCCACTATGTCAGACTCACCACCGGTAAGTGAGGACGTAGGACGGCCTTACGTAAACATATCACCAGAATGATTAACAATTAAGAGCACCACAAATTTAGATAATCCACCCGGAAAAAGAACATCCTCCACTCAATGTCGTAACGACACAACAATAGGCCCATAAGCAACATTATCAGGGTGGGACCCATATGAAGTATAGCACATGATAAAAGTTCAGGATATGGCATTAGTTCCATAGAAGATACAATTATGGAATTCTCAGTAGTAAACTATCACACATCACACCCGGAAAAATATTGACTGTGCTCCTTAAATGGAACCATTGGTGACAGCACACCACCACATGATACAGAGATCCCAAGTTACAAAAAGTCATTTCAGGCAGATGCTTAATGGTGTCATCTATAAACGTCTCACCATTATGTTGAAATCTGGCAATCATTTTGCAGTATAAATACGGTCTGGTGGCGATCACCCACTTCAGTATTAGGTGGGTTTAAGAGGAATTTTTTGCACCATTACATCTGCAAAGAGACGTCCTAGTCTACAACTGTCAGGGGGCCTACCAGGTGTCAGTGACGGGCCCATAAGCAACTGCTGTCTCTGCTTACCGATATTTACGCCATTGCCTCCGCCATACATTTAACCTGTTCAGATTCCAATGGACTGGAACACAGCAACAAATTTAATTGCTCCGTATTTTGAAGGGGAAAGAAGGAGAACGTACGACATTACGCAAAGTCATGAAGAATGTGGAACGGTTCTTTTTAATCAGCATACAATCAGCAGAGAAGTTACAGAGGATGTGGACTATGGAGTTAACAATGAGAAAGAGAGTGGGAAAAAATGGCATCCACTGGTGAGCTCCAAGGTAGAAATTACTGCCGGTTCGTTGCTTTTTCCCATATAGTTAAGTTGTTTTTAATAGCTTTAAAACTTAGCTAATTTAAATATTGAACATACATAAACAGTGCATTGTGCCTGGATTTGATTTTTATCAATTCAAGACTGAGGCCAGAGTAAGATATATTTTTTTTTTTTTTACCTTCGATAGAAATTGATGACATAGATGTGCCGCTAATCATCCCAGATGGCTTAGTCTACTCATTACTCCCCTGGTTTATTCATTTCCAGGACCAAGACGGGAGGCAGCTGCATGGCTTGACTGTAATCAGTGGCTGAGTTAGGCAACAATCACTGCTCACCAAGGACAATGGAGGAGCCTTCTTAGAAAAAAATCAGGCAGTCCATCCAATCTCAATGTGAGTAGGACCGTGTGAAAGCTTATTTAAGCAGGTGTGGACAGGAGTTCCACAATGCATGGTGGGTATACTTTTCAAGAATGTCATGTTTACACCGAGCAAAAATATTGGAAAGTCAGACTATTCTACTGCCTTTTTCTGTCCTCCTGGGCTGCCAAAAAATTGTCAGTGAAATTGACCAAAAGGTTCCTTACCTTAACTTCCTGCGGACAGTGCCCAATTTATTGGTAAATTCCCCCTAGGTACTCCGGCTTCCTCTAATCACCCAAAAGCATTACTATTGATTGGTGCCTCTTGGTGCATGTGTGCATGTTTGATTGTTCTTATTAGTGGCCCTGTGATGGACTGGTGACCTTCTCAGTGTGACACATGACCCTGAATGGATGCTTGGATATAGAAAAAAAGATTAATGGAAGTGAATGACTAAATATGTGATAGAATATCTAGAAAATACATTAATCTGCAGCAGCTGTTTGACAACTCGAGGCATAAAATGTGTGTCCTTATGAAATTAGCCACAAAATCCTCCTTTTCTTGACAACAGATTTAAATACAAAGGGAACTTCTGCTTTTTCCTCGGGCTCTGTGTTCTCTTTTAACAGTTGCTTTGGCATTATGTTTTTGTCTGATGGTGGAACAAGACAGGAGCTTTCACAGCATGCTTACTTATAACCTTTTCAGAAGATTCAAACAGGTCTGTCTTTAGTAATGTTCTCAAAACAGAACCGAAAAAAAATAAATTCTAATAAGGTGGTAATTCTGCAGTTTCTGTGCCATTTCCTTGATCTCTGATTAAGAAATAAAAAAAATGACATCACCTTTGTTTTCACTGTATTGGATCAACTTTTTTTTTTTATAGTTTCCACGGATAAACACGCTGATGACTTAATTAATCATAAAAAACAAAAACATGAAATACAAAGACACAACAATGTTGAGATGTACTATTTCTTTTCTACCAGAGTTGTTAATTTTCTGCCTTCCAGCACAGATCTCTCTTCACCTGCCACCTCAGACAAACCCTTTAAACCCTTTCAGACCAAAATACAAACATAAAAGTTTGACCCTGGGTTTAAAAAAGGCGTGGTCTTTAAAGCTGCAAAAAAAAAAAAAAAAAACCTTCTTGTGTAGATGCTTGGAAGTGTTATTTTCTTTGGATTTGATCAGTTTTTAAAAATGACTTCCTGCTTTTCTCCCTAAACTGCTGTTCAAAGGAAGTTTCCCCTTTCGCTACTTCCTCCTGCTATTGTCCATTTTCTGTAGTGGACCTGCAAAGTGAAAAGCCTGAAAACTGAACTTCCCAAATGAATAATGCTTTTAGGCTACTGTGTCCAAATATCAACTGAAAGCGTTCAAACTAAAGAGCAGCATAAGGTGAGAGCTTGGTTTTTTTTTACATCAGCGCTTGCTACAGTAATTTCTAAATATCTTTCTATTAGAGTGTGATTGGGAGAACATTTTTGGTAAATTGTATTTATTTATTTATTTTGAACTATTACAGAATAGGGTTAAAACTTCCAGAATAAGTCAGAACATTATGAAAAACTTGAAAGTTGAATAAATTATGTTTTGTTATGATTGAAGTCAAAATATTGGCTTTTTAAAATATTTAGTCTGTTTTCATTTAAATTTTTTTTTAAATCATTTTGAATCTATCCTGGTATATTTTTTAAACTTTGTTTCCATTATTTCAACTTGCTGTTATTTCAACAGTTTATCGTCATCGCAACTTTTTTCTCCCAATGTCTTCTTTAATCCTTATTTAACAAAACAAAAATGCTTATTTTTTTGTCTACCTTACCCCACTGCAAGCCTTTTTAATCTTACATCCAACAACTTATTTTTCTCCAAAACTCTACATAACTTCTAGAAGAAAGATGACCTATCAATTTGTACAGTATTCTTTTTTGAAATCAGTTTTAATTTAGGGTGTGAATCAAAGACAAACTGAAATCTTTCTTAATGAACCAGAAAAATAACTTCCTAAGATCTTTTCTATATATATATATTTATATATACGTATATATAAATATATATATATATATATATATATATATATATATATATATATATATATATATATATATATATATATATATATATATATATATATATATATATATATATATATATATATATATATATATATATACATACAAAAAATTAGCAAAAGAAGGTGCACATGTTTTGGAGCTAAATGTCAAGTTCTAAAGAAAATGTATTTGCTTGTAATTATAGAATTTATATGTAGATATTGGATATAAACAGATAGAAGTAACAATGTTCAAGGTTATGTTTCCAAAGAAGATTGTCATTCAAAGATAACTTTCAGTTATTAACAGCCGCTGCATAGAGTGTGAAGAGTTGAATTTGACTCTAAAGCAACAGGTCTCAGAGCTCTAGTCCCATGAAACTTCATGGGACAGTGTTTGATGTTTTTCCATCTTAAAAACAGTCCAACACAGAAAACAAATAACAGAAGTCTAAAGGTTGCTGTTGGAGTTCATTGTCCTGTTGATCAACTAATTAAATATTCCCCTCATCTCTGATCCTCCCTCATCTCTTGTATGGTCCAACAGGCTCTGAAGGTTTTCAGCAAGCCTGCTATTTTTGGGTAGAGCTCTGATAAGTCAAGTACTTGTTTACTGAGAGGCAGCAGAAAAATCCAAACTTTTTTTTTTGCAGGCTAAGCACTTTTAACATTTTCCAAACAAGATTCCTCCCAGTTTTTCATTCAATCATCCCTATTTTATCATCAACACTTAGACTTTTATAGTTTGGCAAGCTCAACAAAAAGACATTGCTAACATAAACATGGAAGAAATGCTTTAGATAACAGAGAACAAGATGCATAAACAATAAAATGTATCATATAAAGATGAGATGATTCCTAAAAAATCCATTGTCTCTTTTCATCTTAACTGGTCAGCTGAGTGCTGCAAACTCCTACTTTTGTTTTAGGCTTTAAATGCATCACCAAACATGATGCTGTTTTTTTTTTTTTAATCATTTCATATAAGTAAGTTTAAGCCTAGGGACAGATGCTCTTGTAATGCTGTTGAATTCAAATCCCTGACCTTTATCAAGGATCTACAGTATGTTTTGTTTACATTATGGGTAATTTTACAATTAAATGTTTGAAACAAAAATACTTTTTCCATTTTCTTAGAGGCTGGAAAATCATTATTATCATTAATCACCATTCAGCTAATAATAAAATACATTTTAAAAGATACACACAAAATGACTCAAATGTTTTATATAAAGCCATTAATAGACAACTGAGGTTTAAAGTCAGCTTTGGAAGTAGTGAATTGAGCCTCGTAATAAAAAGGAACAAGGTTTTTTTCTAGAGGAGTTGTCCATAGTTTATCCAATTAGTCAAGACCAACTTTTACCTTCTGCCTTGTTGCACTTTTTAAAAAACAGATTACTGTTTGCTTTGTGAAAGAAAAACACACATAGGAAACATGCTGGAAATGCTGCAGCTGTTCACAGGGCCTTATCCAATACAACAGATTGGTCCTCTGGTGGAAAATATTACGTAGTGACTTCTGTTTAACAACAACTGGGTCAAAAGGAGCCCAGGTATTCAGTAGTAGCCATTCAAAATTTCCCCACTTTCCTTGATGGGCCCTTGGCTGGTCCCCTACAATTCCTTTTTAAGCATCAATCTTCGTACTAAAATATTCTTTCTGTCATGATTTGTGGACATTAAGAACTAAGGAGAAGTGTCATCTCCTGGTCACCCCCTGTAACTCAGTGAAATGGTGGAGTCAAGTTAAAAAAATATGCAAGAGGGGGTCACTTGAGTGGCTGGAAGTTGGAGGGAATTTTGCAGGGAGTTGGGGGGAAGTGAGCTGCCTTTTTTAAAGGTACTATTGTAAGAACTGCATCGAGGTCCAGTCCAGACCTGCTTTTTATGAAATTGTTCGGACAGCAAAGAGGAGGTGCTGAACATTTGCCAACAAAGCAATGCTTATATGAACAGGTTTGTGTAGAGCAAGCTTATTAAAGGGATTTAAAGAACATTTAGTACATGATGCTAAACCCCCAAAAACACATGGTGCATAAAACATGAAATATGAATGAAAATACTAAGTTTTAAATTCATCTGCGTTGTTTTTAGTTGCCATTGTGCTGAAGTTTGAATATGTCTCAGGAAAATCACTGTTTTGGTCCAATATTTCCCCCACCTCAATCACATACCATCCACACAGTTAATAGATAAAAATATTTATTTTTTTAGTTCTAAATGTGAACCTACTGAGTATTAACATGTATGTGTTCTCAGAACTTGGTTGGGGCATCTTTGCCCTGAATTAAAACCTTGTTGTTGCATGGCAGTGTTTTGCTGAGGTGCAATGGAAGCTCAGGTTGTTTTAATGGTGGCCTTCAGCGCATCTCTTGACTGTTAATTTTAACAGTATTCCAGAAATTGTCAGTGACTACTTAAATCGGTTAGGTTGCTTGCAAATCAAACAGTGATCCCATTTAAGTCCTTAAAGCAGGTATTGCTACTTTGCTGCTTCATGCTAATAAAAACTATGTACATGTCAGTGCATCTGAAATGACAGAAATATGTACTATATGCTTTGTGAAATGGCATACTTAGATTGGCTTAAATGAAGTGTGGTTTGGCTGGTTACTGGTGAATTTTAGTGCGTTTTAAGTGTTGGTGTGTTTAAGAAAAAAAAAAGCAAGATTCTCAGAAGCAATGTTGAAAGGTAACCTTCAAGAAGAAAAACCTCACACAGATATGTTGTAATACTGAAAATGAAGTATTATTTGTTGTTTTTTGCTAGATTTTATTGGGAAATGCCTATTTAAACAGCATAAAGTTTAAAGTTCTTTGCGTGCACACACACTTAGAAGAAAACTGCTCTCCAGCTGCAAAGAAGCAGACAGTCTGGATAATAGAGCCCTGTGTTCAGCTCGGAAACAAGAGACCACCGTTAGGACAACACAGGCATTCATGAGCGTGACCTTTGACCTTTGAAGCCACTCACAGGTGATTTTGACTCAGCTATACTATTACGCACCTTTGTTTTCCTAGAATAATAAGGAAAAAAGACTTTATAGAGCAGACAGCATCTGTGTGGGTGTACAAATTAAATTTGTTTATTCAACATGCAAATGTTCTGAAATGAAATGTTAGGAATTTCCAAACAGGAAGCTGATGCACGGCAGACCATCTTAAGGAAAAAAAAATACGTGATGATACACACACACGTTTAGAATCACGAGAAAAGCACAAGAATGCTGAAACACAATGGTCAATTTTCTCTTTGTTCTAATCGTGCTAGTTTGGCTGTACCTGTGAAAAAGAAAGTATAAAAAAAAAAGAATTCATGCGATACTCACTCCAAGTATGCAGGATCATCAAATTCAGCCTATAATTGGCAACATTTATTTAATTTATGTCCTTTTGGACTTCATTACATCGTCATTATTCATATTAATGCTGGAGAGCAAGCATGTAGTAACAATCTAAAACCCCATTTCTGTTTTTTGTTGCCGTTAGTTGGGGAAAAACTGTTTAACCAAAAACAGTGAAACTATGTCATACCCACAGGTATATTAGCTGGTAAGATCTTTTATAGCCTCAGTAACAGGAAGATCTTTGAAATATTTGAAAGATTTCTTATTGCACAGCAATCCATTTCCCACTCTAGAGTTTCTGTCCGCTTGGACTTTGCAATTTATTTTCATTTTGTGTTTGATTACCTGCTGTGTTTCGGATTGATCTTTTGTTGATCTAGTTTAAGTTCATGACTCCCATGACTGCTAGTTGCCAGGGATATATGGCTTTGGTATAACTGCAAAACCCACAGATGTCTTTTCCTTTTCACCAGGAGTCTTCAGGTACACGTTAGAAAAGGTTCATGTATATTTGAAAGATTAAAACAAAAAAATTAAGTAGGTCATTGTCTTTTACTGGTAAAAGTGGTTAAACCCAAACCTCAACATACTCTTACTCCTCCCACTTTCTTCTTTTCACTGCAGTTGGAAGTCAAATATGAGGCTGTTTGCAGCTCCTGACCTAGTTTACCAAAATGTAAATTTATGAAGATGAACTACAAACAAACATCAGAATCATCCGGCCAGTGTGACCCAGCTAAATCTCCCTTGGGTCCTTGCACTGAAAATGAACTACTTTATCACCATAATCTGCTGATGCACTCTTTGCTTTGCACACTAAATATGTTCAGATCAGCAGAGCAGTTTACACAAATGTTTTAGGAGCTGCTTAACAGAACAACTCCCATAGGGTGTACCCCCTGTACAGCCGGTGCAACCATTTTGCCAATTTCCCCAAACTTGAGCCTTATACTGGTGAAATTGGAAGGTGTTGTGGATTCCTGTTACAATGTTCACCAGTTTTCAGTCTATTCCCAGACGCTTGGATATACTAAATACATTTCTGATATTTCCTTTAAGAAGTGGAATTTAAAACAAGGTAACCAGCCAGTATCTGACTTTGCCATTAAAGGGGAAAACTGTTTCTTTTGCATTGGGCCCTTGATTTTACATTATTGCATCATGTTCTACCCACTCATATGAGTTTTGTTTCATTTGGAGTCGTTCTGAAGATATTCGGTTTTGTTATATCCAACTAACATCTTCCTATGGGCAATGACTTGAAAGCAAAAACTAAACTGTTCATAATTTATTCTTTATGGAACGCCAGCACTCATAACATGTAGGCAAATCACTGTTCCCCAGACATCCGCAGTTATATTTTTTTAATTTATATTTTTTAAAACAAAGCGGAGTACGTATGACGCTCTACCCCTTCCATTCATTCGGGGAGCTAATCTGAATCGTTTGATTCCATTTCGAGAGCGAGATCATCTGTGGTAGTAGCACTAAACATCTTCCAGGCATGTGAATAAAACTAGCAGCAGTTCAGCGGACAGGATGAATGAATGGTACCTGGCGTGCACGGATGACGTCTTGGTGCTGCTGGTTCCATTAAATTTACATGGTTGCTATTTATCAAATCTGCACAGGGCCTTCAGAATCAGCAGTGCTTAATGATGTTACCTTAAGAATATTTCGTTTTGTTAGGGAAGTTTTTTTCAACCAGTCAGATCTACCTTCCTCTGATTCAGAATCTTTTGCGTCCTCTGATTCAGTATCTGTTATGTCCTCTGATTCAGTAACTGTTGCATCTCCGGATTCAGTAACTGTTGCATCCTCTGATTCAGTAACTGTTGCATCCTCTGATTCAGTAACTGTTGCATCCTCTGATTCAGTAACTGTTGCATCCTCTGATTCAGTAACTGTTGCATCCTCTGATTCAGTATCTGTTGCATCCTCTGATTCAGTAACTGTTGCATCCTCTGATATAGTAACTGTTGCATCCTCTGATTCAGTAACTGTTGCATCCTCTGATTCAGTATCTGTTGCATCCTCTGATTCAGTAACTGTTGCATCCTCTGATTCAGTAACTGTTGCATCCTCTGATTCAGTAACTGTTGCATCCTCTGATTCAGTAACTGTTGCATCCTCTGATTCAGTATCTGTTATGTCCTCTGATTCAGTAACTGTTGCATCTCCGGATTCAGTAACTGTTGCATCCTCTGATTCAGTAACTGTTGCATCCTCTGATTCAGTAACTGTTGCATCCTCTGATTCAGTAACTGTTGCATCCTCTGATTCAGTAACTGTTGCATCCTCTGATTCAGTAACTGTTGCATCCTCTGATTCAGTATCTGTTGCATCCTCTGATTCAGTAACTGTTGCATCCTCTGATTCAGTAACTGTTGCATCCTCTGATTCAGTAACTGTTGCATCCTCTGATTCAGTAACTGTTGCATCCTCTGATATAGTAACTGTTGCATCCTCTGATTCAGTAACTGTTGCATCCTCTGATTCAGTAACTGTTGCATCCTCTGATTCAGTATCTGTTGCATCCTCTGATTCAGTAACTGTTGCATCCTCTGATTCAGTAACTGTTGCATCCTCTGATTCAGTATCTGTTGCATCCTCTGATTCAGTAACTGTTGCATCCTCTGATTCAGTAACTGTTGCATCCTCTGATATAGTAACTGTTGCATCCTCTGATTCTGTAACTGTTGCATCCTCTGATTCAGTAACTGTTGCATCCTCTGATATAGTAACTGCTGCATCCTCTGATTCAGTAACTGTTGCATCCTCTGATTCAGTATCTGTTGCATCCTCTGATTCAGTATCTGTTGCATCCTCTGATTCAGTAACTGTTGCATCCTCCATTTTATTTTGGTATCAAAGTTCTTTTGCAAACTCCCTAGCCTTTTTTCCCCCCATATTCTTATCATGTTTCCTAAATCTTTTCTGATGCCTTTTTACAAACTTCCAGTGAATTTTCAATATCATTGAAGGTATTCAACTTTCTGTCATTGTTATGGGTTGTGACTTTCTGTCACAACCCACTGGTTGTGAGGTTAATCTTTCCTTTGGGATAAAGCTTTTGCCTTTGCATTTTCTGCAGTAATTTTCTCCATGAAGGTCTTCTGTTTATCCCTCTGTAGTTGAAGTCCCTTTATCCTCTTTTCGTATCTTTTGCTTAAAGACTTTTCAACTTATATCAGAGTTTTTAGATCCGGGTAAGAGATTAGTTCAAATTTCGGTTTTATATCCTGAATCCTTTGTTTTAAAACATTTTCGGTATTCTTTAAGTCTGTAATCGACTCTTCTGCCTCTTCTGAACTTCCAACCACTTTAGTTAGATATTAAACTTCTCTTGTGAACCTCTTAAAATCTTTTTCCAAATTCTGGTTATTTTTCCTGAACATTTTATGATGTTTTTCTGAAAGCTTGTACTTACATTTCAATATCATTGGATCTATTAACTTTTCTGTCATACTTACTTGGGGTTGTTGTAGTTCATCATTCCTTTGGGATAAAGCTTTTACTTTTTCAGTTTCTGCAGCTATTTTCTCAATGAAAACCTTCTGGGAATCTTGCTCTAGTTGAAGCTTCTTCATCCTTTATTGATATTTTTTGCTTCATTTGATGTTTTACATCAGACTAAGAGAGTTTTTCAGAAAAAGACTTGTCAAGATGTCCATTAAGTCTGCAGAGTTGGTTTGGATCATTTTCTTATTCTTTATAAGCATTTCTTTTATGTGAGAGGGATCAGTTTTTTAACCTGGCTAAACATTGAGATTTCTCTTGTAGTTTAAACCAGAACAGCTTTGAGGGAAAATCCCAGAGCTACTGTAACTAGAGAGGTCTCAGCTAGAATGCCACAAAATTTCTGACGTTTTGCTTCAATCAGTCAACCGTTGTCATCAACCAAGTCCTTCGTGATCTCTCTGCTTTCTCCCCTCAGACCAGTGGTGGGTGGCCAGCGCTTTCAAAGCCTTCACTAATGGCCTAAAATGAATCCGAAACACTAACCTACATTCACAACCTAAACTTTAATTTCCTTCTATCAAGCTGCAATAATTTTTTCCAACTAATCCATTCTCTTAATTTTTTTACAGTTTCTCTTGGCTGCGCTGCTCCCATTAGATTTATGGGGTTCCTATATTTTTTATCCAATCAGATTTAAGTCTTAGTGCGTTGCTATGTTAATCAAATCTGCCCAGAGCCATTAGAAACAGCAGTGCTGGCTGTAGTTACCTTAACAATATTAATCAAGAACGCTTTCTTCAACCAAACAGATTTCCTCAACAGGGCCAGCTAGCGGGCTCACTCTAAAGTCAGCATTCTCTGATTGGTCAGTTACAGCTAAATATTTACAGCCAAGTTAAGCTAGTGGCAATCTGCATTTTAAGACTTGTTTTATTAAAAGTTTACTGGTCTAAATGGCTGATTGTAAATTGAAATAACTAAGACTTCCTGCACAAAGATAGAAGGAGGGATTTTGTTTATAAATAATCAGAATCTCTGGTGGGTGTGATATATTTTATTTTCATGCTTTACGCGCTTTTTATCTGGTAATTAGATGCATATTGAATCTGAACAGTTTCTGATTTAAATGTGGCGGAGCTGTGGTTATAGAGTAGAGGATTATGGTTGTTTTAAGTTGTCCCCTTGCTTAATTGATCTCTGTATTCACCCTCACACTAATCTTCCTCTGGGTTATATCTGCACTTGTTACATTTCATATTTGAATACTATTGATGGCTTCTTTTATCACCATGTGAAAATGGTGATATCAACCCCTTTACACCCACCGTATCAAATATGCAACAAGATACCAAGATAGCATGTGCATTCCTTAAGTGCCAGCAAAAATACCCAGCCCTAATATACATATATATATATATATATATATATATATATATATATATATATATATATATATATATATATTAGTGCTGTCAATCGATTAAATTTTTTAATCGCGATTAATCGCATCAATGCCTGAGTTAACTCGCGATTAATCGCATTTTAATCGCACATTTTTTTCCTGATTGAAAATCATTTAAATACTCTCGATGACATACAAAAAAATACATACAGGCTAGGTTTGTGCCAATGTTCTTTTTTTAAAATGAAAACAGGTCACAGATACTGATTTATGCCATAGAAACATATGGCAAGAAGATGGGGAGGCATGTAGCAAAAAATAACAAATATGTAGCCAAAAAAAAGGCCCTGAAAACAGGCTGATGTAAAAGACAGTCTTTACAGTTAATACAGTCTTTTGAACAAAGACAAGCATTTTATCCTACTGCTATAAAATTTAGTAGAGTTAACATTAGATGTTAATTAACCAAGGTAATAATGAACAATTTTCAATCAATACATCAAAATCAATAGACCGACATCACTAGATGAAGGTAGTCTATGCTCTCTAGAAAGTTACTTTTCAGCCTCTTAACAAAAATGAGAACACACACACACCCACTCACCCACACACAGACACACACACCCACACACACACACACACACGCGATACCGACCTGTTGCGTACACAGACGGCAAGAGTGCTGCTACGAGATTCCATTTCACCTCAGTAATCAGTTTTCTCAGCGTATTTCAGGTTGCTACTAGTTACCAGACACTCAACTTGTTTGTTGGTGGTGGGGCTTAAAGAAAAGGCACTAGCGTCACCCAGTGTATGAGCGTCTTTTTCCCTTGAGGAGCTCCGCTCTCGAAGCCTATGAGAAATGCATACACTGGGGGAAAATAGCCCCGCCTTCCCGTGGGCTGCAGCGGGATGTACTTGGAAAAATTGTACCATAAAACCACATAGCGTTAATCTCACGTTAAAAAAATTATCGCCGTTAAAATGGCCTCGCGTTAACGCGTTAATAACGCGATAATTTTGACAGCACTAATATATATATATTGTCGTGTCTTTTACCTCTTGTTTATATGCGTCACGTCTTCGGATGAAGTTAGCTATCTTTGCTAGTTTTCATGTGAGATCTGATTAGCTTCAGCTTCCCTCTTGAATGCATATAGTTTACTCACAGTCTCCGTTGCGTGGGAATGACACGACAGGAATGCTGGATGAAGTTTACCATTTAATGGCTGGTTGGATGATTACAACAGGCTGCAATGACGCCTAGATCCAACGAGGAATTGTCTTCTCGTCGGGGCCAAGTGGCGTCTTCTATGCAGCTTATCAAACAACTGAACTCAGGATACAGACAGCCAATATTAATAACCAAGGATCCAACTGCCCTCTAGCGGCCACACGTAACATTACACTTACTTCTGTTAAGTCCTATGACTGAACTAGTACATTCGCTACACAGCCCCCCTCCAAGAATACTGAGTCCCTTCGGTACATATTTCAGGGTAAGTATAGACTAAATGCATTTCAACTAAGAATTACTTTAACGTCCAAAAAGTTAAACCTGAACACATTTTGAAACACTTAAATCAATTGATTACTTAAATCAAAATGAAGACAATAATTATTAGTTAGAGTCCCAAAAGTGAACTAGGTATGCTCAAAGTCAAAAAATGAACTACTGACTTTATCGATGAGAGTCCATTCATGCTTTGTACCAGACAGGGGGGCGGACTTCGCGACCTCTGGACGTGGTAGGAGGCTGCAGGGGCATTGCAGGGCTGTCATCCTGGTCCGGTGGCACCGTCTCCTCTAGAGGTGGGCAAGCCGTCTTACGAGCCTGACGGCGCCGTCGTGCAGTTCTTTGACGCCCGCGTCCTCCAGGTTCTTGTTGCGTTGACTCCTCGTCCGCGCAGCTTGAAGAATCCTCTGGCTGACCGCCGGGTGCTCCATGCGATTCGATGCTGGGAGGGGGCTGGTCTCTCTGGAGAATCTCGTGCCGTCTCCGTCACGTCCATCCAGGTATCACATCAGATGTGTAGGGCTTCAAACGGTCATGATGCAGGATCTTTCTGTCTCGCTTCCCTATCACTTCGTACAGCACTGGGCCCAGGCAGGAGGCAATGATGCTAGGGCCTTTCCACGGCGGTTGCAGCTTTGGACTGAATCCCTTTCTCTTGGTACTGTCCTTTACAAAGACTAGATCTCCAACAGCATATGGTTTTCCTTTGGCCCTGACATCATAGGTTCGTTTTTGGCGTTCCTGGGCGGCTTTTAGGTGTTCTCTAGCAGTTTCTTGTGCCTCCTTCAAGCCCTGCTCCAGCTCACTCAGGAACTCCGGAACCGCACACCTGTCCCGTCTGAACTCTGCTGCACCTGACCAGATGTCATGTGGTTGGTGGACCTCCCTGCCCAGCATGAGTCTGTTTGGGCTGCATCCTGTGCTGGCATTCTTGGTGCTACGATATGCTGCCGTAAGCAAGGGAAGATGCTCGTCCCAGTTCTTTTGGTTCTGGTCCACATAGCAGCGCACCATCTGCAGGAGGGTTCTATTGAATCTTTCAACTTGGCCATTTGATGCCGGGTGGTATGGCGTAGTTCTAGTTTTGGTGATTTGAAGCAGCTGACACACTGTCTTAAACAGAGTGCTTTCAAAATTGCGACCCTGGTCGCTATGGAGTTCCAGGGGGCAACCAAAACGTGATATGAAGTCATACACAAGTCTTCTAGCTGTGGTTTCTGCTCCTTGATCGGGTACCCCATAAGCTTCCACCCATCGCGTGAACTGGTCTATGATGACCAGAATGTACTTATTGCCTGCTGTAGATACTGGAAAGGGACCCAGTATGTCCAACTGTAGGCGGTCAAGGGGGGCTCCGGTCTGGTACGACTGCAGTGCTGCTTTTGTTGTTGGCCCAGCAGTCTTGCGTGTGGTACAGTTCTGGCATTTCTGTACAAAGAGCTGCACATCACCTCCCATCGCATACCAGTGGTAGCTCTGCTTCAGGCGTTGTAGAGTTTTATCAATCCCCAGGTGGCCCCCATGAGGTGGATCATGGCAGGCCCTGATTAATTCCATCTGCATTGAGGTTGGTACTAACAGCAAGTGACGTGGTTGTCCTCCATCCGCCCTCTCCCAACGATAGACCAGAACTCCATGGTGCAGCTCGATCTGGGGCCAGCACAGCCAGTACTTCCTAGCAGCAGGACTTTCAAGGGACACCTCATCTCGTGTGGGCAGTTCTCCTTTTTCAATCCACTGATGCAGCTTGGATAAAACAGGGTCTTTGCGCTGCTCAAGTGCCCATTCTTCTTGGGTAACCGGCTGAAGCCAGTTTGTAGCAGGCGTGCCTGTCCCTTCTGTCACTGGATCTTTTGGTTGTTCTTTTGTTCGATTTCCCTCATCTTCATTTGTGGTTAGACGCCTGACTGCAAGGGGAACCACATCATCCACATCCTCAGTGAACTTGGCCCATTGTTGGTCGAGTCGTTGGCAGTGTGCACAGCCATGGCATGGCAGAGAAGCCACATCTTGCCCTGCCTCATAGCAGTCACAGCTTTCACTTCCGTCACCATCTTTGCGTGACATGCCATCAGCATTTAGATGTCTTCTTCCTTCTCTATGCTCAATCTCAAAGTCGTACTGGCTCATTTCTTCCAACCATCTTGCTAATTGGCCTTGGGGATTCTTGAACCTGAAGAGCCATACCAGACTGTTGTGGTCTGTGCGTAAGAGGAATCTTCTCCCCAGAAGGTAATGCCGGAACTGCCGGGTGAATTTAATCACAGCCAGTAACTCTCTTCGGGTTACACAGTATCTCTGCTGTATCGAGGTCAGGTGATTGCTTGCATACGAAATGACTC
The DNA here is from genome assembly GCF_016077235.1 of Cyprinodon tularosa. Lineage (NCBI taxonomy): Eukaryota > Metazoa > Chordata > Actinopteri > Cyprinodontiformes > Cyprinodontidae > Cyprinodon > Cyprinodon tularosa. The sequence goes on along the minus strand of NW_024039124.1, from coordinate 1,090,832 downwards.
TCTCTTCACCCCACTGATTTTGAGACAGTACAGCTCCAATGCTGTGATTAGATGCATCTGTGTCCAGTATGAATTTCCCTTCACTGGTAGGGTAAGCCAGTATTGGAGAGGAGGTGAGCTTTTCCTTCAAGTGCAGGAAGGCTTCTCTTTGTTCCTCCCCCCATTCAAATTGGACTTCCTTCTTCAAGAGGTACGTTAATGGGCTCGCTAGTTCAGCAAAGGATGGAACAAACTTTCTGTAATAGTTACACAGCCCTAGGAAGGCTTGGAGTTCTTGCCTGCCTGTGGGGTAGGGCCAGTCCTGTACATCCTTCACAAGTGCTGAATTCGGTCGTATGCCTTCACCACTAACGACGTGTCCCAAGAACAGGACTTCTTCCTTTAGGAGTTGGCATTTTGACGGTTTAAGTTTCAGCCCAAAGCTCTGCAGTCTTCCAAAGACTTCGGTCAGGCGATCCAGGCTCTCCTCGACGTCTTTCCCTAGAATTATTATGTCATCCAGGTAAATCAGTAGTGTGTCCCACTGAAGACCACGAAGGGCAAACTCCATTGCCCTCTGAAATGTCCCAGGGGCGTTACACAACCCGAAGGGCATCCGGGTATACTCGTATAGTCCATACTTCGTGATGAACGCTGTCTTTCCACGGTCTCTTTCGTCTACAGCAATCTGCCAGTATCCACTTTGTAGGTCAAGAGTGGAAAAGACTGTCGCCCCACCCAGCACATCTAAGCACTCTTCAATCTTTGGCAGAGGATATGCATCCTTTGTTGTCAAGCTGTTCAGATGCCGATAGTCGACACACCAGCGTACACCTCCGTCTTTTTTGCGGACTAGAACCACAGGCGATGCCCATCCAGATGACGAGGGGGTTATTACTCCTGCATTCAGCATAGACTGAAGGTGGGTTTCCTCTTCATTTTGAAAGCCCAAGGGTGTTCGCCTTGCTGGTTGACGGACTGGTCTGGCTGTACCAGTGTCTATCTGGTGTGAGACGGCAGAGAAGTAGCCAAGGTCTGTGTCAGATACAGCAAACAGGGACTGGTAGTTAAGCAGTAGAACAATCAGTTTCTCTTGCTGCTCCTCGCTAAGCGTCTCTCCAGATGCCGTGTATAGAGTTTGCACATGTTCAGGTAGGTCAGTGGCTTTAGCAGTGACGACCCTGCCGATCTTTGGTGCACTTTTGGGGTCATTGTCTGAGTTGCATTCAATGTCCAGTTCAGACTGTAAAGTGGAGTCATCTGAGAAGGCCTCAATCAGGATTCCGAGGCATGCCCCTTTACGCAAAGCAGCCTTATCTGAGGAAAGGTTGCACAAGCGCACAGGCACACGAGCATCCATGTTTGTGACTGCACTTCCTGAGGACACATTCTCTGTAATGCTAGTTGGCTCCAACACAGCAGGGACGCCTGGCCTTGGGTACTCCACCTCTCCCCATACCACACATTCACACTCTGGTGGCAGTGTTGTATCTCTTTCCAGCAGTACACGGGCAACTGAGTAGTCTGGCCCCTCCCCGCCCACAATCTTAGCGGGAATGGGCTCCCCTGCGATAAAAACCCGGCCAGTAGCTTCGATTGTGACATTTGCAGCTCTGAGGAAGTCAAGACCGAGCAGAAGACAATCATGGATTGGGGCCACATAGACATCCCAGTCAAAACTGTGGGTTCCTATTTGGAAAACCACTTGCACTCCACTCATGGCTGTCATCTCACTGTTGGACTCGGCATTGTGAAGAACTGCCTTTTTTAGATGTGGTGGGTCACGCCCATACAGTTGCTTGTAAAGCCCTTCAGAGAGGACAGTTGCCTCAGCCCCTGTGTCCACTACAGCTTGGACTGGAGTGTTGTTCACCTTCAGTGTAATGTGAAGACTAGGCCCTCGGTTGGTGGCACGACTGATTGTCAATGTTGGGGACCGAGTCTGCTCTTGGGCCATGTCATGCTCGCTTGCCGTAGTACGCCTGGTGGTTGGGCTAGGTGACCTGGAGCATTCCCTCCTGAAGTGCCCCGCTTCCCCACACCCATAGCAGGGCCCTTTTGTGCTTCTAGGAGGGCTTGCAGAGGTAGTGCGTGCACTGCTACGTGACTGAGTAGGCTGCTGCTGCCTGCGGCTTTGGTCATGATAGACGCCATGTTCTCTGCCCGGGGAAACGTCGGAGTGCCTCTGCCCTCTTTGTTCACTCATGACTGGTTGCAGACGGCTAAGAGTCAACTGCATTTGTTCTACCTTCTCTAACAGGCCTTTGAACTGGTCAGCTGTGACATAAGTGGGGGTTTGAACCCGGCGAGAAACATGCGCCATCTCGTCATTGTCATCAGCCCAAGACACGCGTCTTGTTCTACCCTTCAGGTCCACTTCCCGCCCCACTGTAGCCTTGTAGTTGTGTTCATGTGCTTCCACTAGCTTTTGGGCGTCTGCCAGCGTGCATGGATCTTTATTCATCACTTCATAGGCTAGCTTTTGATCTTTCAACCCCTTTAGAAAAGCATCTGCAGCCAATTGATCTTGCAGGGACATATCTACACCAGGGTAGGCAAAGGTTACTAAACGTCTCACCTCCTCTGCAAACTCCGCAGATGACTCTTTTGACTGGCGTAATTCTCCAAGTTTTCTGCGAACCGTTGTTGGGGGATCTTGATGACCAAAGCGTTGAGTTAGGTGTTCTTTAAGCAGAGTGTAGTCTTCTCTGATGTGTTCTGGAAGGGAACATACATAGCGCATGGCAGCGCCGCGAAGACATTCATGCAGCTTGTCGACCCTTTCAGCACCAGTCCATGAATATTTGCGAGCTAGTCTTTCGAATGGCAACAAGAATGGCTCCCAGTCCTCTTTTCCATCATACGTCGCCATTTTTGGTCTAGGCCCATCATATGGGGCAGTTGGAGGAACGTCAGATTGTATGTGACTGGAACCATGAGTACGAGAGGTGGCAGCTGTGAAACGCTGTCGTCCTCTCTCCCTTTCCATGCCTCTGGCCCTGTCCACAGCGCCTGAATCAGACAGCAGCCAAGGGGGGCCTGTGCTCTGGGACCGCTGTTGAATTACATCCAGTTCAGCAGCAAATTGGTTTGTTACACCGTCAGCAGCACGTGGAGCAGACATAAGTGTGGCTTGGGATACTACAGGTGAGTGTGAAATTGAATGTTCCTGCAGGCTGGGGCGAGCAAAGCCATCTTGGGTGGCATGAGATGTGCGACTTCGGGTCACTTGATCTGAATTCACAGTTGACACTCCCACTGCAGGCGCTGTAAGCTGTGGAGATGGGCCCCTGTTGGAATGGAGATGTGTGGTCAACCCAGCCAAGGTTTGTTGCATGTGTTGCATCTGTTGCATTTGCGTTTGTTGCATTTGTTGCATTTGTTGCATTTGCGTGCGTTGCATGTGGGCTTGCTGCTCTAACAAGATTTTTACCCATGACGGTGGGTCTGACGATGTTATTGTGGCCGCAGTCGCACTATCTCCACTTGCTTGGTCTTCAGACATCATGACAGGATTTCCTTCTTTCAGGGTTTTTTTTTTTTTTTTTTTTTTTTTTTTTTAATATATATATATCTTTTTTTTTTATCTATTTAGTTATTTTTTATTTATTTTTTTTTTCTTATCTTTTATTATTATTATTTATTTTTATTTATTTATATATATATTTTTTTTTTTTAAGATGAACGAAGTGTTTTGAATGCAATCCTGTACTTTGGCACTTCAAGCAAGTCAGTATAGTGGATGTTATTAGCAGGGCTAATGTCCAAGGCAATGTGCAATAAACAGTTCAGAAATCATTCGCACGTCGCTGTTATGCTACTTTTCGGTTGTCCTTAACATCTACGTCGGGCACTTTTTCCCTTTGCAGCACCGCCGCATCCTCCTCTCGCACGGGGGAATGGAAACAGAGCACCGTCGAGTGACTGGATATCTCTGATTATTCGGCAAAGAATAATACTCTGATACAGTCCAAAAGTTCGGCAGAATGAAAGTATTAAGTGCAAACTCCCAAAGCACACTAATATTTCGGTCCACTTTGCTTGAATGATGACGGTAACTTGCACTTCTGACACCAGTGTCGTGTCTTTTACCTCTTGTTTATATGCGTCACGTCTTCGGATGAAGTTAGCTATCTTTGCTAGTTTTCATGTGAGATCTGATTAGCTTCAGGTTCCCTCTTGAATGCATATAGTTTACTCACAGTCTCCGTTGCGTGGGAATGACACGACAGGAATGCTGGATGAAGTTTACCATTTAATGGCTGGTTGGATGATTACAACAGGCTGCAATGACGCCTAGCTCCAACGAGGAATTGTCTTCTCGTCGGGGCCAAGTGGCGTCTTCTATGCAGCTTATCAAACAACTGAACTCAGGATACAGACAGCCAATATTAATAACCAAGGATCCAACTGCCCTCTAGCGGCCACACGTAACATTACACTTACTTCTGTTAAGTCCTATGACTGAACTAGTACATTCGCTACAATATATATATATCATCATATATTGGGCTGGGTATTTTTGCTAAAGTCTTGAATCGATTCGATTTTGATTCATTAAGTTCTAAATCGATTATTTTCGATTTGATCTGTTTTTACAGTTATGAAAGTTGTTTAACTGTGTTTCAAAATGCTCATGTATTTTATTTTTTCCTGTCACATTAAACGCAAAGTGCAAACTTGTAAATCAGACAGTTTAAACTTGAGATGTGAACAAAACTGTCTTATAAGTGCAAACTTGTTTGTGAAAAGTCAAAAATGTAAATTAAATCTATATTTTACCCAGCCCTATACATATATATATATATATATATATATATATATATATATATATATATATATATATATATATATATATATATATATATATATATATATATATATATCAAGGCTATATATATGTGTGTGTATATATAGGGTTGTCACGATACTAAACTTTTCAACTCAATACCCATACTAAGGCAACTATTCAATACTCGATACCATTTTCGATACCACAAGGAAAAAAACAAAGACTCCAAAATTCAACAGAAATATTTTCATTAATAAACAAAATTCAATAAATAAATAAATACAATAAACAATAAGAACAATATTTTGAGGTTGTATGCTGTGCACAGTATTAAGCAAGCTTGATAAAAAACTTACAAAATGAACATTAAGTGTTCTTTCCTTGGCTATGCTTTGCACACATCACAATGATATACTCTAATAATCCCAGAGGGAAATTACTTCTCTGCATTTAACCCATCCCCTTGAGGAGCAGTGAGCTGCCATTGTGAGGCGCCCAGGGAGCAGTGTGAGGTAAAGGGTCTTGCTCAGGGACCCAGAGTGGCAGTCTCTGGGAGCGGGGGATCGAACTCACAATCTCAGGATTGAAAGCCCTATGCCCTAACCACTAGGCTGCCACTCCAATGACACTAGCCAAACCAGCTAAGAAACAAAAATAATTTTCAGCAGCTGCACCTGTTATAAAAAAAGTCTGAAACTGAAAAGTGCACAGAATTATTCAATCACACAGTGTTCAGAAAGTGCATTTTCCTCTATTCTGCACTTTAGATGAATGACTGTTTAAGTGCCACTGGTGGTAGCACTGTATCGATACTTTTGAAAACGAATATCGTATCCGGATACAACGTTTCAGTATCGATACTTTTTTGAGTATCAATACTTTTGGTGGAAAAAGCAGCTATAGAGTAAAAATCATTGTTTGGACTAAATATACATATTTCCTGTAACTGTTATTAGTTGCGGAGCATGCATTTAGAAGCTTTCTTTCTGATTATCCTTACAAGAGGGAAGCCCACATTTTAAAGGGTTCATTAAACTCCTCAAAGGCTTCATTGATATTTGTGAAAGTTTTATTTTTCTCCCTTCTTTCAGTCACGTTGCTCTGGGGCGTTGTTAAAGATTCAGCCTTTCCCACACCTAATGGTACAGCGTGTCTGTGTTACCGATGCTGTTAAAATAGCCACATTCTTCAGCTGGATGATATTTATAGCTCAAACTCTGACATCATGCTGGAAAGTACGGTAAGAGCAAAGATCCTAAAGACGTGAATGTTTCCTCACAGCTACATTTCGTCTCACTGTTTCCTCCTATTACTCTGGATAATGTAATTTCTTCTGGTTCATTTAAGTAGGAGCAGTTTAACTAATGTTAAATTACTGTTTGATTAGAAACCTTTTTTTAATATATATATTTATGCTAGAATGAAATCGGCTCACTCATTGATATCTGCTATGATTTTTGAATGGAAGAATTTGATGGATTTCATTTTCTCAAACCTCCTGAGATTGACTTAGGGCTGAAACTAGGGCTTAAATAATCAATTAGGTTGAATTTTCAATTCAGTTTATTTAAAATAGCGCCAATTCATAACAGATGTCATCTCAAGGCAGTTTACAGTTCTCCAGATCATACAGTCAAATTAATTCAAAGTTTTCTATCTAAAGAAAACCAGTTGATTGCATCGAGTCATTGACTCGAATGCTTAGCACTTAGCATGCTTGTAGCGACCGTGGAGAGGAAAAGCACCCTTTAAACAGGAAGAAGCTTAGTTTAATTTCATTAATCATTATTTATTATTTAATTAAATAGTGTCAACTAATGTAGTGATCTATTAATTGTTTACTTTAGTATAGATACTCCAGACCATGTCATACCATTAGCTATAAGAGATACCCAGACAGAGCAGTAATGAGACTAAATTTCTAACAGATACATTTTGCATTATGTTGACTTTTTTCAGCATCGGTATGCTCTATCCTGTGGTCCTCAATTGGCATAGTTTTAAATTCTGTATAAAATCTTCTTTTGCTCTGGTTGATAATTGATTAATTGATGAATAACTGATTAATTAATCATTAAATCATCATAAATAAGTTTTTCTGATTATTCAACAATTAAAATTATTTGATCAGAAAATTAATCAACAGATCAATCGATTAAAATAATCATAAGTTGCAGCCCAAGATGAAACCTAACCCAGTAAGTAAAATAACTGTGCATGATCAAACATGCATCACCTTTAGACAAAGTTATTTAGATCCCTTGATAATGGTAATCTTTAGATTTTACATGTTTATCCTGATTTTAAGCAATATTAAGAATGTGCGGTGGCTCAGCCAGAGTATCAACTTGAATCTAACAAAGAATCTATGGAGAAATATAAAGATTAGGGTTTTTGCAGGTACCCTCCCCATGGTAACTTAACTACTTAAGAGTTCATCACTGAATCTGAAAAAATACAATTAGCAGAGAAAACATAAAAACTCATGCTTAGCAAATATAAAGAGTTTGACTGATGTAATGCCAATAAAGATGCTTCCTTTATTATTTAGAAGGCTGTCAGTAATTTCAGACATCTTTTTCACAACATGAGGACCCAAATTTGGGTCCTCAGCACTCGCCCCAAGATGGTTTTTAGACCTGTAACATATTCTCTTGGGTCTTGCCTTTATTTTGATACCAAAACAATTAAAATAAACTCTGTAGTACTTGAGATATATTCAATTAATTTTGGGCATGTTATTTTCAAGCATATTTCTCAAAAACAGGCCTAGTGTCCAAGAGGTTAAATAAAATGTGTCATAAATGCTTTGCAGCTGAAATTAAATTAATTATATCTAAGGAAGCAGCATGAACAACAGTTTTTCCTGGACAAATCTACACTAACAAAGCACAAAAAATGCAAACCACTCTGGTTCACTTTGGAGCTTAATGGGGGGATGGTGACCCCCTTATAACCTAAAAAATGTCTAAGTTCTCTAAAGTATAGCAACACCGCATCTTTCTGAGGAAATTACTAACTCTATTAAAAAGTAAAATGATAATACTGAATTAAAATCGGACATATGATTAGTCTGTTGTGCAGAACTCATTAATAAATTAGGAAATTCTATTTAGTTCTAACAGTGAGAGTTTTTTTTTTTATCAGTCTGGTCTATTGTTTCAGTGGCAGAGATATTGAAGCATTATTTTAGCTCGTCTGATATGAGCTCCTTGACCAAACGTAGCTTTTTTTTTGTCGTGGCCTTCCGGTTTAGGATTTCTAGCTTACTTCAGGAGTATCAGTCAGCACTAAACGGGAAGCCTCCCTTTTCTGACTCACCACCTTTCATGGGAAAGTCATTAAGACTGATCCAAACCTGGAGTAAGACTGACCAAAACACACTAAATGCAGTTCAAACTGGAATAAACTGGATATATACTTAATTTAGTTGCCAGTTTTGTTACACTTTAAATACCCTTGACAAGAACTTTGACATTTAAATGTCCAAACCTTTAACTACTTGCCATAAAAAGTGTTTGGATTAGACATCAGTTCCACATGAGGAGGTTTCAGTCTGGAAAATAAAAAGTTGCCCTCTAGGAAACGCTTACTTCATGAAGCATGTTATGGAAAAGGTTGTAAATAGAGAACAGCTGGCATTAAATAGGCACATTAATGGCAGGACAAATGTTTGTTTGAAACAGAACTAGGACTGATTTTCCTTCTTTTGAAAAATATAATAAATATAAACTTATATGTTGTCCATTTTTATTCACAGATTGTTATGATGGAGGGATAACAGACGGAGGAAGAGGAAGAGATGTCGTTCTTTGGTTTGGATTGTTTCACAGAGCCTGAGAGGGGTAAGCCCTCCAGATGTTTAATCATTTATCGTGTAACTTTGATGTGGAGTTATTTTTACTTTAGGCATTATTCTTATTTCACATATAATAAGATCATTCTTTTATGTTTTGCAAGTCAGTCACCAGAAAAGTACAAGCTACTATCTACTTTAGCTGAAGCCAATAGTCGGGCAAAGAGATTATCCTGACATGACACATGAACTGAAACCCAATGGGCCAAGAAGATGGCATGTTTGAGAGCACTCTTCTACATTGTGAAGCACAGGGGTGGCAGTATCATATTGTCATGGTGTTAGATAACATCATGAGAAAAGAACATTATGGGGAAACATTAAATCTGCATCTTACTTAACCTGTCAGAAGCCAAAACTTAGACCCTCATTGGTTTTCCAAATAGATAATAAGCTATATTAAGCCTATTATTCTATATATATTTATAAAGTGACTCAAGAACAACACATTAAATGTTAAATAGTTGCCATCATTAAGCTATCATCTTAGTCCTGTAGAAAACGTTTCTCACTTTTGGATTAATGAAATAGTGGAAAATGTATAGTGGAGTATTTTTGTGAAGTTTTGAAAAGACCCAACCTCTCCACTTAAAAAGAAAAAATGCACATGCACAGCCCTGTACCCGTTCCCAAGAGGGAACGCATATGAAACGCGTGTGAGAGCATGTACTCTCCCAGTTCTCCTCGTGAATGCTATCTAAAAGTTGCTGTTTTCATCGCTTATACAAGCTTACTTTCCAAAAGATATGCAATTTTTCCACAATGTCAGACTCACCGCCGGTAAATGAAAAAGGCGAAGAAAAAAAAAGAAAAAGAAAAAGGCGAAGAGCCTGTAGGACGGCCTTCCGTAAACATGTCACTAGAAAGATTGGCAATTAGGAGGGCCACTTATTTTGAAGATTCACCTGGAAAAAGATCATCCTCTAGTACCATACCTTTAAATGCCTGGAAGACCATGAAGAACTTGTTTGTTAAAGAAGGACTCAGTATGGTTAGACTTATATATTATCTTTTTTGTTCACTTCGTTTATACATCTGTTCTATATTAAACATACTTTTATAGAAGCATGCTCCCAAAATAATATTTCTTTTGCCTTTTTAAAGCTGAGCTGGAGAGGAAGCTCAGAGCCAATGACCGGGAGTACAACCGCTCCTTCAAATATGCAGTAAGTACCAAGCAGTCAGTGCATTCTGTTTGTTTTGCTGTTTTGACTTAGACTTAGACAGACTTAGACAGATTTTATAATTTCTTTTTGTTTACACACAAGTGTAAACAAAAAGAAATTTTGTACAGCTCTCTAGACTATATCATTTTTTTAAAGTGCAGCCTTGATAAGTTAAGCAGCAGTGATAAAAAACATTGTGATGAAAAACAGTAATATAAACATATGACAGTACAGTTACAGTAACATTCAGTTTTTTTTATGTTTGTTTGTTTTTTTTTGCTCTACTTTTCTTCCTTTATCCCTGTGTACCTTTAAGACATAACAATTTGGATTTTTTTTGTTTGTATGCGGAAACAAATCTCCCTCTAGGGTGTGTCTTGATTTGTTTGTGTCTGGTTCTTATCAGCAGACTGGATGTCAGCCAAAAAACTGAAGGTAGTCCTGAAGAAACTCCAGAGTTGGTAGCAAAACACATTAGAGGACATTAAAGGGGATTAAGTAGACATTTGTACTGATACATCACTTCTAAATAGTCACTATATAGTATAAACCCACCAAAGGATTAATCCTTTAAATTTCAAAGTGGTATAAACACTCATTTCCCCTGTATAAGCTTTTACAGACAGAACTGTCCTGTGTGGGGTGGTTTTGTCAGTATAGAGATTTTGGTGATAATAGAACGGCTTAGAAACTTTTCTCCTTCCCGGCAAGAGCCACCTGTTGTAGAGCAGCCAGTTTAAACCAATTTTACATCCTTAAATATGAGACAAATGTCACCAAAAAAACCCAGATGTTTTTTTGTTTATTTATTTTTTACTTTGGCTGTCTGTTTTCTTCTTTTTCCTGCTATGTTCTCTGTTTTGTGTTCCTCTCGTCTCGTACAGGTGTGGAAGCAGACTTCTAGGAGTCATTGTATGTCTTCTATGTTGTCTATTTTTGCTGTTTTGCTTTATTTTCTCTTTACAGATACTTTTCCTGTCTCTATCGTTCTCTCTCTCCCCTTAGTTCTTAAACCCTCTTTTTTCAACCAGGGGGATTTGTGGCGACAGAGCATCTTGCACGAGAAACAGCTCTGAAAAATCTTTCAAAAGCTGAAATCTGTTCACGTCTATCTCCATTTTACTAAGTCCAGAGGAAAAAAATATGGAATTAGAAATCACAAAGATGACTTCCTGTGTGATGTGCTCAAAATGTCCGACTTATTAATAATAAGAAAAATGTAAAAGTTATCATTTCTAATTTAATTAGATATGGATATCCACCACAAAATTGGCCCTACTATAACTGCAGCTGCAGTAATCTTTTATGTCATTTTGACTGATAAAAATATATTGATAGATGTCAGAAATTATACTCTAGATATCTGCAAGGTTTCCTTCATTCTTGATATCTAAAATAAAAATTATGATCAGTAACAACTGGAATATGGGGATCTGAAATATATTTTTAGACTTTATGTTATGTCGACTATATCAAATTCTGTTATTTAGGTATGTGTATTGACAGAGTTTTTTATTTAAAGCAGTTTCTCATCAAAAAATAACAACAAAAATCATCAACAAACACTACATAATAAATAAACATAAAAAATAAACAAGTTCCATCTATCTTGGACAGCTTCATCTTTTCATGGCTCAAGAGCAGTCTATGAGCAAATGCAAAGTACCCCAGGCAAGGAGTTAAAACAGGAACATCTAGCTGCAAGGCAAAAATACTACAAATTGCACCATTTTGCAGCCTGGAAAATACAGCTGTATTTAGTAAAATAAAATAAAAATATCATAACATGATTAGGATGCTGAATACTTGAAGAGAAAAGTACTACCTATATAACTAAAGTTAACTATAAAATTAGATAATTGAAAGGTTCTGAAACCTTGGTGCTTAATATGCTAAGGAAACACTCAGCTAGCACTTAATCTGCAATATGTTTCATTACATGATTTGGTGATTTAGTCAACACATCTATAAATGTCTACGATTTTCTGCTTCCCTAAATCAACCTCTTGATAGCTGGCTAGCTCTTGTAGTTTCAGAGAGGTTTGTCCCTATTTATTTGTCCTGGAAACATGATTCATCTCGTCAGCTCATAATGCACTTAATTGGCTTTAGGAAACAGTACTGGAAAAAAAACATTTCAAACCTTGCTGTATAAAGAATGCTATAATATAACATGTAAAACAGACACATATATATATATTTGGATCTGAAAAAATTGAGATTGGTGCATGTCGGGGATAAAAGAATCTAACTAAATTTAAATACTTTCAGCAACACTGTCACATAAACAGAATCAGAATAATAGACATACACTTTATTATTTTATGATAATAATTATTGCAGGGCCTATATTAACGATTAAAGCCGATGTTTCTTACTTCCTGCGTGTTTGGCTCCAACATCTTCACTTGCAGCACTGTTGAAGATGCAGGCTGATGTGCTAAAAACAGATTCTGAGGACTTTTATTATGAACAAATGAAATATTACTGGATTAATTAAGAGATTTTAAATAGTCATTGCTAGGTGGCATAGAAAGATAAAGCGAGTGTTCAAAATTCAGAATGGAGAGGGCAGAAAAAAATTAGAAAAATGAGACTTACTCAAAGACAAAATTCAAAAACATAGTCACTGATTCCTGACTTTCATTTGATATGTTCAGTAATTTTTTCATTCCTTTTTCTCTTTTCTTCCAGACAAATGCAATCAAGACCTCCAAGTACAATTTGTTCACCTTTCTTCCACTCAACCTGTTTGAACAGTTCCAGAGGATTGCTAATGCCTACTTTCTTGTTCTGTTGGTGCTTCAGGTAAGATGCAACAAAAAGCATCCAAATCACAGACCTTAGTGTTAGGAAAACTCAAAGCATCAGTTCCAAATTTTTTGTCTGTTTTTTTTAATTAGAAAACAATCAAACCTTCATTTAAACAACTAAACCCTCTTTCACCAGAGTTTCCTTTAGTTTTAATTTGGTTACTTTGTGCAGCATTGATTCACAGTGAATGTTTAATCAATCAGTCAATCAATTGACTTTATTTCTTTATTTAAATTTGACTTTATTATTACAGCACATTTAAAAAGTGCAGGGGTAATGCAGTGCTGTAAATAAAAATAAAAACAAATAAAAAATTAAAACATAATATTAAAATAGACATAATAACATATTGTTTACAAAAGGGATTTAATAACTACTCTGTTAATAAATGTCTGACTTTAGAAGATTTGATGGTGTGTGTTTATTTCTTCTTCAAATAACTCACCATCATAACAAAGTTTTAAAAACTTAACTTTCCAAGACATGCAGTCACAAAAATAACTATTATATAAAATTATATAAAGCCATATGCATATATCTCTGTCATTACAAAGCAAAACTGCAGGCAATCCTTCCGCATTGATAATGAAAGCAAATTATTCGGTCCATTCTTTGAATCCTCTTTTCTCATCAACTATCTTCCTTTTCTTCCCTTTGGAATCCATGGTGCGAGAAACAGCTGCAGCTTTGTCTGCCTGTCATCGCCCTGCGCTGGTTGGTTGCAAGTTATGATCTCTATGGCTATGAATCAAATTATTGTTTACATTTATTTATTATACAAATGTTTACAGCATTGGAAAACATAATTATTTTTTATTTGAGCTCCTGCACACCATATTAAAACAAACAAAGAAAAAAAAATTGATTTTCATAAATTTTTGAAAAAGCTCCAGGGAGCTGCAAGGGGAATAAAGAGCCGCATGCCACGGGTTGCCGTTCCCTGCACTAGGCTAACACTAATAGTGATGTCATTTTTACTAGTAAGAATGATATTTCTGATATCTGAAATGTTCACTTTAGATAGAAAGAATATTATTAAAGATATCTGAACTACATATCCAGTCAAGCGAATATATGTTAAAATTGCCACTTGAAAATAAGTAAAGATTGTAGATATCTGAAATGTAGTTCTTAGTAGTACAAAATTGAGTCCTGTTTACAGAAGATTTAAATTCAACTGGCAGAAATTTAATTAATGATATCTATGTTACATTTCTGACTAGAAACCATTGTAATTGTGATTAGGGAGAATACCTTAATGCTATCTATAATAGAAATGTGACTAGTCAGTGTGCCAAACTGATGTTAGAACGGAGCCCATAATTGTTTAGAAAGTTTGTCAAAAATTCAAATTCAGGAATTCTAATTTAACTAGTCCTATAATAATATAAGTAGTTGATATCTGTAATGACATTTTTTTTACAAGTAGAAATATATTTCTTTTCATGAAAAAGTATATCTATTTCAGTAACTCTAAGTTCAAAATAAAGTTATACACATCTATACGTTTTTGTATGATGGAGCATTAGGGCCAGGCTAGAGGTAATTCTTTTTTAAAGTCGTAATATTATGAGAATAAAGTTGTAACATTACCAGAATAAAGTAATATAATTACGAGAATAAAGTCGCAAGGAGAATAGTCACAAAAATTACGAGAATGAAGTTGTAACATTGCGAGATTAAAGTTGTAACATTAAGAGAATAGAGCCTTAAAATTACGAGAATAGTTGTAACATTATGAGAATAAAATTGTAACATTACGAGAATAGAGTCGAAAAATTAGGAGGATAAAGTCGTAACATTACGAGAATAAAGTCAGAAAATTATGGGAATAAAGTCGTAATATTATGGGGGAAAAAAGTCCTAATATTACGAGTACATAATACATTTGAAATACATCATCATCATCAACATAATTGCATTTTCCATTATTAAAAAAACATGAGGACTGTAAATTTTGAATCTAAGGAAGGAGCTGATTAAGGAGACCACAAGTAAAAAAACTAAATTATTTAAATACTCAAAACTGAGGTCCAGAAGATCATGACAATATGCAGCTGTTACCATAATATAAAATGTTCTTAATGACAGAAATGTCGCTGAGCAACTTGAAATCTAACAGAAAACTGAACCAGATGTAATCGTTGTTCTGCAGGAATGTTTCTTGCACAACTACTGTCTGTCAGCTTCAGATAGTTAATTGTCTCTGAGGGTGAGGTTGCATGTTAACCACACAGGAAAGCAAAGAATCAAGAGAATAGAAAAGTAAGGAAGTAAAATATCCAACACAGGAAATTGCCTCATCGTGTGCAAAGCAGTGACTTTACACCACTAAGGTCAACTCTAACGTCTGATCTCTAAACAGAGAAGGAATAAACATAAGACATGTGCTGCTCTGTTTGAGTTTTTGAAACAGCTACAAAATGTTATTATAACTGGAAAGGAAACAATAACATTAGTCATTACATATCTATCAACTGTTTTATTTTGAGATCAGAATGGAAGTTAGAAAAGATCCTTTGTGTAAAAAAAGGAGCTCATGCCAATATTGATATATTTTTATTTATATATATATATATATATTAGGGATGGGACGATTTGTGAAAACCGTCCGAACCGTTCGGTTCGACTGTCTCGGTTCGATTCGCGTGTGTTTCGTTCGGTTCATGCGCTTCTCCTTTTTCTCATAGGCAAAGCGTTTACTGCGACCAAAGCCAACCACCAGTAGTAAACACGAAGAAGAAGAAGAAGCAAACCAGCGTAGCCGGGTGTAGCAGGGAAAAAAGTCAGTTGTTGTGGAGAATTGTGTGGGTATGGCGAGTGGGAAAGAACAGGAGCTGGAAGACGCGCCAGCAGCACTTTATAGGTCTGCTGTATGGGACCGCTTTGCATTTAGAGTGACCTACGATGACGGCGGAAAGAAAGTTGTGGATAAAAGTGCAACAGTGTGCAAGCATTGTGCAACACGTTTTGTTTATGCTAACAACAACACGACCAACATGTCATGCTAACCCCGAAATCCCTCATACTCCGTCAGCAACCCCAAACACCAAAATAATACGGTTGTAAAATAAATCCATATATTCGAAGTCCTGTGCAATGAATTTATTCACCAGATCAGCAGACATAAACATTGATGTATGGCGTCACCATTAGTCGAGTTGTAAAAAAAAAAGAAAAAGAAGGGGGATGGTGGAATTTATTTATTTATTTATTATTTTTTTTGTAGTATACGTAGCGTAATGAATATAGTCTATTAAGCTAAAGCAATATGCATGGTATGGTTATTACATGTCAGGTACGCCGGTCATTGACCTTGACCAAGGCACCTTTCAGTAGAACTGCAGTCAGTCCCTGGACTGACATGGCTATCACTGCCCCTACAGAGTTAGGGACAAAAAGGACAAATTTCCAACTGGGATCATTTTCGTTGTCATGGTAGGACACTTCTTTGATTTTACATTGGAAAATCTTTTGGCAATTAATCTATTAAGATTTGGAAGTAAAACTCACAAAACATTGCAAATGGATATAATCCTTTCAAGCCAAGTATTTTTTCATTCAAATTCAATCAATTAAATTGAAACAGCTGAAATTATTTTCAAAATCTAAAAAAACGTATAAGCCTGAAAATGAAATAAGCCTATATAAAATCTAAAAATTTTACTCACCTTTCAAATATTCATTTAGAGTATTTATTTTATAAAATAGACTGTTTATCAGAAAATCAGTATTGCTTCTTTTGGCTATTTTAAAATAAGCTAGGCTACATGCTGGCAATGAATGAGGTAAAACTATTTCTATCGAAAAACTCTCACAAAGAGAAAAGACAATTAGGAGAAATTCATTGATACAATAACTTTGTCTTTGGCGCTCAGACCTCGGCAGGAAACATAGCGCTTAATTTTGATAGATATGCATAAACAGGAGTAGAGAATAGGGCTTTTTCCCCCCAGGCCTGAAACTTGTGGGTGAGTGGAGATAGATGAAGTTGGTCAGTCTGTAGACTGCTGGTTAGCGAGACGGTGTGCTGAGCTTTATGGGGTGATCCAGTGGACTGCATGAGCTGATACTAGAGCTTCACTCAGGGACCTGTCCATCATGAGCAAGCATGAAGCAACTGTGGAGATAAAAAAACTCCCCGTTGGGAAGAAACCTTTGGCAGAACCATGCTCAACATGGCCGTCTTCTGCCAGACCGGTTGAGTTGAGACAGGGAACACAGTAAGAGTCCAGGAGGAATCACATTCTGATTAAGCTTTAGCTACGATGGTGGAGGAGGGGCTGGAGGTGGGTTGAAACGATATCATCTGAATAAAGTCACACAGCGCATCCACAGTCTCCGCATAGGAGCAGACAGTGCGGTTCGGAGGCCTTTGGATGTCCATTGGCTTTCGTTAAGGTGTAGTTCAAAGCTTATTGGCTGTGTTGCAGGTGGATATAGGAGAACAATAACTTTCTTCAGTTGAACTTCCGCCTAGGCTCCATTTCAATCTAAAAAACTCACACAAAGAGAAATGACAATTAGGAGAAATTTAGTGATAAAATTACTTTGTCTTTGGCACTCAGACCTCGGCAGGAAACATAGCGCTTAATTTTGATGCATGAACAGGAGTAGAGAATAGGGCTGTTTCACCAAAAAAAAAAAAAAAAAAAAAACAATTGCAGAGGTTAAGGGCCGATACGACAGCATGCTCAGAAGGCAGAGACTGAATTGAAAGCTAAGAAAAGTAGAACAGCAGGAAGAGTAAAAGAGGAGATGAGCCGCAAAGGCTCACTAAAAGACCAGTGAAAAGAGGGCTAGGGCCAGTTGCCACGAAGGCCTACTGAAATTTGTGAAGGGATGGTGAGGTGTGGTGAATTGTAATGGGATGAATGAGGGGATGATTGCTGGAATGAATGATAGGATGAATTATATGATGAATAATAGGAGGGAGCCTGGTATAAAACCATCTGGCATGATGAATTACAGGAGAGAGATGGGTGATGAGAATGGGTTATGAACACAACTGAAATAACCAAACATTCAGATCTCAAGGATATGAATGAGTTTTGAAACCACCACCAATATTTGTAATTAGCTTACCCTTAAAGGCTGAGAGAACGTTGGACAGTTCAGATGAATGAATGCATGCTCAGGGGGAATATGTGAGGCATAGGCTGAAGACCATAAGCCTAGTCGCTGAGAAAATCAAGGAGCCACAGACCACTGTTGTGGCTGCTCCATTCTGCATGAATGGCCCCGACGACACAGCTATAGCAAATGGGCAAACCTCACTAAGCAGAGAAATAGAAATTATGAGGGGTGCAGCAATGAACCGCAAACCAACTATTCGAGAACCCCCCCCAAAACCTATGGATCGGACATCATCCATAAAATTGAAGTATGGCTGCAGACAGAATGATGGGATAGTAGAAAGATTGCCAAACTAATCGAGAAGCAGTCTAGACCAAAAGAGAAGTCAGAAGGCAGCTCTTAAACAGTGAACGTGACAAGGAGGAAGGAAATGTAATAGCCAGATCAAGCAGCCTGGAAAGAGTAACGCTGGAATGATGTGCAATGGCAAAATTGCTGACCAAGCAAGGAGACAATGACGCTTGAAAATAAAGATGCGGTGATGACTTTGGTGATAACAGCAATGATAGGCTGTTGCTGAGCACCACAACCACAGACGAGCTCTACGTAGCCATGAGCTAAGGGTGCGAGCAGAAAACACGACCGTGCAGCAATGAGATAGGGACATGATACACGAGCCGCGATGAGTTGAGAAAGTGAGATGTGGACGCAATAATCTAGCTAACCTGCAAGCCACGATTACCGAAGACGAAACAAGCAAGACGCGATGGGTAAGCAAGGTGTTTCTGTTGAGATACTTATGCCATGATGTGCTAAGTGGTTCGAAGCAAAGCGCCTGTGATGCGAGCGCATGAATGGGTGTGGGTGCTATGCGCCTGGAGCAATGAGCTGAGCTGTAATGCACCTGCTGCGTTGAAAAAAGGGGGCCAGGAAGTGCGGCGGCAATGGATAGAAGCAGGATGTGTCAATGGGTATGGGAGACATGGAGTTGCCACCACGATGCTAGAAGGCGGCATAAAATGCCCGCCTCGATGCTCTTGCCATAAACACACACAAATGATAGAAGGCACCATGAGGCGCCCGCCGTGATGATGGAAGGCGCCATAATCGCACGAGGCTGCCAGAAATTCTGCTACGACAGATCTAACGTACCATGACGCTCCTGCAGAGATGTATGGAGGGCCCATGAGCGTTTGAGCAATGGATGGAGGGTGCCAAGCTTCTATAGTGATGGAAAAAGGGGCTCCATGAAGCGGCGTGCATGAAGGTGCCATAGCACCTGCAGCGATGGAAATTGGTGCCGTTAGCACCTGTAGAAATGGATGGATGGCACCCAGCGCACCTGCAGCGGTAGGAAAAGGCAACATGAGCACCTGCAGTGATGGGAAAAAGGCACCATAACCGCCTGCCACGGTGATATTGGTCGTCCTAACACTTTCAGCAATGAGAAAGGAATGCAATAAAGCACTTGTTGCAATAGATGGAGGGCGCCTAGGGCCCCCGCCACGGTGAAACGAGTCTAACTTGGTGCAGATTTAGATACAAACAATGCACTGAGGGGAATGTCTGTGACTGTTCTGATGTTGAGACATGCAGTTGATGATGATCTGAAACTAGAAGCAGAGATTAATGAATGCAGTGGGCTACATAATCACCAACCAGACAACTGGTGCAGCAGACACATACACTATATTGCCAAAAGTATTTGCTCACCCATCCAAATTATTGGAATCAGGTGTTCCAATCACTTCCATGGCCACAGGTGTATAAATTCAAGCACCTAGGCATGCAGACTGTTTTTACAAACATTTGTGAAAGAATGGGTCGCTCTCAGGAGCTCAGTGAATTCCAGCGTGGAACTGTGATAGGATGCCACCTGTGCAACAAATCCAGTCGTGAAATTTCCTCGCTCCTAAATATTCCACAGTCAACTGTCAGCTGTATTATAAGAAAATGGAAGTGTTTGGGAACGACAGCAACTCAGCCACGAAGTGGTAGGCCACGTAAACTGACGGAGCGGGGTCAGCGGATGCTGAAGCGCATAGTGCGAAGAGGTCGCCAACTTTCTGCAGAGTCAATCACTACAGACCTCCAAACTTCATGTGGCCTTCAGATTAGCTCAAGAACAGTGCGCAGAGAGCTTCATGGAATGGGTTTCCATGGTCGAGCAGCTGCATCCAAGCCATACATCACCAAGTGCAATGCAAAGCGTCGGATGCGGTGGTGTAAAGCACGCCGCCACTGGACTCTAGAGCAGTGGAGACGCGTTCTCTGGAGTGACGAATCGCGCTTCTCCATCTGGCAATCTGATGGACGGGTCTGGGTTTGGCGGTTGCCAGGAGAACGGTACTTGTCTGACTGCATTGTGCCAAGTGTAAAGTTTGGTGGAGGGGGGATTATGGTGTGGGGTTGTTTTTCAGGAGCTGGGCTTGGCCCCTTAGTTCCAGTGAAAGGAACTCTGAATGCTTCAGCATACCAAGACATTTTGGACAATTCCATGCTCCCAACTTTGTGGGAACAGTTTGGAGCTGGCCCCTTCCTCTTCCAACATGACTGTGCACCAGTGCACAAAGCAAGGTCCATAAAGACATGGATGACAGAGTCTGGTGTGGATGAACTTGACTGGCCTGCACAGAGTCCTGACCTCAACCCGATAGAACACCTTTGGGATGAATTAGAGCGGAGACTGAGAGCCAGGCCTTCTCGTCCAACATCAGTGTGCGACCTCACAAATGCGCTTCTGGAAGAATGGTCAAAAATTCCCATAAACACACTCCTAAACCTTGTGGACAGCCTTCCCAGAAGAGTTGAAGCTGTTCTAGCTGCAAAGGGTGGACCGACGTCATATTGAACCCTATGGATTAGGAACGGGATGTCACTTAAGCTCATATGTGAGTCAAGGCAGGTGAGCAAATACTTTTGGCAATATAGTGTAGCTTCCTAAGAGGTCACTAAATGACAGTAAAACATGGTGAACTACCAAAAGAAAAGCCACAACAACTCCACGAGGCTTGGAAATGACCATGATTCAGTTTAAAAGTGATAAAAATTGAGAGTCTGCCAGGGGACTATCATTAAGAGTGACGAGACATCCACTTGGAAATTCACCCCATCTATGTGGTGAAGTGAAGATTGAATGTACGTGATAAGCCATACCTAAAATAAGTATTTTATTTTCTATTTTTTTTATATATATTAAATGGATTTCTGTAGATCACGTTTCGCCTGGTTAAATCAATTATTTAACGGCTTTATTGAGTCCGATTAAGAAATTTGGGTTCTAGTAACTCGAGAATTATTCATCTAATATATGGATGATGAGAAATTAACTAGTGTTGCTGATTGACCAGGCAGAAAGTTTTTATGCGGTTAGACCAAAACGTTATACAAATCAATTTTAAAAATTAGGTTCAAATGACTAATTAAAGTCAGTGGCAATAGGAAACAACTACTTTTCACAAAACTTTGGTTTCTAAATTCAGGCTTCCTTAAAATTAAATCTGTGACAAGCATGAGTGAAATCGAAACAGGAACGACGTGATTTATCCATGAAAAGCAGCGCTCAATCTGCTGGTTAAATCGCCATGACATAATGACAGAGAAAAATTGTATAAAAACCAGCCGGGGGACCTGAAAGGCAAAGAACAGAGGACTGATGTTAATTGACGATGAGAAACTGTGAGCTGTAGAAGCACGTGCTTGCAATATTTTTTAATAGAGATAAATGAAAATGTGGAAAGCAAAATTTTTTCATATAGAATTAGGAAGTGAAGCAGTCAAAAGTGCTGCAGCATTTAACTTTAAAGTCTCTTCAGTTGCATAGTTGTTCTTTTCTCTTTCCTGAATCTCTTCTCTCTATTGTGACCAAAGGACTTATTTTAAATATGTGGAGAGCAATTGGTGGCAGGCAGTCTGCTTAGAAATTAGGAAGGATTGGATTTATTCCAACAATACACCAACTGCTAATATAATGTGTTTAAGTTATTAAATAGCTCAACATATTGATATATTGGCATGTTTGACCTAGTCATCACTTAACTAACAAGTCTAATTTGCAAACAACTTTACACGTTTAACGTTTCAAGTTACATGGTTTTTGGGGGGGAAAATAAAGTTTTCTGCTTCCTGCTGTTGGTTTGCTAAACACTCTAATGCTCACATTCAGCTCTGCTCTGCATCACGTAACGTCTGTGTCAAACTTCGGCATTAGCATGTGCATGCTCATGGTGCGCTCAGAAAAGAAGTAACTGCACTTTAATGATTTTAGCTGTTTTAACAGTTAAAGGATAGACATATTTTGCCACGTTTTGTTTGAATTATTCAAGAAAAATGCAGGACTTGCTTTAAAAACAATAGGCTACATGATTGGACAACAATATAACACTTGCTTTCTGTTGTGTGTTGTCTTTTTGGCTACCCGCCAATATGACTGGCAGATGGACAGTTCCACCTGCTGATCACAAAAGTTACCGGCATTTGCATGGGTGGCTGGTGCCAATTTCATGCACTGGTCAGCACATTCAACTTTGTACAGAAAAAAGTATTGAATGTTAATATTTCATTCATTTAGACCTAGTATGTGTTATTTGAATTTCCCTTTATTGTTTTGAGCAGTGTATTTTAAAGTTTCCATCTTCTTCAACTACCTGTGCTGAAGGGTTAAATTTGTATCATTCTGAACTGTGATCAGGGGCTGCACAATCCAAGGGCCTTAACTTTGGAGGAGCTGCAGAGACCATGGGCGTAGGTTTGCATAGGGACCATAGGGACATGTCCCTACCAAAATTTCGAACCAACCTAATTGTCCCGACCAATAATTGGATGTGAGCAACATGTTTATAATTTACAGCAGTAGTTGTTGCAGCAGTGGCTTCTTTTCCTCTCGCAGCTCCTCTGCCTGGTCTCTCCTGTCCCTTTCATGTAGCAGCTCATGGAACTGTGCTGCGCTCTTTAACTCAACTCTCATTGGTTGTTCTGCCTTAAGTTCCGCCTTCTCTCTCTCTGATTGGCTGTTTTCTAGTCCGCGTGTGCTTGGAGCACAACATTGAAAATTTATTCACACTAGAATGCAGCGGTTACTACAATTAATATTAGGCTACAAAACAAGTCCCAATAAAAAAAAATGAATATCATGTACACTAAAAAACAAAAACCTTTTTTTTTCTTTTATGAAACGAAATATTCTGAGTCATTCCCAGGTTTTCTCTGCATAGCCGAAAAACCAAACATGGAGAAGCAGCTTTTGATTGTAATGCTCCTGTAAATGGTAGAAGCACTGAAACCCTAAATTGCTTTAAACTCAGATGAAACATTTATCTGTTTATACTGGTATTTAAATTTGAGTTTGTACTAAAACTCAGATTAATTGAGTTTCTTTCATTTTATTATCAATGATTTTAATGTACTACACTTTGTTGTCTTGTTCCTGAAATGGGTATAAGTAAACCTACCTTGCCTTATTCATGGACCCCACTAGATTTTATGGAAGAGTTTTTGAAGAGAATCTTTGTTGAAAGAAAGCTATACAAAGTACAGTTTTCAGTTTGTAACAAAAAAAGAAGTTCTGGTTGTATTGGAGAACAGGGAAGCTGACTGGAGATTATAGAAAGATGAGTAGAGCTGCATACATAACAGTCCTGACAGAAAAACTTTATTAAGGTGCTAAAGACTTTGGAAAAAGGGGATTTCCATGCCTTCAGAACGACTAAAAGTACAGCCAGAGCTGCAATGGAAGGGTTAATGGCCTAGTCAAAGTCCAGACCTTAAACAATTAATCTGACTAGGTTTGAAAATTGTTGTTGTGTTCTTCACCCAAGCTGACTCAACTTCCCCAAAGAATTGACTAAAAACAGCTAAATACAGATACATGCCAATGTTACAGAATAAGGTAAAAGTTCTTTATTCCAATTTGCTGTGTTTTACTTAACTGGAACAAGTGTAAACTGAAGACTTTGTCTGTGATGTCCAGCTGATTCCCCAGATCTCCTCCCTATCCTGGTTCACCACCGTCGTGCCTCTTGTCCTCGTGCTGTCAGTCACCGCCGCTAAGGATGCAACTGACGATATAGTAAGCAGAATTTCAAATATTACTGTTCTCTCTTTACCTTATTAAAATGGACTCAAGCTTTCTTCCCCTCTGTGCTGACAGGTTACCCTTTTTTAGACTGAATAGTTAAACTTTTTAGGTTTGGGCCTTGCTGTTAGATGAGAATCCCTCTACCAGAATCAAAGATTCATTTCAAGTGACAGAGCAGTTAGTTTGCAGCAGGTATGAAATCTGCAAGCTGGGTGCCATTGTTCTGACATGATAAAAGTATCAAACCAGTTAGCTTGTCCAGATTTGATATAGATGGTCTTACACCTTTAAGGTCTTTGAAATCTTATTGGCCTGATGCCAACCGGCCACACAAGATTCCAGAAGAGAACTATTTCAATGTTTCCTTTTTCTATCTAAAATTCTTGAAAAAACAGTGACTAAACAAGTATGTCACCACTTAGACCATGATGAACTTTTTGAAGAGTTTCAGTCTGGCTTTAGAGCTCATCATAGCACTGAAATGGCTCTGGTGAACGTTGCTAATGATATTGTCATGGCCTCAGATAATGACTTGTATCTGTACTGTACTGTCCTGTTAGATCTCAGTGCTGTATTTGATACAGTTGATTATAATATTCTTTAGAAACACTTTAATATTTTGTAGGAATTAAATGAACAGCACTAGGCTTATTTAAATCTTATTTATCTGACAGATTTCAGTTTGTTCACGCTAATGATAAATCTTCCTCATGCTCAAAGGTTACCTGTGGAGTGCCACAGGGATCAGAACTAGGACCAATTCTCTTTACTATACATATGCTCCCAATCGGTGTTATTATTATACAGCATGGGATTAATTTCCACTGTGATGCTGATGAAACTCTGCTGTATCTGTGTGTAAATCCAGATTAAGCTAACCCATTACATAGATTACAGGCATGTCTTGTAGACATAATAACCTGGATGACTCTTAACTTTCTGCTCCTGAATGCAGACAAAACAGAAATTATTGTCTTTGAATCAGACAAAGAATCAGAAAAAGAAGCTGATTATTCAGTCATTTTATTTGGATGGGAATAAACTGATCTCAAATGATAAAGCAAAAACAACCTGGTGTTATTTTTTTATCAGAACATCTCGTTAAATCACATATCAAAGAGGTTTCTAGAATGTCTATCTTTCTTCTCCGAAATATTCCCAAAAAAATTGAAACATCTTGTCCAGGGGTGATGCTGAGAAACTAGTCCATGCATTTGTTACTTCAAGGCTGGACTATTTTAATTCTTTACTATCAGGAAGTCCACACTCTGGGCCGGATCTATCAAAGGTTTGCGTGTATAAAAACGTGAGCTATTTCACTGCGCACGCTAAAAAATGTACAAACTGATCTATCAACAGCGTGCTAAAAGGATGTGGTCTATAAAACGTGCTAAATAGCGCCTCTTATCCATTTAGTACTTTTTCTGCAATGAATATGGGCGTCTTGTGGGAGGAGAACATGTAAATATATTAATTTAGCACTCGCAAAGTGATTTATCAAACCTGAAAGCAATTTTGCTAACGGTATCTGACTCTATATTTAACACCTTTCAAAAGAAGGTGCAAATGGTCTGTATGCGTAATTGCGCACACATGGCAGCGGTTATTGTCGCAAAAAGGAGACATCGAAATGAAGCAAGGAGACGCAGAGAACGCATTTTTTCACTCCGTGTGAATATTTTTGGAATGAACGAGAAAACGATCATGAAAACATGTCGTTTATCCAGCATTGACATTTTGAAGCTGTTGGAGGAACTCCGAATGGATTTGGAGCCAGCCACAAGGAGGACCCACGCAATACCAGATATCACAAAACTCCTTGCAAAATTGCACTTAATCTCATCCACAGTCACTTCTTGTGAGCCATTTGGTATGTGCATTTTTCTACAGGCCAATACAAAACATCTGTTTTCTTTTTGTTTGTTTTTTTACTGCAGTGAAGTAGAAATTCAGCCACATACCACCTTAGGGAATAAAGGTTGCCAAAGATTTATATATATATATATATATATATATATATATATATATATATATATATATATATATATATATATATATATATATATATATATATATCTGGAGGGGGTAGGGGTGTCACTGTAAGATTTAAATTTGTTAATGCACTAGTTTGTACAAACTACAAACTACTTTGCCGCAAACCACAAAACGCGCAAAACCATCATTTAAATAGGGTGTCTCCAACAGTTTTGCACCTGCCACCAGTTACGCAATCTCTCTTGTTAAATCACCCGCAAACCATGGTTCAGCCCCTCGCGCAAAATTCCAGTTTGCGAGCGCAAATTACTGCACGCAAAATTGGATCTTGATAAATCCGGCCCTCTGTTGTTAAAAGCCTTCAAATTTTTCCACTTTGAGATCAGTAAAGTCAATCAATCAATCAATCAAATGCTGCAACCATGCTGCAACCAGCGTTCTGATTAAAAAATTATTTAGTTATCAGGCTCAAGTCAGCATCTAGAGTAATGGAGGTATAACCATTTCCAACATCTTAAATTTAGTTTGAAAATTACTTTGAAGCCGTATACATCGCTAACCTCTCTCTCTTTGAGGTTTTCAAGATACAGCACCTGTTGTTAAATGACCCAGTGAAAAACCAAGGACTTACTGGAAATACCCCATGATCACCCGTGTAAAGTTAAAGCATCATGTATGCAGAGGCATATCTGTGTGTTTCATCAACCATTGCTTGTAAAAGCAATAGACGGATCAACAGAGCTGGTGGCGTCTGTCACTGGTTGATGACATGTCCTGTGACTCAAGCAGATAATGACCAGCATCTGCGGTTAAACGTATTTCAGTGATTCTCTGCTATTTGCGTAAGCACCACCAGCAGATTCCCCTCCTGAGTATTTCCCAGTAAGAAACATCTCAGTAAGATGTTTCTCCATCTGTTTGGTTAATCATATGAAAACTTAGATGAGAAAACAGGGAGGCATTTCCTTTCAAGTGTGACTTGATTGTTTGAAACGTAATTTAAACCTGAGGGCAAATTACACAACCTTTCTGACTGATTTCTGCCAAACAGGTGAAGGAAGCTCATCCTGCCTGAAACTAGTGATGGTCTTTAAAGATAGATTTAATGTTCTCTAAATTGACATTCTTCTTCATGGGATTTTGCATCAGCCATAGTTTTCTAGGTTTTAGTTCTCTTTATTTCTTGAGTTGTGTCATCTGGGAGTTAAAGTGTATTGAGAAAGAGTAAAAGTTCCTCTTGTTTGAGGGTAAGCACATCTAAATCGTGTGAACTGCACACATGTTCATTCAAACTAAAACAGAGTAGAACTCCGCTTTGAAGTGATGGACTAGTAGTTTTCTTTAACATGTGTTAGAATAGGTGTGGTTGAGGGACAGAAAGATGGGGATCCATGGACTTAGACATTAGGAAGAAATAGCTGAGGTAATTGGTTAAACATTACCTCCAGGGACAGAAACAGGAGGCTTTTTATCTGCAATGCTGAACCATCTGGTGCTCCAGCGAGGTGCACCGTTTGTTCTGGGTCCACTTGTTACTCAAGATCCTCAAGTTTGGCCACGTATGGTGACCTAAACAAACACTGAAGCAACTTAAGCACCTGTGAAGAAAGTTTGACAAGCCTTTGTCCAACTGAAATTTACCAGTAGCTCACTCTGGTTAAATAGATTATGAGAATTTGTTTAACATAGATTTTTTCTTTGGAGTTCCTCCCAACTTTATGGACAAAAGAGACTCTAGCCTCCTTTTGTTGTTGATTTAGTCAATCAGACAGCCCAAAGGCAGCGTGTACCAATCCTCTGAGCAAAGAAGAACAGGTCATTAAACTTTAGCCTCGTTGAATCCAATATCTTTCTTATTACATTTTTTTTTAACAAAATAGTTAGCTCCACATTTTTTCATCTGTCAGAAATGACACAGATCTTGTCAAACTTCCTTCAAATAGGCCCCTGTTTCCAGAGAAGGACCGACCAAGCTTTACTGGTCTATACACCAATTTCCTGTTTTTTTTAGTTTGATGCATTAGAGTTAAAACAATCTGATTATTTAGTACCTATAACTAAGAGGACCAAGCATGATCATTTTTATTTGTGGGGAAATTGATTCTGTGTAGAAGTCATGGGTTAATATCTCAATTTGTCAGATTTCCTTTCCAAGCAGTAGGATTTCCTTGCTTTGGTTTGAAGTGTTCTTGATCAGTTTATTTTAGATCGGTTCAAGGCATTTTAACGTTTTTTTTTGTTTGCTAGTTTTTTTTTATTTTTTTGCTTTGCTTGCAAAAACAAGAAAAGGATCTTAGTTGGATTTTGTGTAATGGATCAAAACTATAAAGTTTAAAACCAAATATAGACGCAAACATTTTAATTGGAAATAAATAAGTTGTTTGGTAAATGCTACGTAGGTGAAAACCGCTTCAACTGGTTTCCTCTATCATGGAGGTTTCTTCGCATGGGTTTTCAGAGAAATCAGTTTTTTATCTGAAACACAAAGAGACAATCAATAAAAGCCTCGTCAGTGCTTTGACTCATCAGCTATTTTAAAGAAGACAAGGTTCATCAGCAGGTTTCCTCCCAGGTTATTTACAGCAACATATCTACTCCCAGATGCTATTAAAGAAATCATATGGCTGCCTGTTAGTCGGTGATTGGAGGACTTGTCTGTGCAGAAAATGATTCAATAAAAAGAACTGTAATTTCCTGTAATCTACCCTGAGTAACTGCTTTTGTCTTCCTCTTTCTTTTAGAATCGCCACAGGAGTGACAAGCGAGTAAATAACCGAAAAGTTCAAGTACTCATTGATAGAAAGTAAGTTTTTATATTCAAACACACATTTTTTTCCCCATTTGCTGTGTGTAGTGGCATCTTTATTCAACATTTGAATATTCTTGGTCAGGTTATCCAGAGTTTGAATATCAGAGGAACCTTAAGATCATCAAAAACATTCATAGTTTTTGATGATCTGTTTGTTTAAGCTTTAAAAATGAAAATACTTTAACTTAACTCACTTATTTAGTGAGAAGCAGACACCTGGTCTTTGTCCTGCTGCTGCAGATTTAAAGACAGAGCACAGAATGAATATGTAGGGATCTAAGCATCCTTTCACCCTGACTAAATCATTCTCATACAGTCCATCCATCCAACCATCCATCCATTATCTTACACGCTTGTCCCAATTGGGGTCACAATGGGTGCTGGTGCCTATCTCCAGCTGCCTATGGGCGAGAGGCGGGGTACACCCTGGACAGGTCTCCAGTCCATCGCAGTCTCATACAATCTGAGAGTTAGATGTCATTAGACCAAGAATCGATCCAGAATGAATCAATTCTTGATTATTGAGAGTAATGTTTTTAATTATTACAGATTTTAAAAAGCTGTAGTGAGTTTTGTATTTATGCTCTTTCAGCACTATCCCCCCAAAGAACATCCAGTGCAACCAGTTGCCCTTAGAACTAATAAATACATTTTTAATAAAATTAACTAGAATATGAAACTGTCCATGAGAGTCTGGCTGCAGACCTGCACTGTCAGGCCCATCCATTGCAAACCTGTAAAGTGGGGTCCAGCGATTCAAATACAGAGACCTATTTCTATGTAGCACATATCTATTATTCCATATAGGAGTTTGGTAGGGAGTAAAGTTGTGCATGTACATAAGTTTCCAGCATAACAGTACTTGCTTTTGAAAGGAAGCTAACTTCACCAGGAGTTTATCGATGCTAGATTTTAATTTAGAAAGGCTTCGAATCAACTTTGCTTTTAATTTGAAAGTCTTCCAATAAACTTCCAGTTCTGACAGCGCAGGAGACCTCTCATTGCAGCTCTGGGGCTTGACAGTGCAGCTCTGGGTCCTGACAGTGGAGGTCTGCAGCCTGACCCCTCTCAAACTTTCTACCTAAGACTGATGCTCTGTTATGAACTCAGATCTCATTAGGTACACAAGTAGATATACAAATGCACATCACAGTTTTCACATTCTGAGTTGTAACTTTAGGCTGTGGTAATAAACCCTACTTTATGTTGGCCTAACAGAACGCTGACTTTTCTGGTTTCTGGTTCTGATTGGGTCTGTTGGACTTGTTTTGGTTTGTTTGTACCATCCTTTGTTTCAGTGTATTTCTGTGTTTCTGGTTACTAGTTTTTCTCCACTAACTCAGTGCCAAATTTTTCCTGGTCTCTAACATCTGCTCTTTCTCTTTTGTGCAGCAAGCAGTCTTCGAACACCTTAAAATAAACACTTCCTGGTTCAGTTATCCGATTCAGATTTCTCTGCTGTCCACAGTCTTTACTCAACAAGCTGCTGCTGCTTAGTCCCTGCATTTATTCCTCAGCAGAACCAAATCAAATCAGGTTTATCATCGCGGCAGGTTAACAAACTGCCTACCCAATTTGAGATGGGTAATCTTGTAGGTTTAAACACTGAACTCTAAAGATCCTGGACATACTGTTAAAGTAAAAAAAAAATATTTTTTATGTGCATAAAAGAAGCTTTTTAAGCGTTTACTTCTTTGATAAGATAATTTCTGTTCTCAGAGGCAGAGAAGGACAGCAAAGGACAAAGTTTATAAAAAAGTAAACTTGTGCTGAAATATTTACATGCATGTTCCTGTGTGTGGTTCCTTTAATGCTGGCAGCTGTTACTGCTTAGTTTAGTGCTTTATAAGAAGCAAATGTAGGATTGTAGGAGGAGTTTACTTCCTGTTGACATGTTTTTGTCCGCTCCTAAAAAAAGCACAAGGAGGACACATTAGAGGTGTGCAGCTTGGTCTGAACACAGCTCTGGTTATCCTTTTTTCCTGTTTGTCCATTGCTTATGTTTTACTCTTAAGGGGTCTGTTTCACACAGCAGGTTTACTAAATATTTTTCTAATCCTGATTTAAGGGTAACTGAGTTTTCCGTTTCAAAAAGAGGGTTTACTCAGCCTCTGATTCTGTTACCGCAGTAAGATTCTCCCCAGAGCTAACCTGGTTAGGAGAGGGTTTTCCTAAATAAACTCAGAGTGTCCTTGGGCTCCCCTCAGCCTAAAGCCAGTGTTTCATTTTTCCTGATTTACTTTGGAGACTTTTCTCCTAGTTTTATGTGAACAATAAAAATAAAATAATTTACTTGGTCCATAAGACACATTAGGTGTTAAAAGCAAAAAAAATCACAAGTTCTTTTGATGAGTATTCAATTAAAGAATGATAGGCATACATTTGCAGAGAATAAAATATATGTGATTAATCAACGAGAGGGTTCTCAGACTGCGTATAGATAACTTTTCATATTTTTATCTTTATGAGCACTATCTATTCACCTCACAATCCATCACAGACTTTCAGACCTTATCCGTCCTTACATTAGCAGCATTATACAAACTTTTTTAACAGATATTTAAAAGAACTTGACATCAGTGAGAGAACATATACCTGTATATGTGATAACAGCGTTATAGAAAACAACTGCAGTCAAAGAGCACCAGTTCCATAGAATGGCTTCAGACTATTTTTCCTCTACCTTTAAGTAAGTTTCTTATTGCTGATAATATGCAGCCTATCATTGAACAGCTGCTACGACCGCCTCTAAAAACTAAAAAGTTTTGTTTACCATTTACCTACTTTATAGTTTTTATCTAGTTTATTTGCAATGTACTTATTTTTTAACAGTTTTAAAGCTTTACTTAAATTTCTACGTTTAAATCACATGGATTTAATGTGGTGATTAAAAACCACTCAGTTGACAGGACATAAGATCTTTTGTTTTTGATTTTTTTAACATAAATGCCTTCTTTCACACCCCTCTCAAACCACCTCTTCTTTGTCCAAAATGTGAACATTCTGGTCCTCAAAAGAATTTCCTTTATCCATAAGGTGTAGATGCATCGCAGAGTCTTGTCTTCAGAGATTTGCTAATGACTGATTGAATATAGAGAAATTGAAAACATTAATTTGAGGTTAGTAGGTAAGAAAGGTCAGCTTTTGTGGGGATGAGGGGTTTTGGAGAGCATATAAACATCACTGAAAATGACTTGGCAAACCAAAATGGAGCACAAAAGAATCTTTACTTGAATCTAACAAATCTGTCAAATTAAAATATTTCCCAGCTTCTTTCTGTCAGGTTTTATTACCAAATGAAGAGCAATACTTGTGTCCAAATCCTCCTTAGCTTTGATCTTTACTATTTTCTCCGTCCAGTTTCTAAAAATATTCCGTTTTGTTGGCAGATGAACAAACAGTATCATACAGGAAACTGGCAGGAACATGCAGTGGAGGAAAGTGGCTTGGATTGGTGTGACCTTTAGGGTCAGCACAGGCCTGTTTATTGTCCCTTAGACAGTTTTCTTCCCTGACATAAAGATTTTCAAAAAAACAAGTTGACTTTCACCGAGTAGTAACTTCCCTCCATTTAAAAAAACGCTTCCCAAAGTTAAATTTAACTTTATGGTTTTGTTCTCAGGCTACGCAGTGAAAAATGGATGGATGTCCAAGTAGGAGACATTATCAAGCTAGAAAACAACCAGTTTGTGACTGTAAGTCAACATTTTACACATTTTCCATTTAGCTTTACCTCTTTACCTTTCTTTTTGAAGTTCTAATTCACTGGCTTTATTTTTTTATTCCTTCTTTCAGGTCTATTAGTTTTATGCTACGTTCAGACCGGATGCAGCAAAAGCAGCAAAATCGCGTCTGCTGCTTCATTTTTGCTGCTTGTACCAGTTAGTTCTGACGCGCGGCTGAAGCAGCTTTGCTGCTCTGCCTGCGCGGTGCAAAAGTGTGTCTGACGCGCGTTGGGCGGAGCTACTCTATCCTTTCTCTGCCTTGCAGCTATACAGTTGCTGTGATCAGTGGGAATAAAGTAGTTTTAATATGTTTTTAAGTGAGAAAATCCACCTGAAAACATCAGTGCAGTCAGTTCATCCAGATTACAATCCTGCCTCCCAATGTTATTTCTGTCGGAGCCGCTCAGACTCCCACATACCGGCGGCGCGCCAACAGAAGGAATCCCTTCTTCAGCAGCCTCTGGCCGGGTCGCCTCCTCGCGGTTTACCGCGGCGGCTGGTAGGTGTTTTTCATCTAAATAATCCGATCTGCAGGCACCAGAATAATAAAAGCGAACATATTCTACCGGCAGATGTATATATTTTAAGTTAATTATCCATTAATAAACTGTTTAAGAGGAGTAATCAGAGCGGTCTGTGTCATCAGCGCTGTGTCTCTCTCCCAGCCAGCTCCCAGATCAGCTTCTCTGATTGGTTGACGCGGCGCGTCGAGCAGCAAAAATTCAATTTTTCCATCTCGAGCAGCCGCGCGTTTGCGGCGCGTCACGCGCGTCAGATGCTTAAACGCGCCCGACGCGCTGCTTCAGCTGCTCAGACGCGCTGCGCCTGCTGCTCAAAACGCGCCGCGGGACCTTTTGCTGCGCCTTGACGCGCGTCAACCATTAACTTTGCATGTAAACTCGCTGCTTCTGTCGCGCCAGCTGCGCCCGGTGTGAACGCAGCATTAGCTTTAGCCTTTACTTGTGTTCCCCTTTTTTGTCCAGAGAATTGCTATAATTTATTTTTGTTTAAATTGTTATCTCAGACTTTACTTAGAGTTTTTGACTATGGTGCAGACAACGTTCGAGAGCAACATGGCTATTCCCTTTAAAGGCCTTTGTCAGATAAATAACACTATCATGGCCCTATACAAAAAATAATTAGCTAAGGGATCGGAAAGGTGTTGAAGCGTATGCAGAAAAAACTGAGCGAAAGTGTTAAACCTGTTTTGTGGTTGTTATAACCTGAATGATTGAAAATGTATACAGGTATAAATAACAAACTTACAAAAACTGGATGAAAAGCACAAAAACGTGCAGAGAGGGAGAAAAGGATGCTAAAACAACTCAGAGGCAAATTGGAATAAACAAAGGGCTTAAATAGAACAGGTAAAAGTAGCATGATGTAGGCTAAAGGAGGAGGCACAGGTGAATAGTTCTTTTAATTAAATAGTGGTGCTTTCTAAAGGAGAATGATTAACCAGGACAGACAGGAAGAACGACAAGGAACTAACATAATTTAACCGATAACAAAATAAATGAATAAGTAAATTGCATGAACTAAATGGCAAAACTGAGAAAAATACAAAAGGAACTGAGAAAGCTACAAACTCTTAAAATATATGAACAGATAATGAACTAATGAGGCAGACTAAAAATGGTAAAAGATTACAGAAAATGGCCATAACTTTAAAACATGATAAGAAAGTGCTAAAAAACAATAAATAGAAACCATGCGCTAATCAAACACCTACAGGTCATAAAAGTAACATCAGTTTCTATTTATAAGATAATAAGTAATAAGCATTGGTGGTTTTGCCTGCTTTGCAGCAATGTATCCATTTTTAAAGCTGAAAAATTTTCTCAGCGATTAGATTTTCAGCTTCTGTTAGAAAAATTGCCCTAAAAAGGAAGTGCTACAAATCATAGATATATGTTGTATGCTTATCCATATAGGATGGCGTACCTCAAGACTCTGTAGTGGGTCTCCTGCATTTTACTTTTTTTTTTTTTTTTTGATAAGGTTTTTGCTCACCTGCAATAATAATGGTTCTAAACTGTTCCTTCTTAACCCCACCTTTATTACAAGTACCCCCCCCCCCCACCACCACCACCACCATTTTGATGGTTTGTCTTTTGTTACACTATATTTACACTGTTGTTACTGTTCATGTATAGCTCACATTAATATCAATATAAAAGCAGTTGTTGCATTGGATAATGTCTGGTTCATCTTCGATTTGATACGAGCTTTTTAACTACGGAGGCCTCAAATTTACACGGGAACTTTAACATTTTTCTTGAATGATTTCCTGTCTGATCACATTGGTATAGACACACCTATATATATATTCTATAAAGATTTAGACACAAAATTTTTGTTAATCTGAAGTTTTTTGATTGTTTTGCACTGTTTTTATTTCAGGCGGACCTCTTGCTGCTCTCCAGCAGCGAACCTCTAAACCTTGTGTACATAGAGACGGCAGAATTGGACGGGTTAGTTGACTTCTAGGATTAAAGCATAACTAACTATAAATCATTCACCAACGGCTCCTCAGGATATCATTCACTGACCTCATTTTTCAACCTTTTTTCCTTTGTTTATTCTCTTCTCTCCTTTGCATAGAGAGACTAACCTGAAGGTCAAGCAGGCCCTTCCAGTAACAGGCAACCTGGGAGATGATATTGAAAAACTGGCAGACTTTAATGGTAATACTGGATTAGAGGCAGGAAAACCTGGAGAACAAAGGGACTTGATCAAATTGAAAATAAAAAGAGAAATAAATAACTGACATTTTCAAATCAATAATTGTTAATTAAAACGTTGGTCTTATTTGTTGTTAATGCAGAAATCCTTTGCTTTTATGTCCACTCTAAAGGTGAGGTTCGCTGTGAACCTCCCAACAACCGCCTCGACCGCTTTTCGGGAACACTAACATTCGCCGGTCAGAAATATCCGCTTGACAACGAGAAGATTCTGCTGCGCGGCTGCACGCTGAGGAACACTGATTGGTGCTTCGGGCTGGTGCTGTTTGGAGGTCAGTGAGATGTCTTTCAGGTGTATTTTTCTTTAGTTTGATGTAACAAAAAATAAAGGAACCTCATTTGATCTTTTATTATCAAAGGTCAAGAGACGAAGCTGATGCAAAACTGTGGGAAGACCACCTTTAAGAGGACCAGTATAGACCGTCTGATGAACGTTCTGGTTCTCTGTGTGAGTGTCCTTTACAAAGATCATTGTATCTTTGTATACAAAGATACAAAGTTTTTATTTTTAAGGGGATCCTAAAACTGAATTGATTTATTAGTTTTTACTAGTTTTTTGCAAATAAATTACATTATTACAGGTAGAATTTGTCTATTCAACATGAAACAATTACACATGCAAAAAAAAAAAATCAGAAATACTTTTATAATTCCAAAGGTAAATTAAATAAGACAACTAAATAATTCGATGTACTTGTTTAGCTCTTTGTTTATTTAGATTTTATTTTTAATTCACATAGATTTAAAACTTTGCATGAAAACTCGAAAACAGCTGATCGACATAGATTATATAAAAATACATTTATTCTTATTCTTTTTATACTCATTGCCTGGCCTTAAATCTGATTAGACTTTTTTTTTATTTCCATATTCAGGATGATTAAAAGGTTTCTTGTTGCCTAAATGGCAGTCTGAAAAGAGATAATTTTCAGATACCAATGAGCTTGTTTTTTTATATCACTTTATTTGTATTAATTGTTACATTTTTTCTCATTTTAAAAACTCAAGTAGATGATGTCATGGCTTTGTAAGCTTCTCATAGGTCTGTTCACCATGAAAAAAGTAAAATGGAGGCAACAAAATCACACTGTTTGAGTTTATGGACAAATAAACTCAAATTTATACCAAGAATGAATCAGATTTAAATCTGATTCATTCTGGGTACAATTGCCCACAGTCTAACTCTGCCAAATGTCTGTGTTCAAACAATTCTTATCCGCATGTAAACAGGTTGGGAATGTCCATCCATGTTTAGGAATGAGAGCAGCTGTTGGTGTTTATCCAAAACATCTGTTAAACCTTAATCCTCCTAGTTTTTTTTATTTCAGCACCAGGCAATTTTATAACTCCAGATAGCTATGTATGAATAATTGAGAAGACAAAACCCAACATGCACTGCAAAAAATTTAAATTTAAAAAATTTTCTTAAAATAAATGCATTTTTTCTTGAATTGAGGAGGTAAGTGAGATTTAAATGTACATTTAAATGTACATTATTCAGAGACTTTAAATGTACATTTAAAGTCTCTGAATGATGTGTTACGCAGCACTTTGCTCTAAAAGGAGAGATCATTGTAAATAAAATGGCATTTTTTTTGCGTCTCTGTAGATTTTTGGTTTTCTCGTATTCATGTGCACGATCCTGGCGATCGGAAACTACATCTGGGAGAAAAATAACGGCTCAAACTTCACCGTCTTCCTGCCGAGAGAAGATGGCAACAGCGAAGCTTTCTCTGCCTTTCTCACCTTCTGGTCCTACATCATCATCCTCAACACTGTGGTGCCCATCTCGCTTTATGTTAGGTAACCAGTATGTACATTTTGGGGAAACTTGATGGACTCAGGATGCCTTGGATCAGAATGAATAATATTTTATCTGCTGCATTCCCGGTCAGTGTTGAGATTATCCGGCTTGGGAACAGCTTCTACATCGACTGGGACAGAAAGATGTATCATTCCAGCAGCGACACGCCTGCCGAGGCTCGCACCACCACGCTGAACGAGGAGCTCGGTCAAATCAAGTACATCTTCAGCGACAAGACCGGAACGCTAACCCAGAACATCATGATCTTCAACAAATGCTCCATCAATGGGAAGTCCTACGGTACGGTGTCACTCGCGGTCCTGCTGGTTTTAGACCGACTTGGATTTTATTTCCGCTGAAATGATGAATTCAGTAGAAATTCATCATTTCAGTGGAAATGTTCTCATTTGCTTTTGTCACTTACTTTTATCTATTGTGTGTAAGGGTGTTTATTTTTAAGCTGAATGTTCTTCCTTCTTCTAAGTCTTTATCTTTAATTATCTCTGCAGGAGATGCATATGACTACACAAGTCAGAGACTTGACAATTCTGAGGTGAGTCAATAAAGTTAAAGTCATTTGTGTTCATCTTTATCTGATTTGCAACACCTTCCTACATCCTGTTTGTTTTTCATAGCTTTTCAAAGTCCCCTATAGGCAAGTCAAGTTTATTTGTTTTGCAAAATTCAGTACAGCGCCAATTCAAGGTGTTTTATATAAATTGAACACTAAAATGGAAGGAAAATAAAAACAGAATAAAAGCAGGTAAAAATAAAAACATACTAAAAGCGG
Source organism: Cyprinodon tularosa (assembly GCF_016077235.1). Taxonomy (NCBI): domain Eukaryota; kingdom Metazoa; phylum Chordata; class Actinopteri; order Cyprinodontiformes; family Cyprinodontidae; genus Cyprinodon; species Cyprinodon tularosa. The sequence continues at coordinate 1,053,206 of NW_024039124.1, read as the reverse complement.
GTAGTAAAACAAATAAAACAGTTGAACCACAAAATTAAACAAATTATCCCTCAGTTAACAGTTTAACTTTAAAAGTCAAAGGTAGTTCTAGTTCTGGATGTACAGAGTAGAATTGAACTAGAAGACCTGAGTGGTCTGGGAGGTTGATACACTGACAACAAATCTGTTATGTAATGAGGAGCTGATCCATTCAGTGATTTATACACAAACATCAGAAATTTAAAGTCTATTCTCTGAGCTACAGGGAGCCAGTGGAACGAGTTCAGAACTGTGCTGATGTGCTCTACTTTCTTAGTTCTAGTGAGAAACAAGACTGCAGCGTTTTAAATCGACTGCAACTGTTTGATGGACTTTCAATTATCAGTTCTACTAAAGATAAATACATTAATGAGTTTTTCTAGATCCTTATTGGACTTTAATCCTGGAAATGGTCTTCAGGTTCTGCCATAATCAGAGGTTTCTAGCTACATAGCTGAAGCTGTGAGCTAACGCTGGATCTTTCCTCCTTTGGTCGGAAGGTTATTATCTCAGTTTTGTTTTTATTCAGTTGGAGAAAATGTTGGTGGCATCCAGGTTTTCCGTTCTAAGTTCTAATTGTCAGAGCAGTCAACACTTTGATGGGTCCTTAGTCACCTGGTGACATTGAGATGTAAAGCTGTGTGTCGTCTGCTTTGGTTTGGTTACTGAAAAAATGCGTATGTGTTTGAAATTATATATTTTTCTCCCCCAAGCTCGAGGAAAAACTCTTGTCTAAGCTTATTTTACAACATCCCTGTATCACAATAATTTTGAAGGCTGAAAAAAATGAGAGATCTCTCACAGCCAAAAACAGGATTTTCATCACTAGACGTTTGCTGCTAAAACAGCAAGTTTAACTTTGAGCCACATCATCCCCCTCTACCTCATCACCCCTCTCTTTTCAATTTTTGTCATATGAGATAAACTTGTTTTGGCATTCAGTCTAAAAAAAACGTCTTTTCATTTCTGGTCCATCCCAACATCCCTGATGAACATAACTAAGATAAATTAGAGCTCCTCTGCTTGAAGGTAAAACTGATTTTAAACCTGCAGAGAATTTTCCATCTCTTTCTGACGCATCATGGTGAGGGAGTATATTACACCCCGTCATTTACTGGAACATTAAAAGCTGCTCATTTAGTATGGTAAATCATACAGCAAAGACTAACAAGCTTTCTTTAAATGATTGCCCGGATGTAAACTCCATGTTTAGAGCACTGCTGCTTAAAAGCAAGATGAAAATATTTTCCCTTCTATTGATTTTCTGAACTCATCCCATTTGGAGCAGACCCAGAAATCACTGAACAGGATTCATATGGAAATAGAAAAAAAAAGGATAATAATTGCTCTAACCACTAGGCCAACGCTCCCCCCAATATCCCTCCAGACTGGGACTAATACTGTACATGGCCTGCTGGTATTTATAATATCATATATTTATAATGTAATGTAAAAAACTGAAATTAATTTATGAGGTTAAAATTATATGTAAAGCAGGTAGATGTAGGAGGGTGAGATAAACTGCTTCCTTAAAGGTTTCTGTTCCTGATGGCCACCTTACTCAAAGCCTCTTTAATCATCAACGCCTCCCTCTGTAGCATAAAGACCCGGTGGATTTCTCCTTCAACCCTCTGGCTGACCCCCGCTTCGTGTTCTATGACCACTCTCTGGTGGAGGCCGTGAAGCTGGACAACCCTGAGGTCCACACATTCTTCAGACTGCTGGCGCTCTGCCACACCGTCATGGCAGAGGAGAAGCAAGAAGGTGGGTAGAGGAGGAGCAGGTCATCAGAAATGCAGCAGAGTGTCATCATTTTCTCCTTGATTTTTTTGTCTGAACCTCAGTTTGAACATTTCCCCTTCTGTCTCCTCCAGGGGAGCTTTTCTATCAGGCCCAGTCTCCAGATGAAGGAGCGCTGGTGACTGCAGCCAGAAACTTTGGATTTGTCTTCCGCTCACGTACACCTGAGAGCATTTCCATCATGGAAATGGGAAATCAGCGCAACTATGAACTCCTGGCGATCCTGGACTTTAACAATGTTCGCAAGAGGATGTCTGTGATTGGTAAGGATCCCAGATTATCCTCATATCCAGAGGGTTCTCAGATTTGTTTGTGAGCTGCGTCTTCAGGATGGCGGATTCTGTTCCCTCTGCTGGACAACATAAATCACAGATGTGTTCTTGTGTTTGTGTGAACAGTTCGCAGTCCAGAGGGGAAGCTGTCCCTCTACTGTAAGGGAGCGGACACGATCATCTACGAGAGGCTGGACCAGTCCTGCAGCAAGTTGATGGACGTCACAACAGAGCACCTCAATGTCAGTGATGCTCAATTTATTTGCAGATACTTTAAAATATTTTCAAGCCGTTTCTGTTTTTTTTTTATTTTTTATTTACCACTCTTTGCTTTTTCCAATCCAGTCCTGATCAGACTAAGATAATGATAGGATCAATTGATTATCAGGGTGTGATAAAAAAAAAAGGAAAGCTGTATAGCTGGAGGGAAAAAGAGGGTATTAAAGGAATAGTACACCCAAAACATGATTAGCCTTCATTTTCTACTCACCCCCATGCTGAACAACACTCTGGAGTACTTTTTTGATATCTCAAATGCATCTGGAGATCTGGGAGGCTTCTTGCTGTCTGCTGACATTCAAATAATGGAGGTCTATGGTGACCGAGACAGAAAGGTCCATAAAAGTCCCCAAAAAACGTGTCAATATTCCTCCATACTGCTCGTCCAATGTATTCCAAGTGTCCTGAGTGGGTAGCATCCAGAATTTACTCGAAACGAAGTCATTTAGAATGTTTTTAGAGCATAAACAGTAGTGTATAGGATTTCCTGAAAGCGCGCACATGCTCGCTCACGAGGCTATGGAAGTTTCTAATAAACAGCCTGGAATTTGGTTTCGTTTCTCTTCAGAATGAAAATGATCTTTTTCCCTGTTTTCATCAGGGATAGTTCTGCTATTATATTCTAGTCACCATATTATCAAAAAACAAAAGTAAACAAATGTTTTTCTCAGGAAGTAGCTTTCAACAGTTTCACATCCACGCAGCAGAGATCTTTAGCACTATTATTATCTTATCATCAGGTTTAATCTTTAAACCAAGGTACAAGCCCTGTCCCCAAAGATATTTGTTTTATCCTTTAACTCATCTTCGCTGCACAATGTTCTCAAATCTGAAGCAGAACTATATCCGATCCTATGCTATTATTTGTTCATAACAATGCTTAGTGATCAGACATGTTTATATTTAGATTTTGGACTCCTTTAAACTACATTTAAAGTAAAACATATTTAAAAGAACAGAAAAATAGAAATAATGGAACGTCTACTGAGTAGATTTTCTCCTTCTTATATAGTTTAATCCTCTCTCTGCTCAAAACAATTGAAACGCTTAGTCTGGATGCCTTGGACCTGATCACATTAAAAATGTATTAATAGGTTGCCACATTTTTTACCAAAATACTGAAGACAATTTTATTTTTGAAGATTAAAGGCATTTGAGACCAAGTTGTATCTTTACTTTTTGCTTCAAACCATTTAATAAATGAGACTTAATTAAACATTGGGGTTAAATGGTTAATAAATCTATACGTTTTTTGTCAGTTTAAGGTGAATGAAATGAATGAATGAATGAATCAAAAGTTCTTGTCATTATTTTTTTTTGTGTGTCCCTTATAACCCATAAAATTATTATCCTGCATACCATGCATTTAACTGTCTGCTAAACATCAACCTTACTCCTTGTATCCAGCTGCATGCTGGAGAGTTCAGACCTTAAAAGTTAGTGAATTGGGATGCAATAAATATATGTATTGCATCCATTTATTATACTTAGGAGGAAGATTTAGCTTTAGAAAAATAGGTTATCTGCAGTGTTGGGATTCTTTCATGCTTTCCTCTCACTCCCTTTAATGTCTCTTGCCTTGGATCATGTTTAGAATGTGAAGAAACACTCTAAAGCAGAAATATGTCTATTTTTTTTTTCTTTCATTGTGAATTTCACAGGCTGAATCCTAGTAATCCACTGTATACAACCAAGCCCGTGAGCTCAACGTTGTTTACATCTCAGGATGTTATCAGTGCTCTGCTCGGCGCAGAAACATTTGCCTTTTTACGGCTCATCCATATAAGTATGTGCATGCTGATCTGCAGGAATTTGCAGGGGAGGGACTGCGGACGCTCGCTCTTGCCTACAAAGATTTGGACGAGGGCTACTTCAGCCAGTGGAAGCAGCGGCACCATGAGGCGAGCACCTCACTGGAAGACAAGGACACCAAACTGGACGAGCTGTACGAGGAGATAGAGAAGGACCTCCTGGTAGGAAGCTGAAGAGGAAAACAGGAAGCTGAGTTCTCTTTGTTTTGACTTCATCTGACTGTGTTTGTTTGCAGCTGCTGGGAGCAACAGCCATTGAAGACAAGTTACAGGATGGAGTACCTCAGACCATTGAGCAGCTGGCTAAAGCCGACATCAAAATCTGGGTCCTCACTGGCGACAAGCAGGGTATCTAATGGAGATAATAGCTTATGTGCACTTTATCAAATGAGTGAATTCAGGTTGAAAAAAATCAACTATGTGAAGAAGACGTAAAATGAAATGTAGCAAACTATTGTTTAATAGCCCCCTGGCTCCTAGAAATAAGCAAAGGCTGCAGGAGGTTTCTTTTATTTAGTTCAAGAAAAAGGACTTTCATGCTAATTGTAAGAGTGTGCTCGCTGCTTTCACACAGAGCTGAGTCCTCGTCCAATATTCTTTGTCATTTCTTGGGTTTGTATTGCAGAAACGGCAGAAAACATCGGCTACTCGTGCAACCTGTTGCAGGAGGAGATGAACGACATCTTCATCGTGTCGGGCCACTCACCCGAGGAGGTTAGACTGGAGCTGAGGTCTGACGAATTCTTTTAAAGCCTTTTTTAAGTTGTTTTTTGTTTTGGTTTTTTAAGTAATATTTTAGATATCTTAATTTTGTTTTTTGTTTATTTGGAGCAGAAATGCACAGAACACCATGAAACCTCAAAGAGAAGCAAATTCTCTGCTTTCACCAGAAGCGATGGGTAAAAGTGGGAATCTGGTCGAAGAGGAGATGGCTGATGGAGAGTATGGACTGGTTATCAATGGACACAGTCTGGTAGGTCACAACGGCCCCATTGGTAAAATCATCTTTGTTGGTATTTTTAATTCCCAAAAACACCCTGTAACTTTGTAAAATGGCCAAACTTGTTGTTTAAATCCAGCTTTCTCCATTATTTCCAACAGGCGTACGCCTTGGAGAGCAGCATGGAGCTGGAGTTCCTCCGGACGGCGTGTTTGTGTAAAGCGGTGATCTGCTGCAGGGTGACGCCCCTGCAGAAGGCCCAGGTGGTCGAGCTGGTCAAGAAGTACAAGAAGGCGGTCACGCTGGCTATTGGCGACGGAGCCAATGATGTCAGCATGATCAAAGGTACAGGATAACCACCTGGTTTTGCTTTTAGCCAAAGAGCTTCCCACATCATGTTGGTGTTTCCTCTCAAATAAACAGGAAAGGAAACATCCCCCTATAAAAAAGAGTCTTTAAAATCATCTTTGTTGTTTTTTGTTTTTTTGTGTAGGGTTTTATTTTTTTCTAATTTATGATGTTTTACAGTTTCAAAGCTTTACAGTTAAAAGGCCACCATTATGAAGCATGCGGTACGGAATAAGGAATAAGTCCCTAAAACAAACAAGACATAAACATCAAAGCTCTGTTTCTGTCCTTTAGGTAGACAATTTTAAGATCTGTCAAGGGACAACAGATGAAAAACAGCCTTTTGGCTAATTCTGGTGCATTTGCAGGAATGCTTTTATGTACACTGTCCCTGTCAAATAAATACATTAATTAAACTTAAAAAGAGAACTAGACAAGACTATAAACTATAGTTTTTTCTTGCATCTATGTCTGTGCTGCTCAGCTTTTCAAGCCTGATTCTGCCATCTAGTGGAAAGTTGATGTAAACGGCATGTTTAAATCTGCAGTGTTTTGAATTGGGAAAAAAAAAAGTACATCAAGCGGTTTCTATGCATACATACATTAATCTATAAACCCTTTTTTTAACTTTTAGCTCCTCTCTTAAAGTCTGCCTCAGAGCTCCATAGACACATTATTCAATAAAATCGTTTTCTCTTGTCTTGTCTTCCCAGCCGCTCATATCGGTGTGGGCATCTCAGGACAGGAGGGGATGCAAGCTGTGCTTTCCAGCGACTACTCCTTCGCCCAGTTCCGCTTCCTGCAGCGCCTCCTGCTGGTGCACGGACGCTGGTCCTACCTGCGGATGTGCAAATTCCTGCGGTACTTTTTCTACAAGAACTTTACCTTCACCTTTGTTCACTTCTGGTTCGCCTTCTTCTGCGGCTTCTCAGCACAGGTGACACAGTCAGAGCTGAGTCCTACCAAACCAATCAGCTTATGATCTTCTTCCCGCAGAGGTTTGAACTTGACTTTGCTTTTTCAGACGGTGTACGATGAGTGGTTCATTACGCTCTACAACCTGATGTACACAGCACTGCCTGTCCTGGGTATGAGCCTGTTTGATCAGGTAATCATAATGTTTATCCCCATTTGCCAAAACAAAAGCATAAAAACTGTTTTCTCCTGTGGTTTGAATCGTACAGAAAGAAAAACCTGAAACTGCCTTTATACTCCGGAATTTCTTTATTAGCCTAAAAAAAAAACTTGTTTTTAGGTCAAAGAAGGTTTTAAGAAGATCAGAAAGACTGATTAAGCGGCTCTCTATAGATCTGGGGGTGTGGAGTGGGGGGGGGCATTGTAGTCCATGCTTGATAAGAAGCTCAAATATCTCACAATCCAATAACATTTAGTGTTTGTAAACATCTATAAATAATTACAGCACCAATTTCACCAATCTGAGCATCTCCTTTAGACTTAACAATGCCACTGCACTATAACATTGTATAACACTACAACAACCGTGCAATAACGATTTTATACTCTTTGCAATAACGTGCAATAGTCCAGTACTATAAGAGCCTTTGCCTATTTCAGTTACCTCACTTATTTTTTTTATTTATTTAACAAAACAGAAACTGCACTGTTTTTTTTGTTTTTTTACCTGCACTACTTTGCTATACATAAGACACCTTAAACCCTTACTGTATATAAGTCACCTCAAATCTATCCACTGTATACAGTGGGGCAAAAAAGTATTTAGTCAGCCACCAATAGTGCAAGTTCTCCCACTTAAAAAGATGAGAGAGGCCGGTAATTTTCATCATAGATATACCTCAACTATGAGAGACAAAATGAGAAAAAAAAAATCCAGAAAATCACATTGTCTGATTTTTAAAGAATCTATTTGCAAAATATGGTGGAAAATAAGTATTTGGTCAGTTACAAACAAGCAAGATTTCTGGCTCTCACAGACCTGTAACTTCTTCTGTAAGAGGCTCGTCTGTCCTCCACTCGTTACCTTCATTAATGGCACCTGTTTGAACCCGTTATCAGTATAAAAGACACCTGTCCACAACCTCAAACAGTCACACACTAAACTCCACCATGGCCAAAACTAGAGAGCTGTCAAAGGACACCCGAAACAAAATTATAGACCTGCACCAGGCTGGGAAGTCTGAATCTGCAATAGGTAAACAGCTTGGTGTGAAGAAATCAACTGTGGGATCAAATATTAGAAAAAGGAAAACATACAAGACCAGTGATAATCTTCCTCGATCTGGGGCTCCACGCAAGATCTCACCCCGTGGGGTCAAAATGATCATAAGACCGGTGAGTGAAAATCCCAGAACCACATGGGGGGACCTAGTGAATGACCTGTAGAGAGCTGGGACCAAAGTAACAAAGGCTACCATCAGTAACACACTACGCCGCCAGGGACTCAAATCCTGCAGTGCCAGACGTGTCCCGCTGCTTAAGCCAGTACATGTCAAGGCCCGTCTCAAGTTTGCTGGAGAGCATTTGGATGATCCAGACGATGACTGGGAGAATATCATATGGTCAGATAAAACCAAAATAGAACTTTTTGGTAAAAACTCTACTCGTCGTGTTTGGAGGAGAGAGAATGCTGAGTTGCATCCAAAGAACACCATACCTACAGTGAAGCATGGGGGTGGAAACATCATGCTTTGGGGCTGTTTTTCTGCTAAGGGACCAGGACGACTGATCCGTGTGAAGGAAAGAATGAATGGGGCCATGTATCGTCAAATTTTGAGTGAAAACCTCCTTCCATCAGCAAGGGCATTGAAGATGAAACGTGGCTGGGTCTTTCAGCATGACAATGATCCCAAACACACCGTCCGGGTAACGAAGGAGTGGCTTCGTAAGAAGCATTTCAAGGTCCTGGAGTGGCCTAGCCAGTCTCCAGATCTCAACCCCATAGAAAATCTTTGGAGGGAGTTGAAAGTCTGTGTTGCCCAGCGACAGCCCCAGAACATCACTGCTCTAGAGGAGATCTGCATGGAGGAATGGGCCAAAATACCAGCAACAGTGTGTGAAAACCTTGTGAAGACTTACAGAAAATGTTTGATCTCTGTAATTGCCAACAAAGGGTATATAACAAAGTATTGAGATGAACTTTTGTTATTGACCAAATACTTATTTTCCACCATATTTTGCAAATAAATTCTTTAAAAATCAGACAATGTGATTTTCTGGATTTTTTTTTCTCATTTTGTCTCTCATATTTGAGGTATATCTATGATGAAACTTACCGGCCTCTCTCATCTTTTTAAGTGGGAGAACTTGCACTATTGGTGGCTGACTAAATACTTTTTTGCCCCACTGTATATCTGGTAGGCAGCTGCACCACTTGCGACCCCAGTAGGGATAAGCGTGACAGAAAATTGATGGATGTATATATCTGGATGCACTGTATATACTTCATGCACCTTTTCCTACTTTATGTACTTTTTGTTGTTTATAAGAGCGATGTCACAAGTGAAACTCTCAATTGTTCTATCTAATCTAATCTAGTCATTTAGGAACTGGTTTGATATGATCTATCTTCTTGGTGTTGGTCAGGATTTTGGATGAGCTGCAGATGTCTAATTTGTCATGATGGGTCTAATGTGTTTGGCCCACATGCAGAAGTACTCACAGAGATTGAGAAAGGTTCAACAGTTTATTAGAAAAAAAAGTAACAAAGACACTGAAAACTGTTTTCCAGCTTGGGGAGGTTCCAGCGATTGGGTGAACCGGAAGCAGAAGCTTGTTGTGGTTTGGGGAGGATCCAGAGTTCCTGTTTGTGAAAGCTTGCTCAGATATGGAGATTACTTTGCTGGAGGGTGGACAGGCAGACTATGGTGGTCCTGAGGAGCAGCAGAGCAGACTGTCACTTGTTTTCCTGACGTGGACGGCGTTCTGATATGGTGAATAGTTCCCTTTTCTCAGCGTGACGAGAGGGTTCCTTCCAAGGCTTGAAGTACCAGGCTTATCCAGTGGATCTGTAGAAATCCTGCCGGAGATTCACAAAAAGAAACAAGATTAGGACTAGAGGTCTCAGAAAAGGAACTCAAAGTTTGACTCCGCAAAGTCAGAGGGGCTAGAGTTCCCAATATGAGCAAGCACTCTGGTGAGGAGATGGTGAGAGTCTGCTGCTCATATACTCCTCAGACGGTGATGACCGACAGGTGTAAGTAGTTGAGAGCAGGAAGAGGCCCTCCAGGCCAACAGAGGAACAATGGCACCATCTGGTGGATGCACGGGGACACTGAAAAAGAATAAAGAACAACCCCCACAAACCAGAACCCTAACATAATTAACGTTTTGCAGGGAACAGCACTGACAAATCCAGTAATTTAACTGCTGAAAATAAATGCAAACACCAGTTTTCTCCTCCCTGTTTTGATAGGAAACCTTTTTAGGCTGATTTATTAACAGAATTTTGCTCGGTGGTCTTAGGACCCCATAAGAGTCCTAAATGTACGTTCTCACTGAACACAAATTTTGCAGCTGGAGTGAAGGGTTTCTGTGTTTTTCCTATGTAGGGGGCGGCTCTTGAGCGCTGCGTGGCGAAGGCCACGTTTCTAGTGTATTTTGGAGAATTCAGTGAAGCTAGATCACAGCTGCACCTTTGAAGTGGGCACAACGAAATTGCAGGAGTTAAAAAAAATCTGAATCTTCGTTCACATTTGCGTTGCAAAATCTAATCAGGGCCTAGACGACGCTGTGAGCTACAGTAAAGGAGGCAGCAGAGAAAAGCATGTCGCAAGCTTTTCCAGGTGATTGGTTCCCAACGCAGGACAGCAAGGTTACACTGGATCAAGGATAGGCAGTAGTATAGCTGAAAGGAGCCATCATCAGAGAAGGTGGCGGTATTCTCCATACCGGTCCTGTCTCTAGGAAATCTGATTAACTGAGGGATGTCAACACCAGTGGCTTTGTAAAAGAATTTGTGCCAGTTGCTCCGTAAAGTTCATGTCCACCGTGATGAGGTGAAACCAACAGCCCACAGACTTGATGAAGAAGTGGAACCTTTCACCTGGCATGCCAATTGCTTTGACTGGTTGGGAGAATTACAAAAAGCAACATGCAACTACATAAAACTTACATAAACAAAAAATGACATAAAACTGTCAACATTTTCAAACAAAATGGTGTGTGTTCTGCTGTTACAACCATAAAAATGACCATAAAAACACTATTCTACGCGGTATTCTGTGTACATGCACAGTATTCAAACATATTGCCATGTGAACACAAGTAGGCCCTGAACGACTGACTTACTTACTTTCAAACGGTTATAGTAGGAAAATGTAGCTGCTGTTAATGCGAGTAGCATCCATCTGAAGTCTGGTACCATCCTGTTGCATCAGGTAACTGAGTCGTAATTCTGACTTTTAGGGGCATTCCAGTTGAAATTTATGATTCTGGAAGTTGGACATTTTGACTTCAGAGGAGAAAAAAAACTCGCTCTAACTGAGGGAAATTTGTCATGATTTTATCTAAGGCTCGGACCCACATGCAGTGAAGCCAAACAGAGAGACACAGTATAAAAGTTCAACAGGTTTTATTGAAATGTTATGAGCTTGGTGCAGAGTTTCTCCGAACTCTGATCAGCCGGAAACTGGAAGACGAGGGGAAGACGGACTGTTAGATTCATGCTCAGTGGGAAATTGGATTTGTTAATCTTGAAGGAGAGGATTTGTTGCCACTCACGTTTCAAGAGAAGTGGAGACTCTTTGACTACAGTCTGTGTGTTGGTCTTCCAGAGTTGGTCTGATTCGGTGAAGGGCGGAACAGGGTTTACCCAGAACTCGGACAGAGTGGAATGATGCAGCTGCTGGTTGCAACTTAGTTTTCCTGTGCTACTTGAACGGGTCGTGGGGAAGATGATTGCCTTACTCAGAGAATGATCTCAGCGTGCTCAAAGGTGATTGAATCCAAACCTCCTGTTTGGAATCCGTCTCTCAGTGTAAGACTCAGTTGATGCCACTTGGGAGAAGGCGATCCGGAAAGGCAAAAACAAAGCAAAGTTTAGTCTCAAGGAGACAAGCACTCAGTAAAACTCAATGTGATCTCAGCTTCGCTTGAGTACAAAAACTCGCAAAGCAAAAGGTCAGATTAGGCTCAGAATAAACAAGGCTTGGCTAGAGTGCCCCAAACTGGCAAACACTCTGGCGTCGAGGTAGTGACAACCAGCAGCTTAAGAACAGTCCGGTGATGAGGCAACCGCTTGCAGGTGCGTGAGGAGGCGAACCGGAGCCAGGCGCCTCCTGGTGGTGGAAGGGAGAAACACAAAAGACAAGACAAACAGATAAACACAAAAACTGGAGTCCTGACAAAATTTCCTACCAACCATTGTCTGCCTCTCCTGCTCAGGATGTTAACGACGTGTGGAGTTTCCAGCATCCTCAGCTCTACATTCCTGGTCAACTGAACCTGTACTTCAGTAAGAAGGCCTTCTTCAAATGTGCGATTCACAGCTGCTACAGCTCTCTGGTGCTCTTCTTCATCCCCTACGCTGCTCTGCACGACACGTTGAGGGAGGACGGGAAGGACGCGGCCGACTACCAGTCCTTCGCCCTCCTCACGCAGACCTGCCTGCTGTTTGCAGTGAGCATACAGGTGGGAAGGAAATCTTTTTTATTATTATTATTTGAAGGTATATGAAGTGTGAAATGAAGGTGATAATATCTGCGCTTTTCTGTAGTTGGGGTTGGAGATGTCGTATTGGACGGCTGTGAACACCTTCTTTGTTTTGGGCAGTCTGGCCATGTACTTCGTCGTCACCTTCACTATGTACAGTAACGGCATGTTCCTCATCCTGCCGGCAGCTTTTCCTTTTATAGGTGAGAGTCCGTCAGTTCTGATCTTCATCCATCTTCCTCTATTTCTAACTGAACTTCATCATTTCGGCACGGCTGTGAGAGACAATGGGATTTAAAACCTGCTTAGAACCATATGGACCATGAACTTTATCTGGACGTTGTTTTCTAAGCAAGTTTTGTCAGCCAAACTTATTTTCTTTCAATAAAACAGACTTTCTATATATGTTTTAAAGCTGTGGTTCAGTGGTTTAGCGTGCACGTCCTATGTACGAAGGGCTTAGTCCTCGGCGTGGGCAACCCTGGTTCGTATCCGGTCTGTGGTCCTTTCCCGCATGTATCTCCCCCTCTCTCATAACCCCTTTCCTGTCATCCTACTTTTAAAAAAAACGAGCCACTAGTGTCATAAAAACTCCCAAAAAAAAAACTGTAGTTCTCACCAAACTCTTTGCTTCAGTAAAGACAAAGTCTTACCTGTTCAACATGTATGCTTTAGATGTTTTCTATGTTTATTCTGTATTTAGATCCGATCTGGGTCTTTTTTTTTCAATATTCTTATAGAATACATTTAATAATGTGACGTCCTGTTAAAGCGATTAGTCAGAACCGTTTCTTATTTTATCGCATGACAAACGCACATTTAAATGTCTTTTATGGGTTATACGGAGAGAAAAGTTTGTCTTTTTTATTCAAACCAATTCAAATCAGATTAGTACGATGTGCTTTTGTATCAGTCTGATAACCCTAGATCTAATACTGAACATCCAATTACTTTCAGCCAATTAGTAAACAAACACCAGTAAAAAGAAATCCAGCTTGTTTGTGAGGGCCTTAAAGGTTTTTAAGAGAATGCAAGCGAACAAATAGGTGTCAAAAGCTACGTTCACACCGCAGCCTGAAATGACCCAAATCTTTTTAGCCCACATGCGACCTGGATCTGATCTTTTTCTTGCTGTCTGAACAACACAGATCCGGTTATATCAATTCAACCCAGACCACCCAGCAATGTGGTCCTGAATCTGATACGAATCTGATCTTTACAAATGGGACCTGCATCTGACCTCCATCTGACTCACAATACCCGACAAAGGTCAATATTCTGCATCTTGCGACATAGAAGCGGCAAAAAAAAAACTGGTGGATGATGATGCAGAGAGCAGTATTTTTTTTTAATTATCTTGGAAAAATTTGGGTTTTTTAGGTTTGGAAAGATTGCTAGATGCACTCCAGCGCTATCATCCATGTTTGCTTCCGTAAACACGAAGCACGCTGGCTTGTGACTAGGGTTGTCACGATACTAAACATTTCAACTCGATACCGATACTAAGGAAAATATTCGATACTCGATACCATTTTCGATACCACAAGGATAAAATTTCAACAGAAATATTTTGATTAATAATTAAAATACAATAAATAAATAAATAAATACAATAAACAATAAGAACAACATTTTGTGGTTGTTTTCTGTGCACAGTATTTAGCAAGCTTGATAAAAAACTTACAAAATTAAAATTAAGTTTTCCTTCCTTGGCTATGCTTTGCACACATAACAATGACGCTAGCCAAACCGGTTAAGAAAGAAAAATAATTCTCAGCAGCTTCAACTGTTACAAAAAAAGTCTGAAACTGAAAAGTGCACAGAATTATTCAATCACAGTGTTCAGAAAGTGCATTTTCCTCTATTCTGCACCTTAGATGAATAGGTGCGACTGGTACTCGATACTTTTGAAAATGAGTATTGTATCCGGATACAACGTTTCAGTTTCGATACTTTTTTGAGTATCGATACTTCTGACAACCCTACTTGTGACGTCATTGCGTCCTATACTGCGCATGCGGGACACTTAAGCTGTATGACTGCAGTTCACACAAGAGATCACATACAAGTTGCATATATTTGGAAATGTGAACGGCAACGCAATAAAATCGGATTACACAACAAAATCGGAATTGAGCATCAAGGCCTGCAGTGTGAACGTAGCCTAAAATCAGTGGATAATTTGAACCAGAGTGCTTATGCAGGCATCCAGGCTATACATTTCTCAAACTTCTCTATTCAGATGGTTATTCAAACTGGAAACAGTGTAAAACATTTAGAAACCTACCAAGAGATGGCCGCCAATCTAAACCTACAGTATCAGCATTATGGACTGGATGGAAATACCCCAAATCAACTGCAGCAGGAAGAGGTTAAATGATGCTGTAACTTATGGCAATAGTTACAGCATCTGGTGGCAATAGTGACACATGTTCTGATTTTATTCCTAAAAATGTTGTAGAATCATATTTTTTGAATGATTTTGGATGTTGTCTGTTCAGGTCATGGTTGTAATGTCACAAAATGTTAATGGAAAAACCTAATAACTGTTATGCCACTTTATAGGATTTTGATATTGAGTTTTTGATGTAAACATTAGAGTAAGATTTAACTGTATTTAGCTACAGAACTAAAAATCTAGATCTAGTGCTGTAGTCGTGTGGAACTTTTATCAGAAGTGCTTCAAATTGTTGAGTCTGTGGTGTAGTTTAGCTTTCTTTACAAGTGCTTTAAAAAAGAGGCAAACCTCCTTTTTGTTGCTGCAGGAACGGCTCGAAACTCTTTGAATCAGCCCAACGTTTGGCTGACAATCATCCTCACCTCCATCCTGTGCGTCCTTCCCGTGGTTACCTACCGTTTCCTGTTGATTCAGCTCTGCCCCACCATCAATGACAAGGTACGGGATAGAGGAGGGATACGCTTTGCATGCTCACAAATGTACAGCTTCACTCCTGGAACGTGATTTGCCTAAAATATCTCCTCTGCTTTGCTTTTTTTAAAAAGGGAAAACTCACATTACTGACATGAGCTTCCCAGCTTATAATGTAAATATAGCGGAAAATGCCATGTCCGCTGCTCCATAAGCCCTGCTTCCCATGTAGGATAAATCATCCAGTTTTATTCTATTTCAGTACACAGGAGATCTTTTTGACAAGTTTAATATTACTCCATGGCATTATTCAGAGCGGAATGGTCCACACTAATTCCCTATCTGTAAACTATCTTTACCTAAAGCTCCACAGTGAGGGGGGTTGGGTTTAATTTTTTTTATTCACATTTTTAAAGGTTATTTATCTATTTTTTTCTTATGTTTTAGTGGAGTCCCTTTTTTCTGTCCAACTAGACAAAAGGCTTCCACAATATATCATAATTTATTAATAATAATGTGTAGTGATTATTTCAGCCTGTCGATCTCTGCATTTTTCTTTGGCTATGCAGCTTTACAAAGCTTTAAATATTAAAAAGCCATTAAGAACTGTTTCAGTGCTAGAATAGAAGATGTCAGTAAGTTTTTAAAGATTGCACTGTATTGTTATACATCTGTTAGGAGTATTTTTTCAGTAGCTGCATGTACATCAACATATATAAGACATAAACTATTTGCATCTTATTGAGCACAGCTTGCATTGTTACAGCAACACCCACAAGTAATGAAATATACTGCATTGTTTTCTAATATCTTACAGTCTGCATAGCGCTCATGTGTGTCAGAAATGTCGCTGCAGCTTTTTAGCTGTGTTAAATACATCACACTAATTAAGTGTTGAATCTATTAGTACCTTGTGATTTACCTGACTGATGCTCGCCTTATTTAAATACAGTAAAACTGGTGTCAAATATGTGTGCTGTTTTTTGAAGCAAAAAAAAAATCTGTTTGTGCCACTACAAGGTAACGTGTAGTGGCACAAACTTTCAAGAAATAATTAGTATGCAAACGAAACAGCAGAAGAGCCCATGCTGAACCATGAGGTTTTACAACGCTGTGTCCTATTTTGAAAAATAGAATAGAAGATATCAATGAGTAGCCTGACGTAGTCCTACTCAATTCTAGTCAGAATATGAGTCTGATACTGCTCCATAGAGCTGTGATTATGGGGCGTGTTTCGAACGAACCAGGAAAAAAAATGCCTCTGCACTCAATTGGATAGACCTACAACCAATAAGAGCAACGGAGTGCGTGACGTATGTTAAGCGAGGCATAGTTGTTGTCCACAAAAATCAAAGCGTGCAGTTTCACGCCTAGAATAAGAAGATGAGACTTGATCGCGTTTCTCTGTTCCTCTTTTAAAATTAATTTGCTGTCGATATCTTCTAGAACAGACCTAATAGCAGAATCTACTCACCCAAACTCTCCAGCGGCAGCCATTATTGTTGTCACCCTAGCGCGCTTTGGTCACGTGGTTGATTACGTTACTCTTGATCATCTGTCCATCATCGTATAAAGCCCGCCCTGACAATTTGATTGGATCGCCTGACAGTGGGCGATAATACTCGCGCTACTATGGAGCAGAGCCAGACCGAACTTCCCCGAACTCAAACCTTGTGGGCGGGACTAAGTTCTGACTGGCACCCAGGCTAATCAATGAGGTCATTTTCACCAAAACTGGTGAAAATTAGTTGGGCAAAGGTTTTTGTTTGTGTTCTTTTGTTTTAAAGTTATTAATGAAAGTTCAGAAGTCAGAAGATGGAGCAGCCAACATCAACCAAACCAAAATAAAAAGTCAAACTTCAAATTTCGTCAAAAACTTTTAAACCAAAACAGCACAAACTAAAACTGTTTTTTTACTAAACAAGCATCACAAATGTAGAAAGTAGTTTGACACCATTTTTCTTTTATATGCTTAATGTGGAGGGGGCTGGTTTGACCTTCTGACCTTTAAACTTTTCCTAACAAAAGCAGCACAAGACAAAACTGTTTGCCGCACAAACATCACCAAATTAATTGCTACCAGTTTTGTTTGATTTGAAGAAGGTTGGGAGGCTAGTTGGCCTTTAGTGACCTCTTGAATATTTTAATATCTATAAAACGTTAGCGACACTAACAAAAAATGTTTTGCTGCATAAACATAGCACAAATTTTTCACACGACCTTTAGATGATTAAAATATGGTGGGGATGGGGCAACTTTACTTAGGTTCTAAAACATTATGATCTCTCACATCTCATATACATACTTTTACAAACACTAAGACACAAACAGTAGTTTGCTTATATCTCATCATAACCATTATATCTAATTGTGTCATTAACATCCAACCAACAGGTAACATGAGGTGAACCAAACTTTCAGGAAATAATTATTATGCAGGCAAAAAAGCAGAGGAGCCCATGTTGAACCTTGAGGATCATTTATCATCTATGAAAACAACCTGTTTTTATTTTGATAACTTGAAAACAAAAAAGCTTTTGAAAACCTGCAATAAAGACTCTTATATATCTGCCTAAATTTGCTAAGTTCAGATGTCTTATCAAAATCCTTAGTGATACCGACTGTAGCTTAGAGAATCCAAACACATCTTCTAGTGTTTGGACAGGTGTTTCCCCAGACATCTATTATATCTATATCTATTAGTTTCTTCTTTCCCTATTTTAATTTCCAGGTGATGTACAAGGTGAGACAGGCCAGAGCAACGCCTCCTCCTCCTCCCCGGCGCACCCGAATCCGCCGCACCAGCTCCAGACGCTCAGGATACGCCTTCTCGCACACGCAGGGCTATGGGGACCTGGTGACATCAGGTCGGTTCCTAAGATGTCCCGCCGTTGTGTCTTGGTCCCCGGGTTTCCCCCCGGTTGGGCGAGCCACCTCAGGCTTCAGCCCTATGGGACGGTCAGCAGGTTACAGCCCCACTGGGCGCCCCCAGAGCTCCAAGGTGCCAGATGTGGAGGCGACTTCGCTGCAGATGTACAGGGCAATCAAAGATCCCCCTTTGTGATGGGGGCAGAGAGTGACGCAAACTGGGGGAGATTTTGGAGGCAAGCAGGAGCGACGTTACGTTACAGGAACGCCAGCAGAATGCGTCACCACTTCTGAGAGGTAAATGGTTTTAGGTTAACCTAAAGGAACCAGCAGGAGCTTCTTGATAACAGACTCAAAAACACAGGAACTGGCTTCCAGGCATCAACTGGCAGAGGATCAGAAGTGATTGGGAAAGTGTCATCGTGTTTACAGACTGCCCAGACCTTTTTAATCCTGGGAGTCCGAAAGCAAAGCAGAGCTTTGTGAAGAGGAAACAACAATCAAGGCACACAGCTTTCAGTACTTGACTCTTTTCTGCTTTGGTTCTTTGGTTTGCAAAGCTACGATACCACCATCCAGTTCAGCTGCAGTGAAAACAGCTGCGTGTGATGAACATCAACAATACTATACTCCTGCTTTTTCATTATAACAACGATGGCTCTACTTTGGTCCATCTGAAAAATATTTAGAGATCAAAGATAGTGTTTGTTTTTAATTATGATCACTTTAAAATTTATTTTGAAAACATCACTAGTTCCCAACAGTTTCCAACGTTTCCTACTGTCAATGTTTATAACATGTGGGAAGCTAAGCAGGGGCTCCAGAAAACAACTGTTAGAACTCTAGCATTTCTTTACACCTTTGTCAGACATCTTTTACATCTTGATAGTTTTTAAATATGAGGACATACTAAAGGTTTATCTGTTCTAACTTGAATTTTGCAAAAACACTCAGATTCTTTATCATCATTTGCTAAATAAGAAATGGAGCCATTATGGAAAAGATAAAAGGAAAGCTGTGTGATAAAACTAAGTAAACCCTGCAGCCTTACATTTGATTAAAAGAAATGGGTGTGTATCAATATGATGCCAAGGAGGAAAGACATCATAAAATGTTTGTTTCCCATCTATAATCTAAGGAGCATTTCAAATCCCTTTTTCAGCTGTTAAATTTAACGATAGGATGATTAGAAAAGGACTTAATATGGATGGCTTGTTTTAAAGGGTTGCCTGGAGAAAGGACCCTTCCAAAAAATATGGCTGCATGATTGAAGTTTGCAAAGTTGCTGCTGACTGAACAAAAATAAGTAGAGATGTTTGCTTTAAAGGCAGGCTGCCATGCTCAGAGGATGCCACACAGCATGTTAGCAGAGAAACCTCAAACCAGCTGTCAAGCACGGTGGTCGACGTGTGATTATTGGGGCTTTTTTTGCAGTGTAAGATGTAAAGTCATCTTAGACTGCAAAGAAATTGTGAGGTGCTCTCTTAACCAACAACAATCTAAAACTCTGCTTTAAACCTGTAGCTTCAATCCATCTTCTACTGCAGGGGTGTCAAACTGGTTCCAGAAAGGGCCGTGTGGCTGCAGGTTTTCTTTCCAACCAAGCAATAGCACACCAGACTCATGTCATCTCATCAAGTCATCATGTTCAGATTGGACTCACTTGATAAGATGACTGGAGTCTGGTGTGCTATTGCTTGGTTGGAAAGAAAACCTGCAGCCACACGGCCCTTTCTGGAACCAGTTTGACACCTGTGTTCTACTGCGTATCCGTCAGGGTTGTGGTGGGGCTGGTGCCTATCTACAGCGATCTATGGGTGAAAGGCAGGATACATTCTAGAGAGGTATCCCGTCTATTGCAGCAAACCTACCGTACAACAGAACTTCTAAAACCGAAAAAAGTGAGTGTTTTACAATGGTCAGACCTAAATAAAATTGATATAATCCTATATTCTAAGCATGCAGAAATTAGTGCGAATCTGAAGCAAAGCTGGAAAAAAGAAGGATTAATATTCCTGCATAAAGTGAAAGATTGATCAAATCAGACACAAAATGATTAGGGGATGTTGTTTCTATTAAATAATAGAGATTATTTAACTGTTCTCATGCAGTTTCTCTATTTTAGCTCCACGTGTGTAAAATGAATAACTAAATTGTTGAATCTGTTTTTTATTTCAGTTGAAGAATAGATTGCAATACATTTAGAACCCAGTAAAGACCAAATAAATAACCTTGTGTTCTGAAATATATTTAATCAGAGAATTTTTTTCCCCAATTTTTTTCCCTTTCATTTCCTTTCCCTTAATTAATCCGATAATTTAAACACTGTACTTTCTTTTCCCCCGGATTCTAAACCTACTTTATAAATGATACTTTATTTTTTAATACAAAATAGAAAAAAAAGAAAATTTAGGGAAAGATAAATGGACCAAAATGTCCCCAAATTTCTAACAATTGGACTAGTCCTTTTTAGAAAAATTTAATTTTGTCTGCAGTTGTTTATGTAAGTAATAATGGTGTCCATCACCAGGAAAGCCTGAACTGGTGTGAACCGTCTGATACAAAGCCACAGGTGTCCATTCATTTCTGATAATGTACGCCGGGAAGGGTGTTGTCTGTCTTATATCATGGTCACTTAATAAGAAAAAAAATATTAATTATTGATTCTTTATTTTACTCTTAAAATCATAAGTTTTCACAAAAAGCAGGTCAACATACTATTTTATAGTGCTTGATGTGACACGTTGCCAAGGTAACAGCTCTGGGCAGAGCAATAAATCAGAACAATCAGGCTGTTCGACCAGAACGTTTTTATAGAGGTGTCCTCCTACACTTTTTTTTTCTCATTATTTATTTGACATGTAATAAATCAATATACATACAAGTAGTGCTGCAACTAATGATTATTTTACAAATCCATTATTCTGTTGATTATTTTTTCAATTAATCGATTGATAATTGGATAGCAAATGCTTCCTTAAAGAGACTTTTTGCAAAATTAAAACAAGTGAAAATAGAGCTTTTGCCCTCAAGCATTTTGACAGATGAAGAAGATCTTTATTTTTAATGCAAAATGTTTACACAGTTATTTTTCCAATTTTGGTATAAATACTGCTCTAAGTGGGTAGCTCTGTTGGCTAAAAGCATGTTTTACAGTCTCTATACTCCAGTTAACGATTAACCGATTACTAAATTAGTTGATGATTGCTTCAATAATCGATTAGTCACAATTTATCCAATTAATTGTTTCAGCCCTGGATACAATCAACACACCTTTTTCAAAACACATATTATAAGATATTATTACCGTTCTGTCCTATTCTCTCTTAACTTAAATACAAGCTAACTTGTCCTGGAGGATGAACGATATGTAACCTATAATACATACGTTTAACGTAAACTGCTCTGCATTCGGTGTAAGAATTACAAATTAAGTGTGAAAAAATGAAATACATTAAATAAAGATAAATTTAGATCAGAAATGAGAAATGGGGCGGGTGGATTACCTGCCCTATTTCTCATTAAAGTCTATGGTAATCATGTTTTATCTGACTTGAGCTGTGGCTTTGCTGTAATTTTCTCCCATGAAGAACACACTTCCTACTGTCTCTTTCCATTCACTTGTACTGGGTGCCTTTGTTGTTGTTTTATTTGCTATTAAAAGCAGGGTTCTTAGTAATGGTATTAAATTACTATCTAGAACATCATCTGGGGCTATACCCAGTATGTAGAGTGTTGGATCTAAGCCAAAATCTATACCTAAGACATGTTTTATTTCTCTTTGGATATTTTCCTAAAATCTTAAAATATATGGGCAGTCGCAAAATATAAATGAAATCCCCCACCCGTCCACATCCCCTCCAACACTTATCTTAAGTATTACTGTACTTCAAGCTAATAATTGGAGTGTAAAAACACCTAATTTTGATTTTCCAATCAAACTCCCTCCATTTTGGACTGCTTTGGACCTTAAGTCCCTCCAACGCTTTTTAACGCACACGCAGCAGCCAATCAGGATCGAGTATTCAACCCATAGAAATTATAAAAGTTAGAACAAATTTTTTAGGCCATCCTTAATTTTGCAAGGAATAACTTTTTCACCTGAGGTACAGAAACACATTTTACCGCTAAATAATATTATTTACTGCTTTCCCATGCTTTAGTTTCAATTATTTACTTTATTTATTCCAGTTTTTGATTCTTCTCCTTTAAACGTGTTATTTAGGAATTTTTATTTTTAAAGCGTGCCTTGTAGCAAAGAGATCAATGATATTTTTTGCACTGCAGCTTTTGATATGCTTAATTTTTTTTACGTGGTGCAAATGTTTATGGTGTATATTTCTTTAATAATTTGGTTGATAACCTCCACAGCGATGTCGTTAAAACGAGCCCTAAAGCGTTGCACGTTATCGCTACTTCATGTGGGATGAGACAGAAAATATCAGGAATATCTCCTCTACTGTACCATAGACACACTACAAGAATCACTGGTTCAGCTTTCTATCTGTTCACAACAGTTGTCCTCCGTCAGGTTGTTGGTGCTTTTGACAAAAAAAATGAAATGCTGAAACTTTAGAACATGAAGTTTGTCACAAATCTATCATCTGTTCAGTAATTATTTAAAAAAATAATCATCTGTAGCTTTGTTTCTTTGTTTTATTACTCTGCTGCTGGATGCTTTTATCAGTCACTTAAAAGCTCCTTTTTATTTCAGTCCACACCATCACCTTTAAAAACATTCCTTGATATCAAAATGAATAGTATTTTAATAATTTACAATACATTTTTTGTCAAAGCAGGGATTTTTTCTGCTGCTCAGCTGATGGACACAGCCTAACTAAGCCTTTTGTTTTATAGATCTCCATATTTTTATATTTACACAAATATTAAATGAGAAAACATGTATATGCATTTCAATATGGAACTTAATCCATTTGTTTGAAATCGACAGAGATAATTTTTTTTCTATTTAAATGTCTTTCAATTTTCTATTTAAACTTTGCCCCTACTGATGAACCAAAGATATTTGAAGCTTTATATATTCTAGTTGCCTTTATGGTTACCTGACGAATTTTGATGCTGGAAATCAAAGTAGCGGTTGAAGTCATCAAATGTCCTTTATGGAAGCACAGTTTTTAGTTCAGAGGACAATACCTTCGCCTTTTTTAGTTTGTTGTACTAAAAACCTTTGCTGAAAAGTGGATGTTTTGCATGGCAGCTAACAGATGCAATACTTTTATCCAGATCATAAAGGGCTTCTGTATGCATAGGAGTATCTATGCTTCTCATTCTCAAGGGTAAAATTTCCAGTAATTAATTTAATGTTGCCACCAAACAGTGGAAGAATGTATTCAAAGTTGTGCCTTTCTGCAGAAATAACCTCCTGTTTTCCTTTGTGCTGTTTAGCTGCATGTGTTGCCATGGTGATGGAAATGTATATATGATCACATATAAAACACATATTTTTATCATTTTTTTTTTATACATTTCAGACAGTTTATTTGTAATAAAGAGATCTGAAAGATTCTTCAAAAAATGTTTTTGCCTTTTGGTTTAGTCTGTGACTCAATGCAGCAAAACAAAAAATGAATAAAAAGCCTTCAGTCTCACTGAGAAAAAAATTACAATTGAATGCAACACATATAAATTGTATTTTTTATATTGTGGAACAAATTTTAAAAAGCAGTTTTGCATCTTTGCTTTTTAGTATCTCAACAGAAATGTCTTGAAATGTGTAACAAACTTCCAAGTCTTTAAAATTGGGAAAATAGGTTTAAATCATGTTTGGCTGCAGGAATGCTTCTGCATCCCTCTTCCACCCAGCAGATGTCCTCATCTCCTCTTCGGTCACTTAAAATGCTCACCTGTTTCTCCAAGATCCTTTGATTCCATAAGAAACAAACACATATGGATTACGCTTGTTTTAGTCTCAGCATTTGTTTTTACATGTATACTTTAATTACTCAGGGAAACTATCATATAAAAGCATGGGTATGATTTTTTTTTTACATATTAATACCATTATTAAGTTTTAGATTTAAGTTTTGATTGCTTCTTTTTCAAGAAATTATTTAAGTTTGATTACCAGAACAAACCTGAGCATCACAGAGAGAACATGTCACCGTGATGTTAAGTATTATTGTTCCAGTTCATCCAAAACCAGAACTAGGTCTAAATACTGCTCAGTTTTCCATAAATTACTTTTGTGTTCTTTGTGAACTAAGTTCTCTGCTCCCTCTCAAACTGGCTCTCATTATTTGATCATGTTTCTTCATTAATTTTCATAAGGAAGCAGATCTTCACATTTTACAGCTATTTTATTGGTTTTCTTTGGTGACAAAAATGCTGCTCTAATTGATAAAGATTAGTCATGTGAAGTCAGTAATAAAAGACACAACAGTCCATCCTGACTACTGAGTATTTGTTGTTTAACCCTTTAAAAACAGATTCATACTGAAAAAACCTTAAATACTGAAATTTCTTGCTTTCACTGCACTTTTTTTTTTTATTTTGCAACCAAACATGCCAATCTTTTCTATAACTGAGGTCTTAATTACTAATATATGTCAGGACAAGGTAGTTAAATCAAACAGCTGAATTGAATCTCTGCTGCATTTTTCCATTTATAGCATAGAATCTAGGCTGAACTTTGCTAACCTTTTACATACATTTCACAAGCACATACTATCATCTTTGATGACCTTTACTGACCCCTTTATAACTTTTATTAATAACTTTAAATATTGATATTAATTGATGGTTTAATTGATAAATTTTTGTTTGATTTGTTCATTATATTCAAAATTAAAGGCTTACAAACAAAGTAATTGCTACACAAATGTAGAGTAAATGGTTGATAAATTCATATGTTTCTTTTTTTTTATAAAACCAGCACACATGAAAAGTTTTTCTGCACAGCTAATTGGATTGACCCCAATTTTGTTTGATTTGAAGAAATTTGGGGTGGCATGTCCGATTCACACCCACATTCATGAAGCAATTGTGGGCAATCTTTTTGATGTCCGCCTTAAAAATTAACTGAATTGTTTGGGGAAGAATTTCATTTCTAAACTATTTGAAGGCCTGGTTGATGGATGTTTAGAGTCTTCTGTGGAACAGCAAGAGGCTTGAAGAGAAGACCTGCATGAGATTATCTCAATTCAGGAGAAGTATATAAAAGAATAGACATCATCTATACATACTAATTTAAAACAACTGTAATATAATTGGTTGATGTAAACATATATAACTAACTTTATTCCTGATATTTGTGTTAGATGCAAAAGTGAGAAATGTACATCCAATCATTGTAGAGATTCTATCTATATCTATCTATCTATCTATCTATCTATCTATCTATCTATCTATCTATCTATCTATCTATCTATCTATCTATCTATCTATCTATCTATCTATCTATCTATCTATCTATCTATCTATCTATCTATCTATCTATCTATCTATCTATCTATCTATCTATCTATCTATCTATCTATCTATCTATGAAGCTTCACACTGAAGTTATGTGAAATGAAATAATCATCTGAACTCAAAAAGTTAGTAGTTATTTTTAAGTGACATGTAAAAGGCTTGATGATTTGGATTTATTGTCTCTGTTATTTTGTGTGTGGGGGTGGGGGGGGGTGTTCTGCTGTAAGTTTCAGGTAAGTCCCTTCTAGTATCTAATCCAATATGGCGGCCTTCCACACTGACCTGTGGGAGCCAGAGCATGAGGCCGTTTGCATGCCCTACTTTGGTTTGCATCTTTTTAATTTTTTCACAAACACAGTTTCACAGAACCTGTTACTGAATGATAAAAGGAATACAGAGAAAATATATTATTAGCTTCCATTGCCAATAGCAGTGAGCACAGTCAGTGAGGATATCAATGTTTTTAACCCTGCAAATGGAACATTTGGGTGCAAAGTTATTCACAATTACCAGTCATTTTCTGACTGAATAAAAACACATAACTCCTTCCTTTTGTCTACTTTTCACCTTGCGAATGATCAATGTAAAAACAAAAAGCTGATTCTTCAGACGGCAGCCCACAGTACCACACTCTGAGGAGCATGGGCATAAACCTGGTTTCTTTTATATTTAAGTAGCAAAACAAAAAATGCATCCATTTCTTCTTATTGAAAATATTTGGTATTATCATAAACTCATTCAGCATCACCAAAATCCTGTTATACCCTGGTTCACCTTGCATCTGACAGCAATGTTTCTCTTCACATGCAGTAAGTCATGGTGGGGCTTGCCTTCTGATTTTTATTTTTTATTTGAATTTTACAACTTTCAAAAGGAAAAAGAAAATGTCTCCTGTTTTAATAGGATCAAACAAATATATTTAGACTGCTTTTTATAACTCTACATAAAATATTTTAAAACACAGAAGTTCATTAAAAATAATTGAATGATAATAATAATTTTTTTTTCAGGCTGTTCACCAGGATGTAATGATCCTTGGACATTAGATTTGGGGTTTCTATTATATTTTTATCCTCTCCCTGTTTATTCCCATTCTATAAATTTCCATGGGTCTTGCCAATTGTGATTACTAAATAAAGCAGGTTCCAAAATTAAAGCATTTTGTTTTCAAACACTGTCCTTAATTCTGATTTAAATGCAGTAAAAGTAAAAAAAAAACTGCTGCCCTCTTGTGGCATAATCGGCTCCTACCGCCGGCATAGTAGTGGTGCATTTATGGAATAAAAACTTCGTTTTATTCCTCCTAAAATTTACAAATATTTTTACTTGTACAAAATCCACATTAGACACACACACAATTTTTATTCACATTCACATATCTGTAAATAGCAGTTTCTTTGTAAAACCTTTTTTATGCGTGGTACACTTAACTTGCTATCACCTCTACACAAATATTTACTACAGCCCCTGAAGGCATCACCAGGGGTAGGCTGCCTCACATTGTTAACGTTGATTTCTCCAGTTCCAGCCAGCGTTTGTCTTCCGTGAGCCAAACCCGGGTCACTACCTTCCACAAAACGCCTGAAACCTTGACTTCGTTTGCAGCGGGGCACAAACCGGCAAACCGTAAGCTACTTTATCGTCTTTTCATCCATTTTCTCTCAGTTTTGGGGGGGACCGTAAAGAAAGGGGCGTTAACGGTCACTGAAGCTTTTATGTAGATTTTTCGGACTGCAGTGGAGGAATATCTATAAAATGACCGATGAGCTGCTCATTATTGCAATTTAGGAGAAGAAAAACTCAGAGGTTAGGTTGTTTTCAGGATATATATATTTTTTTCCATTTAGGTATTAGGCACCTGTCCTGGTTTTCTTTGGTCATAATTTGGGATAAATGACTTGAACTCAGCAGTCATTTTCTCCCTGTAGCTTAACTGGTTACCCCTGGCTACAGCACGCGCCCCGTGGGTTTCTCATTCCCACCGGTGATGGTATAAACCGGACATTTGTAAAAGCGGCAGCAGCCTTTTAATGCAATATTAATAAAAAGATAAAGTGGGGAGAACAATAGCGGCTGGTAGGGACTGGGAGGAAGGACCGTGACGTCGTCCTGGAGCTGCAGGTTCATGTCTCCCTATTGTTGGCCGTCTCCCAGCAGCTCTCACCGGCCGGCTGTGTCTCTTCCACATGCTACAGGAAGCCCGAGCTATGAGGAGGATCGGCCCCGGCCAGAGGCTGCCGCTGGTCAGGATGCTGTGAGCAGCCGGGGTTCCCTTCAGAGAAGCCCAACGCCTGGACATCATGACTGTTTTCAACCCGGACAATGTGGAGGAATTTTATGAAATAGGAGACGAGCTGGGGAGGTGAGTTTAACTGCGTAGTAACTTCCTCTTTTATGTGGCCGAGCCATATGGCTGCTGAAAACACCAGTTATTTTTATTTGTTTTTGTGAAGCTCATTCATACTATTGCCAGAAAGAGCAAAATAGGACTTTAATGTCTCCAAAACAAGCATCAGAATTTAATACAAATATTTACATTTAGATTTTTGGAGTAATTTAAACATTTAAAGGTTTTATAGGCTGACTTAGTGGCTGAAAGAACTACAGAAAACACCAATCTCATGCCTGGTGTCTTCATCCATTGTCTACATAAATTTACAACTTTTCAGTATGTGTAAAATATATATATATATATATATATATATATATATATATATATATATATATATAAATAACACACATGTCATATATATAAGACACATGATATATCTATCTATATGTATACAGGTGCTGGTCATAAAATTAGAATATCATGAAAAAGTAGATTGATTTCAGTAATTCCATTTAAAAAGTGAAACTTGTATATTATATTCATACATTACATACAAACTCATATATTTCAGATGTTTATTTTGTTTAATTTTGATGATTACAAATGACAACAAATGAAAATCTCAAATTCATCATATCAGAAAATTAGAATATTACTGAAGACCAATAAAAACAAAGGATTTATAGAAATGTTGGCCAACTGAAAAGTATGAACATGAAAAGTATGAGCATGTACAGCACTCAGTATTTAGTTGGGCCTCCTTTGGCCTGTATTACTGCAGCAATGCGGCGTGGCATGGAGTCGATCAGTCTGTGGCACTGCTCAGGTGTTATGATAGCCCAGGTTGCTCTAATAGTGGCTTTTAGCTCTTCTGAATTGTTGGGTCTGGTGTATTGCATCTTCTTCTTCACAATACCCCATATATTTTCTATGGGGTTAAGGTCAGGAGAGTTTGCTGGCCAATTAAGAACAGGGATACCATGGTCCTTCAACCAGGTACTGGTAGCTTTGGCACTGTGTGCAGGTGCCAAGTCCTGTTGGAAAATGAAATCTGCATCTCCAAAAAGTTGGTCAGCTGCAGGAAGCATGAAGTGCTCTAAAACTTCCTGGTATGTGGCTGCGTTGACCCTGGACCTCAGAAAACACAATGGACCAACACCAGCAGATGACATGGCACCCCAAACCATCACTGACTGTGGAAACTTTACACTGGACTTCAAGCAACGTGGATGAAGTGCCTCTCTTCTTTTCCTCCAGACTCTGGGACCTTGATTTCCAAAGGAAATGCAAAATTTACTTTCATCAGAGAACATGACTTTGGACCACTCACCAGCAGTCCAGTCCTGTTTCTCTTTAGCCCAGGCAAGACGCTTCTGACGCTGTCTGTGGTTCAAGAGTGGCTTGACACAAGGAATGCGACAGCAGAAACCCATGTCTTTCATACGTCTGTGTGTGGTGGTTCTTGAAGCACTCACTCCAGCTGCAGTCCACTCTTTGTGAATCTCCCCCACATTTTTGAATGGGTTTTGTTTCACAATCCTCTCCAGGGTGCGGTTATCTCTCTTGCTTGTACACTTTTTTCGACCACATCTTTTCCTTCCCTTCGCCTCTCTATTAATGTGCTTGGACACTGAGCTCTGTGAACAGCCAGCCTCTTTAGCGATGACCTTTTGTGTCTTGCCCTCCTTGTGCAAGGTGTCGATGGTCGTCTTTTGGACAACTGTCAAGTCAGCAGTCTTCCCCATGATTGTGTAGCCTATAGAACTAGACTGAAAGACCATTTAAAGGCTTTTGCAGGTGGTTTGAGTTAATTAGCTGATTAGAGTGTGGCACCAGGGGCCATCAATTTTGAACCTTTTCACAATATTCTAATTTTCTGATATGATGAATTTGAGATTTTCATTTGTTGTCATTTGTAATCATCAAAATTAAACAAAATAAACATCTGAAATATATGAGTTTGTATGTAATGTATGAATATAATATACAAGTTTCACTTTTTAAATGGAATTACTGAAATCAATCTACTTTTTCATGATATTCTAATTTTATGACCAGCACCTGTATGTATGGATATATATATATATATATATATATATATATATATAAACACATATGTCCAACAATCTATCCATTCCCTCATTTACTTTATGATGTCTATGAGTCTTTTTGTTGCTCCTTTGCTCTATTTATTGATTTATTGATCCATCCGGGAGTCTGTTCTTCTGTTTATCAATCAATCAACGTTGACAGAAAATAAGGGGGGAGTACATTGTGAAATGAATTTGGAAAACTAAAATTTTTAACCACAAACCCAAGTTCAAATTTTCATGTAAATATATTACATTTCTTGATAAATATTGACAGAACAAAAAGTTTCGATATTTTGGGGGATTTTTCTTAATTTTTTGTTTTCCCCTTGACACTGACTCCTGGGTAAATATCCTAATGAGTTAGACATGAATCCATCTAACTAGACCGTCCACGAGAAGATACGGTTATGGACAGTTAACGGCCTGTGGTTCTAGGCGATCTGTGGCTCACTGACTGTTAGCAGGGGGACATCTGGCCTCACTATGTCTAGCTCTTATATTTACATGTCAAACAACAAAATCTCCTCAGTGAGAGTCGGATCTTTAGAGTTCAAGTCAAAATCATCCCTGGGTTCTTTGTTTATGAAATACAAGTCCAATTTCTTTCAAGTGGGTGTGGTTTATTTACTGAAGCAAGGATGTTTCCATATAGATGCTGATGATCAGCGCTGTGATTAATACAGTCCCTGATGAGGAAGAGTTTAACTTCTCAGAGGCCGACCGCAGGACGTTATTTGATCCTTTCATCACAGTGTCCTTCGTTGTTCAAACAATTAATGAAATGTGTTTGGTTAAAGGTCGACAAAAAACATGCTGGAAAAGTGTTACATTTCAGAAACCTGAGGTTTATCATTTGCAGGAGAGGAGAACAGCTTTTGGTTGGGGGATTTTAGTTTTGGAACGTAGTCCTAAATGATTATCTGAACAGCCGAGGAACCTGTCTTACTTCTAATATCGGATGCTTTGTAAATAAAAACGTTAAGTGGTCTAATGGTCAAAACTGTTCTGAGAAAAAGATCATTTCTGCCCCAAGAGGAGAGGTGATCTTAGAACGTTCTGGTTATTTATGTGACTTAGTTTGGTAATAATCAACCCTTTCTCTGCCGCCCTGAACCGCTGGAGCGACGCGGCTTCTCCTTTTCACACAGACCTTCCTGTTGGCGGTGGGAAAGAGCCGTCGCTGCAGCGGCTATCTCACCACGCTTCTCTAGTAACAGGGAGCTTTACGTAATGGGCTAGAATGTCTGGCTGTGGTCCAGCACCTGGATCCAATGGCTCCTGCAGAGAGGAGAGTTTAAATAATTTTTCTTTTCTTTTTTTTTATAGAAAAGTGTTTTAACAGGTTATCATTGCTGTCGTACCTAAAATCCTGTAGGAATCCAGTTCATCCCTGAATCATGTCAGGAGTTTCTGGTCTACAGTTTATTATTGCTCTAAAATTCTTATAAGAGTAAAGATGATGGTGCTGGTAAAGAGGCCTTCCTTAAGTCTTTAAGGAGAATTGAATCGGTTAGAAAAACAAAATTCTGATTTGATAAAAGATTTTCAGTTGATTATAAAAAAGGAACTTTGACCATGTTTAATGCTGTTTGAAAACACTTCTTTTAAACCATATTTTAGGTTATGTCAAAAGTTTGGAGACATAAACCAACTGAAGGAAATTAGTTTAAATTCCTGATTTTTCCGGATGGGTTGGTAGTTAAAGAAATGGCTTTAAACAGTGTAGAAGTTTTAAAATTGTTTTATTTCTGGTGTTGTTTTAGTTAAACCCCTAAAAAAAAATAAAAATAAAACCTCACAGTAGTAAAAGAGAAGAGCTAAAGAAATATGATAGAAACTTAGATTGGAGAACTTGGTCAGACCTTCCCTTTTAGTTCTTGAAAAATTTGTCAGAATTTGCAGAAAGTTTCCCTCTGCTCAGTGTTTGAGCCGAACATGGTCTGTCCGCAATGATGTTTTGTTTGTTTTTTTACATGATTTTTGTTAAAGTAGTGATTTATTTACCTGTAAAGTTTGATTTAACTCTCCATGAATTTCAGGCTGCTTGTTTCATTTAGTCTGTTTGTCCCCTATCATTTTTTCTACTGTTGGTTTCCCACAGATAAGCCAAATCTGGGCTGATGAACACACTTATGGGTTTTTTTGGTGTATCTGTGTTTGAACAGTTGTACTTTCCATGTTTGAAGCCTTCTTTATATAGAAAAAGAGAAACAACAGTCATGCTGTGTTTACAAATTCTTCTTAAGGGGTCCTTAACTTGGGTGACCTTTAAGATGAGCCAGGAGTGGATCATGAAAGCAGCTCATTCTGTTCTTCAGCAGCATGACGTTCTCTGTAAAGGCTGGCGCTCTGACAGACACAGAGCTTTTTGATCTAGCTGTACGGCAGCTCTGACTCTGGCAGGACTTGGATTATTGCCTGTTTGGTTTGGCAAAAACGAGAGACTTTGGGAAATCACCCAAGCAGGGACTTTATGCTGACACTGATCCTAGCTGCTTAGGAGCTGGATGGCACAGGCGATGTTTAATGAAGCCGAGCGGCTAACCTTTATTAGTGTTAACCAAAACGAGACAAGAAGGGGGCTTGGTGAAGAGTGGGGACGATGTTTTCCTGCTAATCTTTACAGTCTGATCTGTGCTCAGCATTCACAGCCTTTGCTTTTATTGTTTAAGTCCTTCAAATTCTAAAAACTGTCAACCTTGATCTGGTTTAATCTCCCTGCGAGTTATTTCTCAGTGCAAACATCCTTCAGTGTTTATGCAGCCCGGCTTAATGAATTTTAGATGTTCAGAATGAAATATGCAAGCTGCTGTTTGCACAACTCCTGTCAAAGCCGTGTGAGCTCTGTGGATCGCTCTAATAGTTTCACTGATTGGCAGGAAAGTCTTCCTTCTTGGCTGAGATCAGCAGGGGATAACTGAGGACATCCCAGCTCATAGAGAGCCTCCAGTTTGATGCGTCTCAAAGTGGTGATTAGTTGAAGGGCGAAGCGTTATTGGAGTTTATAAAGGTTTAATGGTAGCAGCAGACAGCGGGGATAAGAAACCAGCCTCTGCTCCTCAGACCGCCTCGTATTTTCTAAACTTTTAACTCCTACATCAGCATGTTTTATATCGAACATGGGGCTGATATTTGTGGTTTCAGCAGAAGGGATTTTGCAGCTTTTTGCCGTTTTCCTTTAGTTATGTTTTCTTTAATTCATTACAGGTGAAGCATTGGTTGATTGGTTGATTTGCCCTCACTGGGTTTCCTTGTGTTCTGCCATTAGGTCATAACACATTATTTCCAATAAAAGCTGCATCTCCTCCCCCTTTAAACACCAAAACCACACCTGTCCATCCTAGGGTGCCACGAAAACTCAATGCATTGATTTATTAATCAGACATCTGCAGAACATTGTGTTTTTACATTATTGGGTTAAACCTGGCAGCAAACTGAAAGTGGAGGTTTGGTCTGTTTTATTGAGGCGATCTAGATGTTTTTTTCTTTTTCTGAAAATGTCTGTTTGAGTCCGTTTCAATGCAGGTTAGAGCTTCATCATAGCATCGTTATGCTTCCCATCCTAGTAATGTAGAGACAAAGAAACTTTATGAGGGACTTTTCGATGGGTGCTTTCCATCATTGGGAAGCTCCGTTTCAACTCCTCATCAGATGTTTAATCAGCTCTATTCTCCAGTTTCTGCCTGACTATTCTTAATAAAGCTTTAGCCATGTCTGTGGGGAATTTCGGTATAAAAAGGCATCATCTGCTGTCTGCACAAAACCGTTGATGTTGCATTTTGTTAGTTTCCCGCAGAATGTTTCTGCTGTCATTGTAAAAATTTTTTTTTTTTTTTTTTTTTTAGGATGACCCGCCAAGACCAGCTTTAGTTCATTCAGATTTCTGTTCTTCTAATGGCTCTATCTCTGTAATGATGGAGAATCTTTAGATATATGGTGCAGCTCCTTTTATTTCCTCAGATTGTTGTTCTCTATTGCATGTAGTCATGTAGAGAAAAGGATGCATTAGAGCTGTAATAAAATAGTTTGCTAAAAAGTCAAAGTTCAGTGTGTTCCTCAGAGATCAGGTCATGAAGTTTAATGTTGGATCCATGAGATGGCTGCTGTTTGACTGAACACTTTTACTTCTCTCATATCTTTGTGCAGCTCTGCCGTGATCATTAGTCTGCATTAATCTGGCCGCTCTGCTGCTCTAGCAGACATCCCTCCTCTTGCATATATGATGAGTCTGTGGGTCGTTTCCAACCTAACTGAACCAAAGCGATGGCTGCTAACTCTGCAAATTAGCATAACATTAAGCTGAGACTGCAACTGGATGATTCCTCTGCAAAAAAGAGCAATTTCTATGAATACTAAACAGGATTATAGACTCCACCCGGTCCTGGTTTGAGCCTTTGAAGACATCCTGCTGCAGTAGTTTAGTTAGAAGTTACTAGACATTACCAAATACACTACAGAGACACAGCAAGCTGCTGCATCTTTGTTTTCTTTTTTTAATACACTCTGCACAATCTGAGCAGACACTGCCCCGACTGCTGACCTAGATTTGCCCCCCTCCCTGGGTCACAGCATCGTGGAGGGGAAGTCTGTCATTTGCTTCACTCCAACCCTTCGAAGGCTACAGGATATAAATCCACTTTAGTAAAACCAGGTACTGGAGGGTTGTTGGTTCATCCAGTTTAAAACTTATGCATGTTTTAAATATTTAGCAATGAGGAAATAGAGCTGCTTTTATGCATTTGTCTTTTACAAGAGTGGGAAATGTTTCTATGATGGGTTTTATGTGATGCTGTTGCTGTACAAACTCACCTGAGAGTTGGTTAACACAAGAATACCTGCTGTCAATGAGAATGTGATGGACACTTGGGTGGGTCTATTTTTTAAAGCCTGACCAATTGATGGGAGTCATAAACGTTCACACAGAAGCTGCCAGTTATTATAAGCTATCCTTCCTTTGTTGCTTCCTTCCTGCTTGCAGTTTAATCTTTAAGCTGATGCACTTATCTACAAGGCTGAGAGCAAAACATGATGAGCTTTGGTGTTTTCCTCAGGTTTTTATTGGTCAGGAGGTCCTGAGAAGAACTTCATGTTTGTTTTTGTTTTCCCCCTTAAATCTGTCAGACAGGATGATCTTTAAGTCACACAGAGGTCAGGTTTGCTTCAGGTCTGGATGAGGAGGGGAGAACCTGTATTTTTATGGTGATATCCATCTGTCCACTCAGCGTTTGTTTAAATTGTTTTTATATATTTCAAATTAGGCTGTTTCAGCAATATCAGCAGCCATACTAAGTTTTTTTCTGCTTAAGGTTGAAAAAGAAAACACCTTCCAACTTGAATGGAAGGGATTTATCAATGTGTCTGATTCTGTATATATGTGAGTGAAGCTGAGGGCCAGTTAGGGACGAGTCACAATCCTTTGCTGTGAAACAGAAAGTTGTTTTTATCTCCTCAGTCTCATCAACCATTTTTCTTATAGCTTGCTTTAAATAAAAGTGTATACATCCTCAATTTCTGATGACTTGATTGAATTCAGAGCTAGTAAATTGGTCCCCACTGTTTCAGTCGAAGCCGACAAGGATCAGAGCTGATATTACAGAGCTGTGGTTACCAAACAGCCTCTGATGGAATCAAATTTACATGTAAATGTGTAGTAATGATCATTTTCTGTAGTTTTATCTTTGTTCCCCTTCAAGTGATGATGCATTATTTCCAAAAAGCAGCAGGGCTTTGCTTTTGTTTTGACAAGTCTGCTGCTAAACTGTATCGTAGTGGTTTTAAAAGTCCTTATCTGCTGCTGGTTTTTTAATTTAAGCCGTTAGTAGCTTCTTTGTCAGAATGATGCATGATAGGTCAGCTTATCATTTTAAACCAGTGTCACCAGCATTTAAATATTATTACGGTTTGGTTATCAGATGTTTAAGGAAGCTATTTTCTATAACTTCATGTACTACCTGAGCTACAGAGAGACTGTTATATATAGATTAGGGTCCACTTGAGTTTTATGACGCAATATTTGGACGACTGCAGCTTGTTTCTGTATATATCCTGTTTTGTGTTGATATACTATTAGTTTTTTTTTTTTTTTTTTTTTTTTTTCTTTTTCTTTTTTATGCCCAGTACTGGGAGAAGACATTTGGGTATAATGAACATTGGAATATAACATAAAACCTGTTTGAATGTATATCACACTGGAAAAACGATCTAGAAATAATTTCTTAAATTAAGTGTATTTACCCTTAATTTCAGTAGGTAAGTGATAGTTTGCCAATGGAATAAGTATTTTTACTCTTAAAACAAGACAACGCAATTGTGTTGTCTTATTTTAAGTATAACTTGTCTAGAGTCCATTTTTTCCAGTCCATGAAGAAAACTTGAGTGACGAAGGTGTTAGACTTTTGTTCAAATGTGTTTATTTAGTTTATGCATCATGGAGTCCATGTGGGTCTTGTGTTGTTATCAATGGAAATATCAGCACAGACGTCATCGGTCAGTGCTAGAAACGACCACACAGACTCCACCTTAGACACATGCGGGTACTTTGTCTAGAATATTGCTGATCTAGGTTCTTCCTTGGAGTCGAGGCATTCCTGCCGCTGGCCTTATGCTTCACACTGCAAATATTTCCAAGAGTTTAATCTCTATCATGATTTAATAAGTGGAGCGTTCCCTTTGGAGCACTTTGTTAGCCGTGCTTTCCATGCCTGCTGCAGCAGCGGCTTTGATGTCAACCTTGTGCTTGATATTCTGTGTTCATGTCTAGCATGGAAAATCATCCTATTTCCACTCCCTCTGTGTTGCGGTGATGCGTTCAGGTACCGAAAAATGATACCATTTGATTTAGCGTGAGAACCAGCTAATACGTGTGAATTATAAGGTAACAAACAGTCTGATAAACTGTCAGAACAAGTCTTTTAATGATAGATTTACATCTCTATACATTGGAAATAATCAGTAACGGAAAAGGTTTAGAATTTGTGAAGAATCTTTTTATATTCATTATAAAATGTAAAATAGTGTACTATTTTTTTTTTAACTTAGCATATTGTGAAAAAAATATTTCCTCCTTCATAAAATAGAAAGATCCTCTTAATACATGAGAAGACTCGGGTCTTTAAGAAAATGGCAGCTTATCAATTAATTGTTAGTTGAGCCATAAGATTAGATTAATTCGTTATTTGATAACTTATGTTTTAGACATCCCTAAACATTTTCCACAGCTTTCAGAATATTCAGGGACTGAAACCACTTATCAAGATTAGTAAGATTTAGTGATGATTCATGTCTTTCTGGATCTGTGTGGAGTAGAAGCGGTGAAACCAGGCAGGGTTTTTCCAGTTACGGTCCAACCTTTGGCAAACCTGTGTAGTTGGCCTCAGTTTACCTGAAGTGTCACTCAGTGGAGTCCTGACACTCTAGCCTGTCTGTTCAAAGGTTGTACATTTAGAGATGGTGTCCCTCAAACAAAGTCTGTCACCAGTGATGATTGAAATGGCTTTTGCCTGCTTATATTTTCTCCTAGTTTAATTATTCCCCTTAAACCGTAAAGATGGTTGTGGGTGAAAATCCGGAGTTTCTGCTCTGTCTAAATTTGAGCTGCTCTTTTTTATTGTGTCTAGATAAGTTCATAAAAACTGAGCATTTGTACCTAAATCACATATGATCAGCATTTTTGTTTGGGGAAAGAGTTTTTGCCTTCACTACAGTTAGAAAATGATCTTTGCATGTCTGGCTTTGGGAAGTGTCTTTTAAGTTGGATGGATGATTAAGTTTATGTTAATAATTTTGTCAGTAGGGTATATAGTATAAACAGAATGACCTGTTGGAGACAAGATTCTCTCTGCTTTTAGCTTCATCTGCCATGATGTTCAAACATATGTCAAAAATACAATATGTCTTTTTGCTGTGAGTAAATATGATGGAAAGCTCATAATTTCTATTTCAATTGGTCATGTATAAACATACACACACAATATTATGTATTTAGTAGTGATAAACATGAGGCAATAACTTCAGAAATGTCTGAATGTTTGACATCTGGGTCCATTATCTGTCCTGAAATGATATTTATATTTGATAAATCACAATATCTGCATTTTTATTTGGCTTGTCAGATTAAAACTAATTGAATGAACAACATTCTTGCACTTTTCAGTGTTTAAATGAGTTTCTATCATTGAAAGTAATAATATAATCTTAAATGTAATTATTTATCAGAGGTCATTGAAAAAAATCATATTAATCCAATGATAAATGCCAGACTGTGTGTTATTAATCCATGTCATATTTTACTTGATTACCTTGTTGTGGTTTGTGTTGTCATAGTTCTGAATCCTTTAAACCATTTCCATTCGAGTCTCTTCTCTATTTTCGTAGCTACACTATGGTATATTGATACATTTCAACTA
Organism: Cyprinodon tularosa; assembly: GCF_016077235.1. Lineage (NCBI taxonomy): Eukaryota > Metazoa > Chordata > Actinopteri > Cyprinodontiformes > Cyprinodontidae > Cyprinodon > Cyprinodon tularosa. Next base: position 1,015,113 of record NW_024039124.1, on the reverse strand, counting down.
AAACATTAAACAAAAACAATCACAGTACAGCTGAGAACTTTTGTTTCTCAAATATTCAGAAGTTTTCCTTCCAACTTCAAACAGCTGTTAAATCAGGACACGTCTTTGCAGAACTTACAAAACCAGTCTGAACTGTTGGAGCTTGCTGACGTTCTGCAGAGTCATGACAGCTAACCACCTCGAAACCTGCTGAATGTCAGTTTCACCAGACGTATAAGGGCCCAGTGTTGCAAATAAGGCTGAAAATAAAACAGGAGGCGATAGATGGGCCCACTGCAGTCCCTGCAAGCTCACCCCTCACACTCAGTTGCAGAGCAACAGATTTGCGCTCCACTCAATTTGTATGCACAGCCTGAGATCTGGATGTTTTCTCCTTTTTATCTTTTGTTTGCTTCTTTTTAGCAAACTGTTCACAGAAGGGTTTGACTGAGTTACTGCTAACATTTGATATTTACAGCAGTCAGCCTTGATGTCCGGCATATTTTACACCATTTCCTGCACTAACATGCCTCATTCAAAGAAATGCTTTTCCCCAACTGTAACAGCTTGTTTAGACTTTTACAGAAACGTGTTGATTTCCCATCCTTTAAAATTGATTGTTAAAGAAGCAAGGTGTGGTAATGTGAAAAATACGATACAAAAATATATAAACATGTATAATATGGTCAAACTAGTAATAAAATGTTGTCCTGGTTTAAGACAACATGCTTTTATTTTTGGTGGTTTATGTCTAAGAGGGAACTAGTGAGTAAGAACTTGTAAGTCAGAACCCCCCTTATTTACAGTGGTATTTGTTTTGTGTTTAAATATTCTAGTTTGTAGAACTGGTCTCAGCTGTTTGGAGTTCAAAGCAACCGGTAAGACACTGCAGGGCCTAAGCGGGTCTCAGTTGTTGCCATCACTAGAGCGCCTTGTGGCGGACAGTCTGTTTCCAGCTTGGGTTTGACTCTCTGCCAGGGATCTTCCTCACCCATTTGTTGGTGCTCCCTGGGTACTCCGTCTTCTTCTGACAGGCCAAGAACATGCCCATTAGGCTCTAAATGGGCCTTTGTTTGTGTGTTCGTTGTCCTGTGATGGATTGTCCACCTGTCTAAGCCGTACAATGACTGCTGTAGATAGCCTCCCTCCCAATATAGACAACGGATGGATGACATTTAAATATATTAAAATGTTAGATATATTTTAGGACATGCAACATGAACCTGATTCCTCTTTTCTTTTTTTCATTTTACATAACACCCTGATCTCTAAGCCATTTTTCCATATCAGTCTAAAATAAGACCTTATGTCCCTGATGGACATCAGTGGAAGAATATCTCTATGTATTGATGTTTGTTTTCTCCCTGTCTTTATTGTTGGTTGTTGATAGTTGTAGATTTTAATGACACAGGCGATGAATTATGAAGCCTTTTAGCTTTCTGTACATCTTGGTACAGTGTTCCTATTGTTTGCTGTGCCTTGAACGGCATCTCTGCTGGATATAGATGACATTCCTGTTAGACACTAAAGAATGGCTTTACTTAACAGCGACAGGACAAACATTACCTCCATCTGGTCGCTCATAGCCAGTAATCTGCTCGCCAGCTTTGCCATTTATTACTTTGGAAACTGTAAAACTCTCCTCTTTCCTGAGTCATACCTGGCTGGGAGATTGTATAAAGACCTGAGAGTGGAAAAAGTCTTTACACCTGTGGAGTCGACGGCTATTTTGTGACAAACTTTAAATAACTGAGGCAGTGCGACATAGCAGTGTCTCCTTACTGACAGTGAGGTCTCATCTCTTCCTTCTCTATTTGCAGTGCTTATTATTTTCATAATCAAAAATAGATCATTCTTTCTGGTTATATTTTTCTCCAAACAATTGTGTTGCGCTTAGCTGAGTTTAAGTAGCTGACTTTTTTTATGATTAGCTTATTGTGTTTTATGTTAATATTTTTCTGTAATTTCTTTCTTTATCTCGTTAAAATGTCTTGATCATGACTTCCTCAGGCTCCCTGAAGGTAGTAGTTATTTATTTTGAATTGAGCTGCTTATCTTGTCCTTTCACTAAGCTCTCGTGTATATAGTAGTTTTAGTAGTTAGTCCAGTGGAGATGTTAGTTGGTTTGTTTTGGTTTTTCTTTATTTCTTTTTATTCAAGACATGATTTTCACATGTTGTTCTTAGTGGTGGATTTGGCCTATAGAGTTCGTGGGTTTTATAATACTTTTAGAATCACTTTATTTATTGAATAATTCCTACAACTCCCTGCAATAATGACTTATGAAGTCTTTTGCCACCAAACGGCACCATTACTCTAGAAAAACCCATTGAATAGTTAAGAAGTGAATTTAAGCAACTAAAAAGCTTCAGAATTGCTCTAGTGTTGGTAAACATAAACTATAAGATCCAGAGGTTGGAATCGATTCAAATTCCATGAATTGATATGATTCTTATTCTAAAGATTTAGAATGAATTCTATCTGATTTGCTCTGATGTCAAATTGGATTTCTAGTATTTAAATGCAACCTTTTGATTCTAATATATTAACTTTCAACAGCAAATTGACAAGGTAAAAGTTGTTAATGTTAGCTATACAGGTGCTGGTCATAAAATTAGAATATCATGAAAAAGTAGATTGATTTCAGTAATTCCATTTAAAAAGTGAAACTTGTATATTATATTCATACATTACATACAAACTCATATATTTCAGATGTTTATTTTGTTTAATTTTGATGATTACAAATGACAACAAATGAAAATCTCAAATTCATCATATCAGAAAATTAGAATATTACTGAAGACCAATAAAAACAAAGGATTTATAGAAATGTTGGCCAACTGAAAAGTATGAACATGAAAAGTATGAGCATGTACAGCACTCAGTATTTAGTTGGGCCTCCTTTGGCCTGTATTACTGCAGCAATGCGGCGTGGCATGGAGTCGATCAGTCTGTGGCACTGCTCAGGTGTTATGATAGCCCAGGTTGCTCTAATAGTGGCTTTTAGCTCTTCTGAATTGTTGGGTCTGGTGTATTGCATCTTCTTCTTCACAATACCCCATAGATTTTCTATGGGGTTAAGGTCAGGAGAGTTTGCTGGCCAATTAAGAACAGGGATACCATGGTCCTTCAACCAGGTACTGGTAGCTTTGGCACTGTGTGCAGGTGCCAAGTCCTGTTGGAAAATGAAATCTGCATCTCCAAAAAGTTGGTCAGCTGCAGGAAGCATGAAGTGCTCTAAAACTTCCTGGTATGTGGCTGCGTTGACCCTGGACCTCAGAAAACACAATGGACCAACACCAGCAGATGACATGGCACCCCAAACCATCACTGACTGTGGAAACTTTACACTGGACTTCAAGCAACGTGGATGAAGTGCCTCTCTTCTTTTCCTCCAGACTCTGGGACCTTGATTTCCAAAGGAAATGCAAAATTTACTTTCATCAGAGAACATGACTTTGGACCACTCACCAGCAGTCCAGTCCTGTTTCTCTTTAGCCCAGGCAAGACGCTTCTGACGCTGTCTGTGGTTCAAGAGTGGCTTGACACAAGGAATGCGACAGCAGAAACCCATGTCTTTCATATGTCTGTGTGTGGTGGTTCTTGAAGCACTCACTCCAGCTGCAGTCCACTCTTTGTGAATCTCCCCCACATTTTTGAATGGGTTTTGTTTCACAATCCTCTCCAGGGTGCGGTTATCTCTCTTGCTTGTACACTTTTTTCGACCACATCTTTTCCTTCCCTTCGCCTCTCTATTAATGTGCTTGGACACTGAGCTCTGTGAACAGCCAGCCTCTTTAGCGATGACCTTTTGTGTCTTGCCCTCCTTGTGCAAGGTGTCGATGGTCGTCTTTTGGACAACTGTCAAGTCAGCAGTCTTCCCCATGATTGTGTAGCCTATAGAACTAGACTGAAAGACCATTTAAAGGCTTTTGCAGGTGGTTTGAGTTAATTAGCTGATTAGAGTGTGGCACCAGGGGCCATCAATTTTGAACCTTTTCACAATATTCTAATTTTCTGATATGATGAATTTGAGATTTTCATTTGTTGTCATTTGTAATCATCAAAATTAAACAAAATAAACATCTGAAATATATGAGTTTGTATGTAATGTATGAATATAATATACAAGTTTCACTTTTTAAATGGAATTACTGAAATCAATCTACTTTTTCATGATATTCTAATTTTATGACCAGCACCTGTAAAGACAGTTGAAAACACTATCAGTCTATTTCTTTTGTTAACTGCTCTAATAAGGTCAGGTGAGTTGTTTTTGTTGTTTTGGTCTTTTTAAGATGTTTTCTTGCAAAAATTGGAAACATTTGCTTTTGGGTGGATGAACAATGCTGTAAGTTTTCAGTCGCAGTCCTGTGCCATCACCTTTATTTTGTGGCATATATTTTCATATATTAGCAGCGCACGTCGTGTAAAGTTGTGACCTGAAGCTTCTAGCTTTGATTCCCACCTCTTCTTGCTCAGAGCTACCTCCCTCCTCATCATTCGGTCTGTGTTGGTCGGTAGGAAGGATACGAAATTATACCCCAGCTTTAATTTCTAGAAGAAAGCCTGAATGCAAAGTCCAAGACTGTAATAAAAAATGAGTGAAGGGAAAATGTTCACCATTAAAAATTAACACCGACCTTCTGAAAGACAGCAGGTCTCCTGCTGCTCATAAATAATAAGAGCTTTTGGTTCCTTAGAGGCTAAAAAGAAGAAATCCTAATTAAATATATGGATAGAGATACCCTTGTATCCAGTAATACTAAGCCACTCTTTCCTGGTTATGAAACAAGATATATACTGGTTTCTTCTTGCTCAATACTAACGTAATCTGTACTGTCCAGCATTCTGACATTTCCATTTAAAAATTTCCTGACTCAAGTTTATATATATATATATATATATATATATCTGTTTGAAAAACAAACGGATAATTGTTTTTTTTCCTCTGTATGTTTCACAAAACACATAAAATATCCCACTACTTAGTTTTCTTGCTAAATTTACCGGTACATTGGAGAGCTTTTTCTATTTTTTGCTCAATGTTTTGAATCTGGACCGTTTTATCTCACATTTGATACATATTATTTTAAGCCTGTACCTTTTCTGAGCCCTCGTAATGAAATTTCTTTCCAGTATGAATCTGGTGAAGCAAATATGAATAACAATAAAATAAGTCCTATTCTAAGTTTCAAGCTCTGATGGGCATTTTACTCAGATAAGTTGACTGAGCCCAGTTTAAAACACTAAAAACAATTATATCTGTGAGGGTCCAAAGAAAGAAAAGTGAAATGACTCTTGATTGTTTCTTCTGAGAGTGTGCTCTAAACTAAATGAACAAGTTGGACAAAAACTTTGGTTATGTGGAAAATTAGAGACATGGGTCATCATCTGAACACCAATCTAACATTAAACTCATTTATTTTTTTGAGAATTTAATTCCATAATGAAATGAGAAATAGTGTGGAAACATTTTCCTTGGTAAAGATTTTTGCCACCTTTATTACCCAGACCCCTGATTGATTACATTGTAGGATGATCCAGGACGCCTGGTTATGGAGGAAATGGTTGCTTACAAGTTCAACATGTGGCTCTGTTCATATCAGACAACTTGCTGTAGAACGAACAGATAAAATCCAGAGATTTATACCCAAACTCAGCCTTCACACCCACCCAGGATTATCTACCACCATCTTCCTTCCTCCAACACTCACTGGTTCCTCTCCTCAGTCTCTGTTGCCGTGGAAACCCTTCCGCTGTACACAATGGCACGGCGGTTGCATAATGTTTTTCTGCCGGTGCAGCTTGTGGCCCACACTACCGCTGAGTGGGCAGGGAGTACTCCAGAACGACCTCCCACACTTGGCTCCACGCTAATGAAAGGCTTTCACACAGAATCACATCGGACAGCTCAGAACCTCTGGGTCCCTGGGTGCCGTCCTGCAGCCAATACATCCTCCTTTTGACCTCTCTGTCCTGTTTAAACCACGCAGATTGTCGAGCCAGGAGTTTGATTATCTTTGCAGTAAACTAAAAACTCAAAATTTAAAAATGAAAATTGATTGAGCATTTTAAAGGTTTCAGTCAGTTTGAAATACTGTATTCAAATATCGTGTTTAACAAAAAGTTTAGGCAGATGCTTTAATTTAGCTTTTGGCTCTGACTTTGAAAACATCCAACAGCTGTTTGTTTTCTGCTTCAGTGTAGAATGTGACAAACCCGCTGCCATCTTGCTGTGATCAGTCATTAACTTAAACCCGCTTTCAAAGGACAAACAGGAATTTGTCAGCAGCAGCCAGTTTCTCTTCTGTCTTTATCTGCTCTGTCATCTGCACCGTTTCCTTTGACACACAAACACCCAAGAAGAGCAGCTGCAGAGGAGCTAGAGCTCCACAGGGTAAGACTGATGTGGGGAAATTTGGACGGCGACAAAACATGATGCGCAGTTCACTGGGACTTTATTCAACCCCCATGAGCCACAGACAATTTAATTAAGTAGAGAAGCAGGACTGTAACTAAAGTGAGCATGCTCATTTGAAGGGACTTACCACATTGAATACACAGACTGAGACTGATAGCCCCTGAGCCTTTAAGAGATGTGTGTGTTATTGTTGAAGTGGGGGGCTGGGGGGTCCCATCATTGTGTAATTGCTTCGATTTGCAAGAACTTTAATGTGAACTAGCGGAATAAAGCATTGATTCAAGCTGAGCTCCCAGACCTTTTCCTTCTGCTCTCCATCTCCTCTTTTTACTCTCACGTGCCAAACAATTTGGCACTGCTGCATGCATCTTAATCCACATGAAATATTCATTTCTGAATGTAAAACCAGATTGAACCTTCTGCACTGCACTTTAATGGTTTGTCTGTATTGAATCTTGGGAATAAATAAAGTATTAAAACACTGTAGTTCTGGAAACAAACTAACCATTAATGGATTTAGTTGCTTTACTTGGTCTGGAAGATCTTTTTGATTTATGTTAGCAAATGCGCTGTTTATTCTCCCAGTTGTTTAAGATTGCCTTGGGTGAATAAATGTCACATATGTCATTAATTTACTCGTGTCTGACCTTCACTGACAGCTGTTCCCAGGAAGTCTATGACTAATACCAGTTGGTTTTTTCTTTGAATGTGTTGGTTTTAGAAGGGACATGTTTGTTTTAGAAAAAATTAATTTGTATTTAAAATCTCTAGCAAAAATTAATCATGTTAGAGGTCTTGGTGTTTAGTTAGTGAATCACACCCCTTTCTGTTTGAAGGAGTTTTAAACCAAAAATGAAGCTGCAAATAGAAGAATAAGAAGTTAAGCAAAATGTATTAGACTCTATAATTTTATAAAAAGTCAAAAGAGGAGGAAAAGGACAAATTTCCTTGCAGCAACTACATTTCAATGGCAGTAGGAGCTCAGTTACTTGGCTTATCTTTATCTGGGTAAAAATGTAATCTGATTTAATCTGACTAATTACAGTTTAAATATATGATACATAATATATAATGTCACAGATTTTAAGTTTCAGCTGTGGGAACTTGTCACCAATGTTATCTTTACAGGTTCATTCGATATAATGAAATATAATTTCTTTCTACATTTTCTGCCATATGCACGAGGCAAACCCTCAAAACAATCTGATTTCGTAATGTTTACCTTGTAATTTAAAAGTTTTTATTTGGTTTTGTCACCAAAGACCCTGGGTTTTATTTTGCCAGCGTGTCTCACTTCCTCTAAAGCATCTTTTCCACAAAAAATACCGGGTTTATGCCTTTTTTTTTCATATATGGATCGACCCACTAACAATCAGCATTTGGCACAAAAGGCTGGGTCTAACCCCTGGCTGGCAGCTAAGTGGACGCAGGGGTGCAAGTGAAATGGTATTCTTTCATCAGAGCATCAGGCCGCACATGTATCGTGAGCTGTGAGCTATAGCTGCATGCAACAATTGAAAAAAAATCGCAGTGTATGACTGGCTTTAGCGGGTCAACCCAGCTCTGGTGTTCCCACAGTGTGCCAATCAGATCCAAGGTGATTTTAACGAGGGTCGTTTGACCTGGAGAGACACGCAGCAGTGGACTGTTTCCACTGCCACTAAAAGCCGGTTGTTTCCAGGTTTAAATAGGTTTTTCAGCCAGTGTATAAGGGGTATATGACAGACAGTGAGAAGTGCATTCATGGACGATCCTTCCTTTCTCTGCATGGCTCAGTTCACTTTAACATGTTCTAATTTCTACAGACATCATGTGACCTGATATTTTGTCAGATATGCAAGATTGGATTCAGTTTGTTTAGAGGGATAACATTTCCTGTCAAATCAGCCCAGGATGCAGACTGCTCTCACCAAAGACCCCTGAAAACAACAGGTTGTATTTCACCTTTTATAGAAAGTATTCCAGACACATAGAAGTTAAGATGAGGCCACCGAAAGGTTCTGCTCAATGTATTTTAATAAACCTCTTTAGGTTGGATTTTGTTTGAGGTTTTTTTTTTTGTTTTTGTTTTTTTTTTTTGTTTAAATTGGCTTCCTGAGCACAATATCGATCCACTGAAAATGAGACGGTTCTGTTCCTGCACATAAATTCCTAGCTTTCCACCTGTTTTCTCTTTATCTACTTTGAAACACAGCCATGTTCACAGGGCCATCATTAACTCATCACCTAAACATCCTCATCTAAGATTTTCTTATTTTCCTTGTGCAAACGGCCTAAGGTCTATCTTCTCAATAGGATTTTTCAGGAAGCAGCTGCCGTGGCTCTTTAAAACTGGCTGTGCAGATACCATAATTCTGATCGAGTTTGTTTTGGAATGGTTCAAACACTCACATTACATTTCAATCAGTCACTAAGTTCTTTGCTTTTGCTGTGCAACAGTTTGGTTTCTTACTCCATTATGACATGAACGCCAGTTTCTGCCGGTGCATTACTGTGATGAATGATCCCCTCATCCAATCAGTGGTCGGCACAATGGCTACTTTGTCATCGAGCTGATGGGGAACGCGACTCGTACCGGATTACAGAGCCTCTCTTTTATCCGACAGCTTCATTATACAACCTGAAAAGTAAACCTGTGTTTAATAAGATCAAATGTCATTCAGTCAGACCTATCCTTAAAGTATGTCGGTAAGCACTTATGTAAGATTAAAAGGCAGAAGTGAAGAACCTGAAAGAAAGTGGCAAACCTGGTGGACCGAAGCCAGTGCTATATTTATTAATAATTAGATTTTAGAGCTTAGAAAAGCATTTCCAGGATTAGTTTTAGTTGTTTAGCAAAGGCTTGTTTCTGAAGTGGTCTGACTTGTATGTGAGGAACATCGGGCTTCAGCAGACTAAATTATTGAAACGACAGGTTCAGAGGTGCAGGGGTTGGTTGTGCATGTCAATGGCACTACAAGGTGGCCTTGATGGCTTCAATGAAAAACTCCCCGTGCAAACAGAGCTCTGTGTTCACTATTCTGTAAAGCTTTGTGGTGGTATAGATTATGATTTCCCTGTTGTAGTGTGTAAATTGAACCAATATATTTTTAACTGAACTTGATTATGAGCTGAAGTTCAACTTTTCCTCTTTTGCTTCCCTCTCATGGCAGGGAACTGCTTCAAACGAATTAGTCCAGAGCATCCACTGTAGGCTTTCTGCCCAGCAACAAGCACCAGTAGGTGAATACCTGGCACCAACAGAGAGGAATCTACCAGCTAATGAAATGGATATTACACCTCTGATGTAGAAGCCAAATTCAGAGCTAAAACTGGCCAGATATATTGTTTTTCCAGCTGGCTAGAATCACAGCCCATTTGAATGGAGGAGTTCCTTGATTGCTGCAGGGCATGTAAATAACAGCTTTAACATATCATATGTCAGTGTTATGCTAATTCCTTTCTGCACTCCCAGCGGGCTAGGAAAAACAAATACCATGTCTGAATAATGTTGTTCAAGGTTATGTTTCAGTGAGTGGTTTGCATTTAACCTAACGGGGCTGAATCCACTGCTGTGATCCAAACGGATCTGCTGTGCGGTGTGTATTGACGGCGAGATCTCACTCGTTGACTTCCCACTTGTCCGTCATCCTCCAGCAGTCCATGTGCGTGCAGACCAGCTCTGACTGAGAAGCTTTGTGTGCTTAGAGTCGTTCTGCAAGACTGCCTGCTGCTGTTCTTGACACTTCTAGGCTTTTCAGCACAATCTCCTATTCCACTGTAGTAGAACATGGAGCCAATCGATGGCTGACTCAGAGTGGAGTAAAGGAGCTGATGCATCAGGGTGTAGGACATAGTAGTAAGAAATATGCTGATCAGTTGAGAAACATCTGGTTTATCTGTATCCCTCTGCTATGGGTGGAGGATATTTCACGGTATTAGGAAACCTTGTTGCAATATTTTTGAATATTGGTAATGTCAGTTTCCAAACATGTATATGGATATTTTGTTAATTCCTTTCACTCCCATCTGAGCCCCTATCATGCTGCGATATTTTAGCTTTTTGAATAATGTGATTTTCTGACCTGTGTTAGGACAAACAAACAGTTATTACACTTCAATAGTTTGCAATATTAGCACAGACTAATTTTGCAATGAAGATGTATTTGTATTATGCAGCCATCCTTCATCGGTCTATTTGTCCAGCCAGACAGCCTGTATCTTTCCTTCATTCTGGGCTTTTTGCATGTGCGATATTTAAATCTTCTCTTTATCTGCCAAAAATGTTGGTTTAAAGGTATAGGGGAGGATGTTATTTTTCTGGGTGGAAATAAGTGGTCCTTCCAATTGTCAATCATTCTGGTGATATGTTCAGGCCACCATTAGGCCATCCTACGTGCTTGTCCCTAGGTAGCTATCTTTTTCTGTGCATGCGCACTTTTAGGCGTATATGTGTATTGAGCTACGGTTTCAGCCAGCCATTGAAGCTCACCTTTCTCACCACGGTTCTTTGAAAACATCTGAGGGTGCCATTGCAAACAGCAACTTGTAAACAGAGCGTGCATGAGGAGAAATTGGCTCATTCATGCTGTCGCACATGTTCAATAGGCATTCCCTCTCGGAAGCGGGTACACGGTTGTGCGGTGCATTTTTTTTAGTTAGTTTTCTTGATTTTCTTTATTCTTTTTATTGTAAAAACCTTCAAAAAAAAAAAAATTTTTTTAAATATACATTTTTGTCTTTAAATGAGTTTATGGATGACCATTGGGAACAAATGCTTCTTTGGGTTTGTAAAAGTTGTGTTTTTATGGTCTTGTAGTTTGCACATTATATTCTGCGTTGACTTTGTTGCCACCTTGTATTTATAACAGAAATGTGACATTTTGATATACTTTGATATATACATATAAATATATATATATATGTTTTTTATATCTGTCATTGTCGGCCTTGATTATATAAATTTTCCTAACAAGGCTCAACAGTCACATATTGATGATGATGAAGGAAACTTTGTCAGCAGCCCGTTGCATCATTCATATAATCAATACAGGGGCAACAGATCACTGCACAGCATTTTTTTTTTTTTTTTAAAGCAACATCTATTGGGTCTTAATTTCATCTGGCTGCAGTGGGAAACAGTACCTTTTCTGTGGGTGGGTGGGTGGGTGATTGGGTGCTAGTGAATACGATGATTATGCTCCCACCAGTGTGGGATGTAATGCGATGATGGATTATGGTGGGATTAAGGCCAAAGATTAAAAGCATTGTAACTCCCTTTTTCCAAAACAATCCACTCAGAATCAGTTAAATATGAGATAATTTATCGAGATTACCCCGTTTGAGCCGGATACTTCTCTGTGATTGGTTGTTGTCTTAAATTATCACCTGCCACTGCTGATTAGACAAACAGTGGTCTGGTTTATTGTTGAATGCACATACAATAAGGCCTTTATCAACTCATATCTCTTTTTTTAAGGAAATACTTCAGTGGACAGGTGCTTCAGTCACACCCTACCTGTTTAAAACATGGATTATAAACTGGGTTTATTGTCGCTTATTGTTAAAAGAAAAACAAACATGTATGAGACAGAAAAGTACACATCTTTCATATATATATATATATATATATATATATATATATATATATATATATATATATATATATATATATATATATATATATATATTATATTATATTATATACACACTACCCCCTAAAGGCACCTAGGCATCATAGGTTTCTCCTAGTATATTTACCTGGATGCAATCATTCTTTAAGCAACTCTTTTTTTTTCTTTATAGTGAATGACTCTTAAGCAGGATTTAAACTGTAACTAATTTAATCTGAGTCAGGCAGAGAAAATAAACAGATGCAGTGCTGGTCTTATTTGTCTGAAATTGTTGCTGCGTCAAGAGAATAAAGAACAAGCAGTAAAAAAATGTTCCAGTCGGTTCTTGCACCTCAGTAAAATCTGTAAGCTCTGTGTCACACCAGGTGGGTGTCTGTCTAATACGGTGTGTCATTAAATTCAAACCCTACCTGCCGATCTTACAGCCATGGTTAATGACACACACGGTGGACCAACTTTATTTTTATTACCTTTATAGGATGCCCTGTTATTTTCTTTTATTCTGACCAAATAAACAAATAAAAAAATTTAATATTAGAATTTATACATTTTAGTATTATGAGTTGGAATATTAATGGAAAGGTATGCACTTCTATTATATTTAACAATCAAGCATTTTTTTTGGATACTAACGATTATTCATAACATATTTCACCACTTTTCTCCTAACCTGATAATTTTCATTAGTTTATAAATATTATTAGAAACTTTTATGAGCCCTTAGATTATTCAGATAATCTGACTTTCACTGATCCTTTGACCAGGGATGCGCTTGTTTTTCCTACTCTATTTTAATTAGGTATTTAATTAGGTGTGTTTGACCACCATAGAAGCTGTGGTGACCCTCAGTTGTTCATTGATCATTTTGTGCAGCTTTCTTCATATTTTGCTCCGCAGGCTCAGATAAACTGTTTAGGTAAAATTTCTGCCAATAATTCAGGACATCTAGCCCAGATATTGAACTTAGCTTCTGAAAACTATACTTTCTGATTAACTTCTCTTATCACACTCATTTCCTGCTTTAACATTTTACTCCTGCTTCATCCGGCCGTTGTTTGTCTGTGAAAAGATATGATCAACCAAAACTAGTCTAGCTGCACTCTGGGTCCCTGAGCAACACCCTTAATCCCACACGGCTCCCCGGGCGGTGCGCAGTGGCAGCCCACTGCTCCCTGAGGGGATGTGCTAAATTTAAAGGTGATTTTCTCCAGTGTGAGATTAAAAAAGTTCAGTTCTTATTCTTAACCAATACATCTAGAGAGGGGTGTCCACCGGTGATTATTTATGGTGTGGTTAATCACCACACCACTGGATCTGTCTGGTGTTATCATTCTTTAAATATTTTCTTTATAAAACTGTTGCTGCAATCCTAAACCATAAGAGAGAAAAAAAAAAAAAAGTTCCTTCGTATGCTCTCTTGTGCTGCATTGTAGTGTAGCACACTTGTTATCCTCAGACATATTCCCCACTGACTCTCACTTCATTGATTGTTGTTTACAAAGCCTTTCTCGTTACCACTCCGCTTCCTTTATTCTGCTGCTGCCTCATCCTGGCAAGGCCAGACCTCCAGTCTGAGCAGCAGCCTCTAACTAAGAGGCGAAGGTCATCCAGGCGAAAGCTGCGCATTTCTGACACTTCAGCCTTTCTGCTCGCTTTGTTTGCACATGAGACACAAGATGGCTCACTGCAACCAAGAGGGAAGTTTGAAGTTGACATGTTTGTTCCTAGTTTTGTTCTCTTGGATGTTAGATTCTCCTTTAGGATCCCAGTTATTTAATGTCTTTCGGACAGGAGTGTTCTAACAACTCAGAAATGGAGCAAAATCTGAAACTCTCATTGGATTACAAATATGTCCTTGTGCATGTTGAGAATGTAAAAAAAAAAAAAACCTTTTTCACAGATATCTTGCAACAAACACACAGTTTGTGAGGTCGGTATTTTACCGATGTGCCAGACATCCGTTTGCATTTCTTAAATCTAAACGGATCCAATTTCACAAGCAAACATTTAAAATTCAATGCATCTAGGTCATACGTAGCTTTTACATAAAATAAAAGGATTAGAACTGACATCTTGTGCATAGAAAATGTGAATAATTTAGATTTCTGAATCCTTTAAGATTTCCTGTTCCTATTTAAGCTGCAAATGCTAAAACAAGGTAGGTGGTTTATTTCTTTGCAGCTTTAATAATTCCTAGTTATCCCCTCAATAAGATTGCCTGAACAAGCTATGCAGAGCTGAGGCTTTGAAGCAATAACTTAATAAAGATAAAATGAAATTTGGTCTGTCTGCCTGCTCTCTTCTCCTCTCTCTGGCTGCATGTACACCAATGAGTTCAGAGTTAGGTTTATGAAGCTCCAGATCATTATCATTCTTCTGTTTTCCTCTCTGTATGTTTGCAGTAAACCTGTAACATCAGCTGGCTGGTTTTGAATACCTGACTGTCTGTAATGCTGATCTGTTGCATGAAGCTTAAATCCACACCGTTTCTAGTAAAGCTCCCTGCAGCAACAGTGTCTTTCCGCAGATTTAAGTAATGCAAGGCTTCTTAAAGCATTGTCCAACACCCAAGCTACCCTGATAGACACAAACAAACTTCTCCTCTTCTCTCCAAAAAGCTGCTCTTCTGTCATCCCTCCCCCCTCCCAGCTGCTTTGGGAAAAACAAGTAGGCCAAAAGTGGAAAGCCTTGTCTGTGCTTGAAGCGCAACAAAAGCATCCGAGCAATTTGATCCTTCAGAGTATCTGAGGTTTTACGCTGGCTTGGCGAGGAGAGCTGCTCTTGAAAAACAGCCTCCCTGCTTCTGTTTCAGTGATTCCCAGGAAGGGGGTTTCTCCAGTGCCCCCTCGTTATTTCTACCCCTTCCACCACTGTGCTAATTCAGCAGCCATTGTGCAAGTCAGTGTTCTCCCAGCACATCCCAGGAGGATGACTGGGATTTCCTCTGTAGTTTCAGCTGGGTAAGACGAATAAGGGTTCTAACACCAGGCAGGAAATCGATCTATTACCTCATATAGATGTCTTGGAGAGAAAAGCTGCTAATCATGTTTGTTTTTCAGGGCAGGGTTTCGGTTTTATTTTCTGACCCCTCCTTCACCAGTAAGGAGGGCCGATTTGAGTTGTTGCCATCTCTTGTTTTTCTGTGTGCAGCCTCTGCTGCTAATGAAGGATGAGCTGGATTCTCCCTTCATGTGCTTACAGGAGGGAGGCTCCACAGTAGAGTTTGTTTAATTTCAACAGGTTGGGAGGGAAAATGTATGTACTTTAAATTTTTAACTCTACTGGCAATACTTTTCTGGACCAGAGGTATAGTGTATTGCCTTATGCTCTGGCTTCATCAAAACCTCTGCGTGTATGAAAGATAAATCATGGTGTAGGTTCTGGACCCAGCCCTGTTGGACTTCAATCTTGTAACACAATTACTGTTGCAAAACTTGTAAACACTTAAAGGATTGTGAATCATGGCCAGTTGGTTACCCAACATGGAGTAAGATGCGGCCAGAGTTGAGCTTCCTCCCATCATGGTGAAACATCTTTGAAAAGACATCTAATCCAGGTGCTGTGTCGGAGTGGAGTTTAATAGATGCAGAACATTACGTAATGCTCTCTGAACGGCATTCATGCAGTGGAAGCTAGAAACATGGTTTGTGTTTTAAGTGCTTTTGAAGAGGTGTTGGTTGGTTTAATTAGGGCCTGAGAGCTCTTTTAAAATGTCACAGAATAATATAAAATGTCAGCTTGGATTTGTTTTGCATCGAGACCTTTTTTTGAATACTGGATTTTTGTTCCTACTAACTCCTCTTATTTCAGATGCATGTTAGCTTTGTCTGACAAAATGCGAACGAGGGGGTGTGCACTGTGGAACAGAGATTAGCAAGAAAAATATAGTTTCAAATCCCAGCCTTTCTGTGCACACATGCATGTTCTCTCCATGCCTGCAAGGATTCTCTCTAATTACTCCTCCTGTTGTCCAAAAACAGACCTGGATGAATACGATTTATACTGCTCATTTGATGGAATGGTAAACGGTGTACCTCACCAGCTGGGGTTTGCTATACTTTCTAAATTAAGCTTGTCTCATCAGTAAAGTAATCAAAATGTTAAAATGATTAAACATAACTTTTCTCAAAGTCGGTTTGGCCTTCCTGGTTTCTTGTCAAAGTCTTGTGCTTTCTCAAACAAAGCAGAGAAATGTCCCTTCATACTGTAGAAACTTTTCTTTTCATTCAAATACCTTCAGAGATCCTTGTCTCCCATTTCTTCCTTGATGCAACTACAAAATTTTTTTGATGGTGCCTCTTAGAAATAGACTGGTGCATCGGCCAGCCGATATTCTCGGCCGATATTAGTGTTTTTTATTTTTTCTTGAATTGGTATTGTCCGATTCGTGCATGCAATCGTCAGTTCATCAGGCAGCCATGCCTGGAGTTCACCTAAGGCGCATGCATTGTCACTGCCACATTTGTTAACCATTCTAAATGTTTTCTTTTATTTGCTAATATATTTTTTTCTTTTTTCTGTCCAAATTAAGGTTATTGCAACATTTATAATGATTGCTTTTTTTATTGGGAAAAGGGAGGAAGAGAAAGTAATGTTGGCTACAAAGAATCAATGGCACATATTGGGGATCGATTTAGAATTATATCAAAATAATTTGGTAAGGGTGTCGGCCTTAAAGAAACCAGTATCAGTCAATCTATAGTGCCTTCCCTGATCAGTGAAATATTCTGGAGTTATGCTAAACACTTGGTAATTCTTTTGGTCACAGGATGTCATCAGATGTCTAAAGATGCTTCATGATAAAGAAAATGAAGTCTGCTATCTGCTCTTCATCCTTTGCAAACTTTCCGCTCCAGGTCCCACACCTTCTGGGATGACACATGTCCACAGCATGAGCGTTACGTTGTGGAAAGTTTTTCGGAGGACAAAACAAACCACTGTCTACTTTTGTTGTAGTTCCTGTTTGTCATTGTTCCCAGGTGCCGACATTCAAGTCCAAGCTAGCTGCTTAGCCTATTGTTGACCTTCCAGGTGATGCAGCCAAACATCTTTTGGTCAAGGATCTGACTTAGCTGTAACTCTGCACTTTTTCTTTTTCTGTTTCACTTTTTATATATTGCCATGTTTAAACAGCTCTTTGTAGCTTTGGTAGTCAGAAGTAGTTCAGTAGGTTTTAGTAATATGATATCAAAGTAGTAGAGCTGAGTTTGTAAGTAAAAGTATCGTATTACAAAGAAGTTATGTGAACAAAAGGCCTTTACGCTCCTGTTTCTGAAAGAAGCAGATCAGGCCCTGATGTCTGAACATATCTGCACAGAGGCCTGAGTGACAGACTCTTCAGCAACAATGGGCCAAGACCAGACTGAATGGGGGTGGATGTGTTATTAGCATGAGAAAACCTTCATCCTCAGCTCCCTCTTCCTCCTCACATTATCAGCTTTGTGTATCTGGCACTGTCACAGGACGAGTCACTTCCTTAAAACGCCATCATTCCTTTCAGCTTGTTGGTTTCTCAGCAAAGATCTTTAAGATTATTTTGCTTAGCAGCTTTCTCAACAGAGTCGCATCAAACTACATTATCTAGGACTTTTAATACCTTTTTAATACGTTTTTTTTTTATTGTTTTAAAATTTATGTTTAAGCATCAAAAAATATTTTGACCATTATAAAGCTAAACAAGACGATAATAACAAGAGATCATCTTCAGTCACAGGCTTCATAAGTACCACTGCAGGAGACCCTTTCTCCTACTGCCCTCATTTAAAACGTTTTTCCGCATTATTGTTGGTCAAAATGAGTCATTTCAGGTAAAATAATAACTTGGTTGAAATCTGGTGACTAATAGGATTTCCTCAGCGTACATCAGCAAAGTGAGCAAAAGTACTCAACAAGATGTGCAACAAAAGTGATGCAAGTGCAACAGTTTGAAACATTGAAAGCAAAAATTGACACCTTTTTGTCGATCAGGATCTCGGTTAGGATTTAGCAGGATTTTCCGACTAGAAACTTATACAATAAAACTATTTATAAAAATTTGTTTCATGGCGCTTAAAACCATTAACCACATAATGAATCTGATATCAAAAGGTAAAACCAGAAGGTCTCGATTCAAGTTTATTCACATTTATTAACATTCTTTAATAAAACAGTTAACATAAAACAGTTTATTCAGGTGCATATCTTCATAGCTGTTTCCATATATATATATAAAAAAAAAGCTTTTAAACTCTGCTATTAGTGGGAGTTGTGGCCTAGTGGTTAGGGCATAGGGCTTGGAATCCTGAGGTTGAGTTGGAAACCCACTCCCACAGACTGCCTCTGGGTCTCTGAGCAAGAACCTTAACCACCGTTTGCTCCCCGTGTGCCCCACGATGGCAGCCCACTGCTGCGCCGTATGGGTGGGGGACGTCATGGGGGTTAGGACGATTCTATGGGCCCTTGACTAACGGGGGGCCCAAAAGAAGAAGAAAAGATTTGTCCTGCTATATTTTTTTAAATATAAAAAGAAAATCCAGTAAAATCAATAATCTTCATGTTCTTTCTCATTTCTCAGCAGTAAACAGTAAAACAAAGCATGTATGTAAAAATCTGTGTCAATATTAAAACAGTTTAGTTAGATTTTTATATTCAGATTAAATTTAAACCATTAAAAGACATCTATAAATGATCGATCTTATGAGCAGCCTGAAGTTGACACATAAAAAGATGCATGTTTTATTGTCATTAGACATCCATATCAATGAAAAATAAGCTCTAAGGGCATCAAAATAATACGTCCTTTAATAAAGTTAAAGTAAAAACTAATAGGAATATATATTTTCAATCCTAAACCTATTTTCTATTCATGTGTTCATAGATACAGCTGTGCTTTTTTATTTAAATAAGCTGTTATTATTTTCATAGGATGTAAATGTAAAGTTTAAAGTTAATGTATATTTAACTTTTTCATGTTCTGATAATTTTCCTTTGTAAAAAAAATAACAAAAATTACATTGACATCAATCTTTATAGCAGTATTAACGCTTGCGTAATTATGGTTGAGAGTGAGGGCCCAATATCAATGTCTTTCATGGGGCCCCAAATTCCTGGCGGCCCCGCTACCCGAGGGGATGGGTTAAATGCAGAGTTAAATTTCTCCAATGTGAGATCAATAAATTTCTATTATTATTATTATTATTATTATTGTTATTATTATTATTATTATTATTGTTATTGTTGTTGTTAAAAACAAGCTCACACAAGCTTCCCGTGGTGTCCTTATTTGTTGTTTGGGTGTAAAAAGGGAATAAAACATCTGTTTGCCTCCATAACTTGATGAAGACAATGGTTTCCGGTGCCTGGCTTCTTTCCTTATGTATCTTCTTTTAAGTAGTAATGTTAAATAATTTGACAAATAGACACGTTTAGGTTTAAAAGTCACTGAGTTCTTTTCTGAGAATGTTGTATTTAGATAATTTCTCACTTCTATTTTTTTTTTTTTTTTAGATTATTTCAGTATTTTAAGGAAATCTATTTTTAACTTAAATTCATAAATATACATAAAAATCCATATTCTTGATCTTGTTGAACTATATTTGTAAGCTTAGCTTTAGTTACTGGAGTTCTTCTAAGCTTTTGGTAGCATTTAGAAAAACTGCTGCTGTAGGTGAGACGACGAATGTGTTGCTCTCTTGTTCCCATTTTCTACCAGAAACTGTACGTAGTTGACATTTTACAGCCAGAGGATTATATCCCCTCATCAGATATTTGTCCGTTCTAGTGAGGAAGGCATAGGTATGACTAAATAGTTTCCTAACAACTGGCCCTCTCATGGCTTTGTAGTGCTCTTGCTTTGCAGCAGAGGAAGGTTTTGCCAGATAAAATGCCCGGCTGTAATTGTTTGATTATGTTGCTTTGTAGAATTAGAAAAAAAAGATACAAAATGTGGCAGCGTCTCTCATTTTCTCTCACCCCTCACTGGCTTGTTCTCTTCCTCCCTCTGTGGGTGTTTGGTACACTAAGTGCTTTATGATTGCTCGGGCTGTGAGGAGGCGCAGTCGGCGGAGGCGTCAACAGCCCTCAGCCAAGTGTCCTCGCTTCCCCAAGTGGTTTTTCTGGCAGCGTTTTCGGATGAGCGACAGCACAGTCAGCGTTATCATGTTAAGATGATTGATCGGACAACAATACCACTACGTAATGACAGAACTGTTGTTCATTATGCAGAGTAATTATAAAATGTCAGGTGGACCAAGTTGTCTTTGCGTGTATTTTTTGTTAATCCATCTGACTGAAGCCCTTATATCTGCAGCTTTCCACCAGTGCAATGATACGAACTTTAATAATTACTAGTTTAATGGCGTCAGTAGTTGTAACTTCTGTCAGTTTTTAATTTCCTTTTTTGTAGAGATTTATATAGAGCATATTTTAAAGCTGACTGCTAAAAACTGCTAAAATAGGAAAGTTGAACTAATCTTAATGCAAGGAGCAGCCCTTGTAAATGCGGGAGTTGGTTACAGTCATGTCGCTTGAATTTTCTGTCTCTTATGGGCTGTTCAGTTCAAATTTTCAACTTGAAAATCAGAAATTCCAGCTTTTAAGGACAAATGGAAAACACTGTTGGTCCTCTTTCCTCAGGGAAACAATCCTCGCCACAGTTGTTATTGCTAACAATGAATTTACTGATCGGTTAAGATAAATTAATTATTTTTTATGTTGATTAGTCAGTGTTCTCTCCAGCCACACTGAAAACAAACTGATTTCAGTCACCAAATTAACTACTAGTTTAGTTAGTTAAAGGAATAGTACACCCAAAACATGATTAGCCTTCATTTTCTACTCACCCCCATGCTGAACAAAACTCTGGAGTACTTTTTTGATATCTCAAATGCATCTGGAGATCTGGGAGGCTTCTTGCTGTCTGCTGACATTCAAATAATGGAGGTCTATGGTGACCGAGACAGAAAGGTCCACAAAAGTCCACAAAAACTTGTCAATATTCCTCCATACTGCTCGTCCAATGTAATCCAAGTGTCCTGAGTGGGTAGCATCCAGAATTTACTCGAAACGAAGTCATTTAGAACGTTTTAGAGCCTAAACAGTAGTGTATAGGATTTCCTAATAGCGCCCCCATGCGCGCTCACGATTCTACGGAAGCCGGCAGACCAAACCAGCGCATTCAGCTCGGCAAAGAACTCATGCTCTTCCTCAACACTGAAGTCCTCAGACATTTTTCTTTCGTTGTTTCTTTCTTTGCACAGGTAAACAGCACATTTCTTCTTCTACGCTTGCATTATCGGCAGACCAGACGCTGAATGCGCACTTTCTTCCGGTTTGGTCTGCCGGCTTCCGTAGAATCGTGAGCGCGCATGGGGGCGCTATTAGGAAATCCTATACACTACTGTTTATGCTCTAAAAACATTCTAAATGACTTCGTTTCGAGTAAATTCTGGATGCTACCCACTCAGGACACTTGGATTACATTGGACGAGCAGTATGGAGGAATATTGACACGTTTTTGTGGACTTTTGTGGACCTTTCTGTCTCGGGCGCCATGGACCTCCATTATTTGAATGTCAGCAGACAGCAAGAAGCCTCCCAGATCTCCAGATGCATTTGAGATATCAAAAAAGTACTCCAGAGTGTTGTTCAGCATGGAGGTGAGTAGAAAATGAAGGCTAATCATGTTTTGGGTGTACTATTCCTTTAAGACAATCTGTTTCTGCCTTGGATGGTTTGATAAAACTTAATTTATATTTTTAGCATAAAACCTTAAATGTCAGGCATTAATAAAATGTTTCAGAAGAGTGATCATAGTGCTCTGCATCATCAGTGCTCTGTCTGTCTCCCTATCATCTCCCATATCAGCAATGCGCTGCTCCTGCTGCTCTAGACGCACTGCGGGACCTTTTGCTGTGCTGTTTTTAAGACTCTTTATCAGCTGCTTTTGCTGCCTCTGCTGCTTTAGGTGTGAAGGTAGCATTATGTCGTTAGCTCGTGTCAGAAGCACTCGGTCTCGGCTTGTTTCGATTTCTGAAACATCTGAACACCTCGACATACGGCATGCGCGTTCATGTGTTTTGAAGGCGTGGTTTCGAGGGGTGGTCTGAAGGGAGAGGCATGGTTGTGTATTTTAAAAAATACAGCATGCTGTAACTGTTTTTTCAAGATCTCCTATGGCACCTTTAAATACTTAGAAAACCTCACTATCCCAACATTCAAATAAAACACATTCCATTTTCAGTAGAATCTGGATTTAACAAACATATACATGTTTTTCTGCCTCTTATTTTTATTTTGCTGTGATGTATTTATCAGTGACTTGACGTCCAGCTGTCGGCTTTTCTTATCGGGTCTTGAAAGGTTGAGTTTTTGGAACCTTCACCAAAGGCTTCTGAACTTCTACAAATGAAGTTAAATTTGGTTTACTTGGAGAAATTACTGCAGCGAAATATGAGTCCATGTATGAGACATAATCCAGGCATGCCAGACATTTTTCACTTGTAGGGTGAGGCTTGCCTGGTAAATGGAAGTAGAAAACATCTTTCCTGGTTTGCCTGAAATCATCCTAATGTTAATCTGAATTGATATTAATGGCATGTTTTACCATTTGGTGGACTCTCTGCTACCAGACGGCATGCACCATGATTCATCCACCACTTATTAATTAAATCTGTTTCTGATCAACACTTCCAGTGCCTATTTTTGCCTCCCACTCCCTTTGGCTGGTATATCTGAAGGAAGGAAGCACCCTGAAACTCTCATATTATCTTTGTATTATGCTTTTAGTCAGCATTTTAAACACTGAGTATTTTGTTATTGAGTCTCCTTACAACTGATTTATGCGTTCACTTTATTACTGTTTTTTTCTATCCGACTACCCTGCTAAAAAAACTACCGTCAAGTTTTTATTTTCTCCGTTTCATTTGGTCCGTTCCCTATGACTTAAACATTTAGTTTTTATTATTGTTTGATTTTACTACTCAAATAAATGTAATTGCCTTTTAATGGATCTTTGGACCTAAAAGTACCGTTTCTGATTGCAGCGGTCAGTTTGCCGTGGTCAGAAGATGTCGGCACAGGAGAACAGGTGTGGAGTACGCAGCCAAATTCATCAAGAAGCGACGCAACAAATCAAGTCGCCGCGGGGTGACAAGGGAAGACATCGAGCGAGAGGTAAACATCCTGAAGGAGATCCAGCACCCGAACATCATCACCCTGCAAGAAGTCTTTGAGAACAAAGCTGAGGTCATCCTGATCCTGGAACTGTGAGTAGCTGCTTCTATTTCAACTGCTTTTAAATCCCCAAGAGCTTCTATTTGTTTTTCCTCTGTCCTGTAGAAAAAACTAACACATTTTAAAACTTATCTATTTCCCTCGGGTAGCGCAAACCTTAAACCAGTCTCAAAATTAAGCCATTTCTTTTGCAATCTGTTGGACTTTTAATGCGTAAAATGAGGACTGAATTTATCCTCAGTTTTTCTATAAAGCTGAATGTTTTCCCCAGACGTCGGTAACAACACATCCATGAATTAGTTTTGTGCATTGAAACCGACTAACACAGGGAAACATACTGAACCTGTGTAGACGGGGAGATGCAGAGCATAAAAAATTTGACACCAGCAAATATCTGTGAGACGCTTTAAAGGAAATCCTGCCAATTAGTGCATAGTGATGTCATGTGGCTCAATCTGCACTGATGGACCCTTTCTTCCCTGTTTGTTAACTAGCTTTGCTGGTTGAGTTTGGTCGTCAGGTTTTGAAACTAAGAGAACCTGTCGTGTAACTTGAACTGTAGATTACATCGACCTGCACAGCTACAGTACATCCAGCAAAACAATGACTCCTAAACAGCCGTCTGTGTCAGATGGCTGTGTGTTATTAATGAAAATATTTTCCAATTTAGATTTACATCTCATATCCAAGTCATGGTCAGCTTTTATTCCTGTTACAGCTCATGTGAAGGAAATGCCTGTCTCCAAGCAGCAGAAATGCAAAAATTTGCCAGAGAAATAAAAATTAGATTTGATTGAAGCAAATGATTGATGTCCCGTAACATTTGGATGCCCTCCTGCTCCAACAAACCTCCTTCGAATGGAAAACTGTGTGAAAACCCCTAGAGGGGACCCCTTAGACTCAGCTTTGATGGAGCACCTCACAGCAAGACAGAGACACTTAAAGATTTAGCTGCAGACCCCTGCTTTGAGTTTCAGCTGACAATTCAAATTTTGGCCTATTTTGATCCATTTTATAATCTGTTTCACAAAAAGAATGACCTGAGTAAACCTTTTTTGTGCTCATCATAAAAGCGTGTTTTTAGGATGGAGGTAGAAGATGCATTTGTAATGCATTCTAATGCAACTTTTTTTTTTCTCAATATTAATCACATAGATTAACATTCAGGTCCAATAGAGGGTAAATTCACAGATTATCTCTTGCTGATTGACTTAGCACCAAACTCATCTGCCTGTGCGCTCAGCATTGGAGGAAGAGGCTGTGTTTATCTCCACTTAGATCTGTTTTTACAGGCTAAGTAGAACCTCCTGTAATCTGTTTAGTTGACTTAATGTGCGAGACTCTTTTGAGTAAAAAACAAAAGAAAATCACTGTTTGGCTTTAGTTTCATAACAAAAAAATACGTATGATCACAAAAGTATATTAACTTGTTGTATCCTTGCGTTGATTGAGATGTAAAATTTTGAGCCTGTGATGCGTTAGATGTGGTGTATGGCACGAGGCTCTTTTGTTCCAAACACCAGTCAGACCAGTTTGACTAGCCCACACGCCACTTCAAACAGCGTTGGATCAGTTGTGCTCCACAGGTATTCATTTGACACACTTCTTTGGAAAATGTTGTTCACCTCACAGGCAGCAGTAATGAGGCAGCCTAAAAGAAACACGCTGTAACAGATGAAATGCTTTGTGTCAATTACTGTTACGTTTATTTTAAAGAAGCATTAAGCCGTTTAGAAATGATTGTTTTGAAAAATAAAAAACTAAGAAGTTATTTTTAGATGTTGTGGCTAAATTTCCTACATAATAACAGCTTGTTTTGTGATACCATTGCTGACAATTGTGGTAATGATTGTGGTTAAAGGTATTGTGGAGGATTTTTTAAAAGACCCGCCCTCTCCACTTAAAAAAAAAAAATAATAGGCTTGTGCAAGAGACTGCACGAGCCCATTTCTCCTCGTGCACGCCCTGTTTAAAATGTGCTGTTCTCATACAAGGTTACTGTGTCCACATACAGCGGGGGCTATATAATGAACTTTAAAGCAAAGCAGTTAACTGACCGTTTGGAACATGAGATGATACTTGTATTTTTAAGAGCCTTTATCATTAAGACCTATTATTTATCAGCTTCTATCACTGTGAGTTGGACCCTGATTGGGGCATTAATTTAGATTGTAATGTGTCCTGTCAGCATTGGCCATCCCCCAGGCGACAGCAGGCTGGGGACCAGAGTGGGATACTAATCAGGACATTTTGGTCCCCTACAACCTGCTCCCCCAGGCCTGTATTTCACCTAGGTTTGCCAACTGTCTATTTTTTTTTTTAAAAGTTACCAATCCTGTATTATAAAACCCCAACAAAATCTCTCATCTTATTTTGGTTCCGTTTAAATATTTACAAAATCAGTTTCACACACACAAGAAAAGGTAGAAATGAGACATTGTCTGTGAGGTTGAAGACTGTGCCTGGCCAAGGACTGTCACTTATTTAATTTTCATAGAGTTGGCAACCCTAATTCCAACCGTTCTGCAGCCGTTTAGCCAACAATGTGTTGCTTTGAAAAAGACGACCTGAATAAACATAATATTGTGGGGAGATTCAGTGCATTGGAGGTGGGAGGAATGCAGGAATGCATGAGACTTAAAACATTTCCTTCATAGATTTTAATATAAAGGATGTCAAGTTTCTGTTTAATTAACCAAAGTTAAAATATCTGTACTTCAGGTACACATTATATTTGCTTTTAAAAACCCAACATGTCGTTATTGTTAAGCTGTGAAACTGAGTGTTTGATTCTGGTGCCATCACTCCTCATTCTGTATGGTTTTGGGTCTATAGGATATGCTGTAACTTTGTGCACAAAACATTGCAGTACTGGGTCACTTTAGAGTTACGGGAAACAAATGTGAATCCCTCTTAATAAATGTTATTGAGATATTTACTGGAGGGTTTATCTTGGTTTGTCTTCAGTTTCCTTCTAAATAAAAAACAACCAACACCCTAAAACGTATTGAGATGTACAGGTTTCCTCCCCGTCTTTAAAACCCTGTTTGAACTCTGTCAAACAGGGAGGGTGTAGCCTCTGAGCTCAGCTGGTGGGGTGCGGTCTCCTAGAGAGGGTCGGGGGAAGTGTGAGTGTGTGATTCATTTGTTGTTTTGTTTTTCATTTTGCAAAATAGAAACCAGATTAGTAGATGATAATTCATCTGCAGCATCTAAAGGGTTTTCATTTGTTTTAAATCATAACAATTACTGACTGCTAATTTGCTGCTTACTTACCACAGTTACTCTGGGCTTTGTTCTTTTGCTGACATAAAGTGTCAAAGACCCGTCAGTGAGGGTGGAAGTGTGAAGAGCTTATTTTAATTGGTTTTCTGCTCGTGCTCTCACTTCTACTTTCTCTGTCACGCTCCCCCTCGCTGCACGCTTGGCCTCATGTTATCAAGATGCGGTAACCGTGATAAATGCCCTGCCCTCCTGTCTGCTATTGCTACCATTAGCAGCTATGAATACCAGTAATGATATAGATGTCCTGAACCTTTCCATCGGTTTATTGACTAATCCCTGGTTATGGAGTAGAGTTGATTATTGGTGTTGAGGTCACAATGATTCAATATCAATACATCGCAATATAAATGTATTCAATAACTGATAGAACATGACTGATAGTTGAGTATACAACATGGTGGGTGATTCCAGCATCTGTCACTGACTCAGGTGACAGATGCTGGTTGGTTTTATGTAGTTTTATATATTGTTGTTTTTTTTTTTTTGTTAAGCGAATATTTCTAAAATGTTGTGTTAGAGGAGGTTTATAAACATGGCAAAATACTTTTATAGTTTGTTGTTTTCATTTTAGTTTATATCCATATCGGAATGGTATAATATTGACCAAAAATAATAAATATAAAGTTAAATAAGAAATGATAAAATACCTTAATTTAGGATTCCTTCCTTCCTTCCTTCCTTCCTTCCTTCCTTCCTTCCTTCCTTCCTTCCTTCCTTCCTTCCTTCCTTCCTTCCTTCCTTCCTTCCTTCCTTCCTTCCTTCCTTCACTCACTCACTCACTCACTCACTCACTCACTCACTCACTCACTCACTCACTCACTCACTCACTCACTCACTCACTCACTCACTCACTCACTCACTCACTCACTCACTCACTCACTCACTCACTTTAAATTAGTGTTGCACCGAGACCAGTTTATTCAACCATTGTCACCAATTCCATGTAGGCAATACAAAGTTCTGCTGGATTCACTTTGTATTAGTCGTTTTTCTGCTTCACAAAGGTAGGCAGCAGCTTGACAAAGCCATGATGGCAATTATTTTACATCCAAGTAGTATGGAGTTCTTCATATATACTCACACGTCAATTTCAAACAGATTGTATCGGTATCGGCCGATATTGCAAAGCCAGGTATCGGGTGTCATGGCCAAAAAATGGCATTGGTTCAACACTGCATAAAATGTTTGCTTGATCAGTTTTGAAGCTGGCTGAAATATCTAATATAAATTAATTCTTAATGAATTCTTAAAATATTTGAATAATTATATGAAAAGAATAAAGAACTTTGGAAATTTGAGTCTGAAAAAATTGACTTACCGGTATGAATAAGACATGAATCAGAGCTGAAAGTTTATTTTCTCCTCTTTTTCATTAAGGGTCTAAATGGATTGAAAAAAGCTTATTTAAACTGTTTTAAACTGAGCAGAACTGGGTTCATTCCCACTGCGAGAGTATTAAATCATTCAGACTGGGAGGTATCAGGGTTACTGGATACCTCCATCTCAGCTCTGTTCATCAGGGCTTTTCAGCCTCCTCTGATCTGAAAGATTTCTGCGCTTCATCCCTAACCCTCATCGTTCTTCTCTTTTGTTTTTCTAACAGTGTTGCTGGCGGCGAGCTGTTTGACTTTCTGGCAGAAAAGGAGTCTTTGAGTGAAGAGGAGGCCACTCAGTTCCTCAAACAGATCCTGGATGGAGTCCTCTACCTGCACTCCAAACAGATTGCTCACTTTGACCTTAAGGTATCGCCAAAACAAAAACAGTTTCTGATGCACATCAACCAAGAATGATCTGTTTCACAACAAATCGATGAGAATTTTGATTTAAAAATGATTGGAATTGGCCATCTTGAATCTACTTTGTTGCTTTAAACATTTATATTTTTTGTTGCATCCAGAAACATTTCTCAGTCAATTCAAGACATATTTTTTGTTCACTTGTTTCACCGTTTATAATTTCTTGATCTGAATCACAAGATAAAAAAATGCCTTTATTCTGTTGTCTATTTGAATAATATAGATAAGCTTATCTTGCTTGTTACTGCACAGTTTCATGCTGCATTCAGTTGAACTGGTGTTCTGTACTTAATTTGCAATATAAAAGAAAAGCCTTTAAATTTCTTTTCAATGTAGTTTTCTACATCGTTTAATAAAGTCTCAGTTTAAAACCCCTCTTTACATTATAAACCATACTTATATTTTGTCAAGCCTTCTGTATAGGCAGAAAAAAAATTGGTTTAAACAGTCCTGAACTAAAAACTAAGGGGAATTGAAGGATAAAGAGTAAATGATGAAAAGAGTCGTATCATTAAAGCAGATGGACAGATTTTCCAAAGGACGGTTGTCTTTTTTTTGGTATGAAAAGGTTTCTCATATTTCCCTTATTCGTCAAAAATGTTCTAATCTCTTCAATTTAGGCTAAAATGTGAATAAATTTGCCTCCTTTTTATCAGGTAGCTTCCAAAAGATGACTAGTTTAATTAAATAGATTATCTTTACAGCTGCTTTGCTGCTGTCATTGCTCGTCTTGGTACTGTGACTCATCTGCTGTTTGTTATTAAGTTGGATGGTCTGAACTCCCAGGATGGAAACTGTTAAAGGCCAAATTGTGCCCCAAACAGAAAACCCAGCCTTCTTCCATAATACTTTGTCCCTGTTTTGTTTCCTGTATTTGTGTACTGTTGTAACAGTTGGATGAACATTAGCAGCAGAGATTAATAATCAGTTTTCCTCTTATGTCAGCCTATCTGGTGGAAAATCCGGTCGCCTCAAAGCATACATGAGGCTCCAGCACACGTTCGGTTGCAGACTGAGGCAGCCTCTGTTTCCAACCAGCTTTTCTGATCAATGATAAAGCTTTTATTGATGGCTGTAGCATCTAGTTGGGAACCATCAGCTGTTGTTTACGGTTAGGAGTTCATCGGTTTAGTTGAGCGTCTCTCATCAGCTCCTTTATTGTTTAGTGGAATCAGAATAAACTCTTTCAGTTTTCATTTAAATTCTTTCTTATTTGCTACAAATGCATTTTAAAAGTATTTGTTTACTAAATTAACTACTTCAAGCTTAAACTGAAATGAAATTACAATAAAGATGTATTTTTTTGTGTATGATTCTATTAAAATCCTAATATCCATTCATCCAACCAGTTCTCCTTTTTTCATCTAGTAAAATTTCTAAATTGACCTTGTTATGGTAATTTTTAAACCATAGTCACAATGTCTGTTTTGCATTATTTGGAACCCCTCTCAGTTCCTAGAAAGGAGTTAGTTTTGCATGACATTTCCGTGCCTGCTGGGCCTCCTTCCTGTTGGACTGTTCCTGGGTTACCGGTTGAGTCATGGACTCTTATCTCCCTGTTGGATTCGCGTGGCCAAATGACTGTCTACTTTTCCACTCTGACTCGTCTCCTTTGTTTGTTTCTGTCTTTGCTGCAGCCGGAGAACATCATGCTGCTGAACCGTTCAGTGCCTCACCCGCGCATCAAGCTCATCGACTTTGGACTGGCACACAAGATAGACTTTGGAAATGATTTTAAAAACATTTTTGGGACTCCTGAGTTCGTAGGTAAGTGTGGCTCTTCTGTTTTCAGACCTGCTGGATGCTGTAATGAGTTTGCCCTAAGGTTTCTATCCACATGCACCACTGCACACTCTGTGCACCGCCCTGTTTTCCTGGCTTCGTCCCAGGGGTTTATACACTGTACTAACGGCTGCTGACTGCACCAAAGGAACAAAGTGAGAAAAAGCTGATAATAGACTGCAGATTATGAGAAATGTCCCTCTTTGGCATAACATGGACACTCCTAGACACAGGCAGTGCCATCTGCCCTTTGCATGGGGCAGCTGCCAACTTTTTCATCCTCTGAGTTGCCTCTACAGCAGGTGCAGCCAAGAACAAAAACTGTGTAAAATAAGCAGGAGAGGTTAAGCAAACATTTGTGAGCTTAGATGTTTCTTTGAGGGGCTCATGCTAAAGGGGACAGGTGCATGCTGCTGTAATATCAACATAAGGTAATTACTGCAAGATGTCCTATTTAGCAAAACAGAAGAGAGGCCGTAACACCCTGTAATGGATAATTGCTGCATTTTCATCAAAACGATCTAAACAATCCCAACATCAAGACATGAAGAATATCTGAAAGCATTAAACTTTAGGAAAAAAAAAATCATAAGTCTGGACAGAAAATTCTAATATTTTTCACCAGATTTGAAGGGATTTACTGTTAAACTTGTGTCAAAATATAACTGAAACTGTAGACTGTATAGACTTCATGTGTGAGTTTATAACATTTTTATAGATTTAGATGTTTGCAGATATTTCATTGGTTAATCTGAAGAATATCTCAGAACAATTAGCTTTAATGTTATGATTCACATCATATTTCATCCTGAATTTGTCCTTTATAGCTTTTGTGTTTTATATCTGTAAAAAACTAGTGAATCTGATATTTTTCACGCTCCTGAGAATGTGTGAAGAGATGATAAAAAGCCACATATTCACACCTCTCACAGGTTCAGTTGGAAAAGGCTCAGACTTCAAATAAATGATTTATTAGCGAACAGCAGCAAAAACGTTGAAGAAAATTCATTTCCTACTACAGAGACTACAGTAAAGTGTCTAAATATGTAAAGTAAGAATTAAATGTTGATTTGAAGCTAAAAAAGCTTCTGTTTTGGTTCCCAGCTCCAGAAGTAGTCAACTATGAACCTTTAGGCCTGGAGGCAGACATGTGGTGAGTAAATGAACCGTCGTCTGATAACAAGCAGGATGTGATTGTGATGTTTCAGCTCCTGTCAATGTTCCCACTTTAAAACAGATTAAATGGTCAAGACTGACACTTTTATTTCTTCATCTTTTCAGGAGTATCGGGGTTATAACATACATTCTGTAAGTATTAGTCCATCAGTTTTATTAATTTGTTATTCTCAATGATTATTTTTAATGTACAAATATTAGTTCCATTGGTTCAGCTTTAAGTTTATTCTTTGTTCTGTTGATATGTATAAAGTTACCTCTCAAAGCATTGGGAAGAAAGAAAGGGAAAAAAAATTAAACTGTTATTATTTATGTAGAAAAGCAGGAACATACTTTAGCTCTGGTTCTAGTTGAAAATCAGTAAACTTTGGAATAGATTTCTGCCCAACCAAGACAGACCAGATGTGGAAATGAATAGATAGATATGCTAATATTGCTATCAACAGCTTAGCGACAGAATAATACATAGAGCTTGTGGTTGTGATGGCCTTACAGTTGGAACATCCCCTCGTTTCAGTAAATGAAGTTTAGCAAATCCTGCTTTGAACTGTCCAATATTTTGAAAGCTATCATCAGTAAAGTGCTTAGAGCAAATGAACAGCTGAGCATCAAACTTTGCAGGGATCTTCTGATAAACAAAAATAATCCATGCCTGTCGAGTATTTGGATTCTTGGGAAGACTGAAACTGTTCCCCTTTCTCAGTGCAGCCTGGAACACTGCATTTCCGCCCGTCTCATTTTCAATAGAGGAACTGCCTGCTTTGTAATTCTTGTAGAAGTTAACCCAACTGTAGGCTAAACAGCTAAACTGGTGTCTTACATCTACCTCTATTCATGTTATTGGGCCAGTGAACCAGTGGGCTGGTCTGTATGTCAAATTCGGGGCGTGACAAAAGTACAGGCCAGAACCAAATAAGGCAACATCCCCGAGTTTACATCAATTCGGCTCTTCTTTTGAATTCGCCCGTTTTATGGTGGAAGTTTAGAATTTGTGAGATTTGCAGAGAGAGGAGGTGTTGATGGGGTTTGAACTTCTCTGTACGTCTGTTTACCCCACTGAACTATCGTTATTCATCTATGACAAATATGACAATTATTGTTTTTCAACTAACTGACATTAAATAAAAAATTAGCTTTTATTTCCTAGATTGTTTTCCACAAATACTAACACCCATAATAGAAAATCAATACATCCATTCAATAAAAATAACTTTTTTTTCTTTACTTTAAAATTATAAAAGGTCTTGTAACATTTGCGTGTAAATCCGTTTTTCCCAGTTGGATGGCTGTTTGGATTGTATTGGTTGCTGACCTGAAGGTTGAGGAGTCCGAGCAGCTGGAGTAGGGCTCCTCATCTCTGAATGGTTTTAGCTTAGATTTAGGCTTCCTTTAAGAACGCTACCTTTTTTTTTTTCCTTAATGGAGACCCAGCTTTCATTGAAGGGACTTTTATTCATTCTGGCCAGGGAAAACTCCTTGGAATTCCTCAGACTGAGCTTGTGTCACTGGGTAAAGGTTGTCTGTTTTTTCCTTTTGAAGCCATGCCTCTGTGACACAGCCATGCAGTCACAGGGCCCTAAACTAGCTAAACTTTATCACAACTGTATCCTGAGCTGAAAATCCTCCAAATGACCAGCCCCAACTGCTACATCTGCAATCTATCATTGCTGCAGTGGCTATTTTCAGTTTTGCCTGCAAAGATCTGTCAGCACAGATTAATTCAGCAGCAGAGGAAAAGGTCCTGCCCACCAGCAACCAAACCAATCCACCGCTGCGGGCCCATCATGGTGCCATCTCTCCTAATTTATTTCCACACATCAATTGGAGTGACGGATGTAAAAAAAAATGTAAACACAAAAATATTAAGTCAACAAAATGCATACGTAACCGATCATTAATTTAAGTGCATGCTTTTACTCTATAAAAACAGCTTCCCTCTATTTAAATAATCTGTGTCCTTGCATTATCTCATTAGAAAACATACACAAATATTTGCACACTCATGTACTTACTGCTTGCACGCTGTCAGCCCACACAACTATCACAGCTCTGTCAGGGAGTGTGGAAAATAGATCTCACAGTGTCGGTTCGGATAGCTGTAAAACAGCGAGCTGGGCTCTTCAGATTCACAGGATTTCAGAGGGTGAGCAGGGTTTAGGTAATGTAACCATAAATAACTTTAGTTGATTCATGGATCACACACAGGTGCCCTCTGCTCTGCTGAGTCCTTCATTTCTCTGGAGAAATTGTTGGTTAACATGTTAAAGCCTCTGCTTGCATGTGCGTCGTTAATTTGCTGCATCTGCTTGTATGTCATTTGTAAAATCAGCACGTTGGCATAAAAGGTGCTTGAAGTTTTCTGGAATCTACCCAAAATTCAGCTTTCCAGCTGGCTTTCCTGCAACTAGCACTGCCTAAATAGTTGAGTCTCATAGCAAAGCAGGATTTATGAGTCACCATTAGCTGCTACTCAGCTCGGTAATACCATTCCCTCATCAAAGAGCAGGACGGCCTTAATCTCTGCTTGAAGGAGCAAATCTTATCAGCAGTTGAGTGGTGATTAGATGAATAAGAGTTTGGATGAAGTTCCTGTGATCCTGCTTCTTTGATTATGAGACCAATTCAGATTAAGAGAAGGAAAAGAAGACACATGCCACTGTTAAAGTGGATGAGGTTGTAAATTGTCAAGATGTTGAGCAGATTGCAAACTTACCCTTTTATTTGGTTCTTTTTCTTTTGAATGCACTTTCTTTAAACAGTTTGAAGTTCACTCCATTTGTTTTCCTTCATGCAGTCTGAGTGGCGCCTCCCCCTTCCTGGGTGACAATAAGCAGGAGACCCTGGCCAACGTGTCGGCCGTGGACTACACTTTTGATGAAGAGTTCTTCAGCAACACAAGCACTCTGGCCAAAGACTTCATAAAAAGGCTTCTTATCAAAGATCCAAAGTATGTTGAACTTTTCTTTCACGTTTTTTTCTTTCAATTCAAAAGACGTAGAGAAATATGTTGGTACATTAAAGTTTTTTATTAAAAGGCTTTTTACACACAGATGTATTAAAAAAAAACCTTCACATGAGAATCTATTTCACTAAGATAGTATTCTCTCTTTAAAATTTAGAATAATACAATCTTTTTCAAAATAACTTTTAGGATATGAAAGAAGCAATAGTTGTTTTTTTTATCAGTTTCTCATATACGAAATTAATGTAAGGTTTCTGCGGATAGCATTGTAATTTTATAACTAAGGCTTAAATTTTAGGTTTCAAACTGCTAATAAAACAAGATAAATTCTAAGAGTTAGTAAGGGTCTGGCGTCTCACATTTTAAATACCGAGGTTTAACAGATCAGCTACAAATTTTAATAATTAATTAAAATTCAATGGGGGAGAAACAAGAAAAAGAAATGGGAGAAATGTATGTCTTAGACTCTCCTTTGATCCCTAAGCTTTCATCAGTAGAACAGCTTCAAGAGCTGATAGAGTGCCAAGAGTGGCTCTGATGGTGGTATATTCTGTTATTTTTTTGTGTGTGTGTTGAAGTCCCTCACAACTAGGCAGCTAGAGATACTGCAGCAGGTCATTGGATGTTTCATGCTTTGGAATATGAACAGGGTTTATTATGAAGACCCAAGGGTTGTATTTATTAATTTTTTCTCCTGCATAACATCTTCTGTGAAAGGAGGAAGCGGGATGTGCTGATCAGCCAATCAGAGGTTAACCTGGGGTTCCATCACACTTATTCATTAGTGATTAAAAACAGATTTGTTTCTTTTCATTGTTCTTCAGACAATAGAGGCTGACATCTCTACAATCGATCACACGCATATAAAATATGATATGAGGGCCTCTATTTTTCTTTTAGACGTTATCTCTTTAATCCAAAATTTCCCTTCATGTAATAATTATGGTGCAGTAGCAGCCATTCAACATGGCCCTTTCTAGTTAAAAGCAAACCGAATGGCAGCAAAATCCCACCAACTTCCAGCCACTGACCTTCTCATGGATGTGCATATTTTTTTACTCTGACTTCACCATTTCACTGAATTACAGGGTCTGACCAGGAGATAACACTTCTCTTTAGATCTTAATGTCCACAAATCATGAGAGAAATAATATTTTAGTACAAAGATTGATTTTTAAAAAGGAATTGTGGGAGGAGCAGCCGAGGAGCCATCAAGGAAAGTGGGGAAATTTTGAATAGCTACTACTGTAATAAAAAATGCATATTAACCAGTTTAAAGTTACCACAGATGATATATTGTTTTAAAACGCTAGAAACTTCTCACCAAAATGAGATATTTAGGATACTTTGGATAGCAATTGGACTATAATCTCTTAATTTACACTACGTGGTGAGTTTGTGAAGACTTAAATATTGGGAGATTCCAGATTAACGCCTGGTTGTGATGAAATAATAATATATTTGGACCTAAAAGGGCAGTGAGTGCTTTTTAAACTAAAGAAGGTCTTAAAGGTGAAAGGTCCAATATTTTGTATATGTGCACCACAGACGTCTAATAGAGGTCCCCATTCTCACTGTTGAGTATGGTGGAGGACCTGTGAGGCTTTGGGCCCGTTTCTCATGCAAAGGTCTTTGACAACGTTATTAGAGTCCATTGCAACTCAAAGAATTTTAAATACCAGGACGTTTTAAATCCTGTTTAAAACTTGTTTGGGGGAGTTTGGGGCATTGTGCGCAAAATGTCCTTTGGCATGGGCTCCTCAAATTGTTCAGACTGTGTTTTGCCCTCATTAGAGTTGCTCCAGCAACAGTTCAATGGCTATAGCTGCACTTAGAGACAGTAAATGTCATCAAACCCTTTTCTTTCCTTAAATGAATCCTTTTCTTCCCTGAGGTGTAATGAACCAAGAGGAAGGAGTTTATAAAAGGTTGATAAGTGTAGATATGGGGGTAATTTCATGTCTTGGAGTTAAGGAAGAAAATAGAGATTTGGGAATGGCTACTAGCTGCTAAAGTCACGCTGGGTAAAACAAGAGACAATCTAATGTGGCTTTTGGATTCACCAGCTGAGGTCAGCTCAGTGGAAGTAATTTGAATTGGTCTGCATCATGAGCA
The DNA here is from genome assembly GCF_016077235.1 of Cyprinodon tularosa. Taxonomy (NCBI): domain Eukaryota; kingdom Metazoa; phylum Chordata; class Actinopteri; order Cyprinodontiformes; family Cyprinodontidae; genus Cyprinodon; species Cyprinodon tularosa. Next base: position 978,768 of record NW_024039124.1, on the reverse strand, counting down.
GACATGACTCATCTATGCAAGAAGGGAGATTGATAAAGAACATTTTAAAGATAATGGCAGGCCTATTACAGTGTCTCATGATGTTCTGAGTAGCTCTAGAGTCTAGACTAAACAATTTTCTTATAAGTGAATATATAGTGGTGTGGAGAAAGGATCACTTCTTGCAAATCTCTGTGTGTTTTCTCCTGTTTTGTTTTAAAGGTTTTTGTATGATATTTTGTCTGATAATTTAACATAACTTGTAAAAACTATATAGAAATTTTAAATGATGTGCTTATTTATTTAAAGGAACATTTATCAGTGACCCACACATCGGCTGCCATTTCTTATTATTAGAGGATGTAGAACATATCAGCAGTAACATCACTATCTGCCAGTGTTTTTCATTTGGAAACATATCGGTCTGATAAGTAAAACTGGGCTGAGATATTGCTGCCCAGTTTTGGTTTTTATTTCAGGAAGAGGGAAGGGTTGGTCATGTGGTGTTTGTTTGATCATGTGACAGTGATGGTAATGTAGCAAAGGATTGTGGGTGTTTATCCAAAGCAGAGAAGAAGCATTAGCACTGTGGTCTGTTTTTCATGGTGTCAGAAGGGAATTGCTGTATCTACGATACCATACCAGTAAATATCGATTATGAGTGGCAGTTCTAGAAAAGGTGTTTTTCATTTGGCATAGAGAAAAAAAAAAAAAAAAACAAGTTTAAGGGTCATTTAGTATATCAAGTGGGCCACAAAGCCCAGGTTGCACACTTGTGATCTAAAAGAAGAAAAATGTAATTATGTTTTAGTGCAGCTGAAGCTTAAAGCTGACTTTAATTTTGAAATAATTGTTTTAATAAACTGTTAAGCCTAAATATTAAATTGGTTCAAGAGACGAATCAGTTACTGCCTCTTCTGTCATCACATTTTATCTAGGGCTGGGCGATAATTTTCTGAACCTCAACCTAATATTTTGATCACAGTTTGTTTTGAAACTTCAGTTTTGGAGCAACTATTATGAAAACTGTAATAAATTTGTCTCTTCCAGACGTGTAATGGCAGCATATCCTTTGCTAGACAAGAATCAATTGCTTGTGTGATTGCTTTTCTCCTCTAACAAAAATGGCCTCATCTCGGCATATCTACAAATCTTGACAGGCAACAGTTTCCAGCCTTAGCTTCAGGATTGCTCATTATTATTGCATCTCCACTCCGACAGCATAAACAGCAACACCAAAGAAAAAGGTAGACTCAAAGTGGCTGTCACCCACATGGCCTTGTTCTTCTTCATAGGTATATTATGGTGGGTTGCGTTTGTAATGTTGCATTACCGCTACTGGATTATATTTGGATCGTAAACTGGGCATTTGTGATCAACATGCACTGTTGATCACCGTAATAGACCTGAAATTCCTCATAATCATTAATCATGACGATGTAATCGCCCAGGCCTACTGATTTAGTAATACACTGCAAAAACTGATCGTAAACTAAAAGCTTTTTGTGAAATAAGTGTATTTTCCATCAATTTGAGCTGTAAATAAGATCTGCCAAAAAAATGAAAATGTTTGTCCTTGGAATAAGATGATTAGATATAATGTATTTGTTTTTAGAACAGGCACCATGCCTAGCTCTACAGAGGCACTCAAACCTGCTGGCCTTTGCCTAGAACCATATTCGTATCCATATTCATGCATCCCTACTATTTAATAAACTATCAGCACCCCCTGGTGGTCACATGGTTATCAGCTGAATCATGTAGTCATTGGTTTGTATTGTCCTTCTGTTGGCAACACCTTGTGTTACAAAGGTGATCTGATCTTCCTTGGTGCAGACAGAGCATCTGCATTGAGTAGCATGAGATCAAGTGACATTATTGGCCGAAATGTTTCTTCCAGTGTGAGTGGTAATTATGGCAGTCGCTGGCTGTGGTGTACAAAAGATTTGGTTTTTTCTGGGTAGTTAAGCAACCCACGGGCCCCAAAACACCACTTTCCTTTGGGGTCACCCAGAGGTAGAAATTCATCCTTCATCCTGACTGGTTTTTCAAAGTTTAAGTTGTTTATAGGTGTTTTTATTTTCGCTTTTATGTAGATTTTGGCAGGTTTAGGCAAGAACCTATTTACATTAAACCATTAGCTGTCTTGAGGTGATTGATGGCTCATCCTCCTCATTTGAATATGCTCTCAGTATTTCCCGTTTTGATTAGTATTGCACCGATACCAGTATCTGGCAGATCCCCAATCCAGCACTAGGGGTGTGGGAAATAATCGTTTTGGCGATATAGTGATATTCGGCTGCCCAATATAATATCAATCTTTAACTTCTTAGTATCGATTTTCAAAAAAAAAAAAGGTTACATAAAACATTGATGGGAAAATGGGCTACCTCTGCACCACCACTCTGGCAGAAAGCGCTGTGGAGCCCTTTAACTGTGCGTGCAGCACCAAATCTGTATTTGAGGCAGTCACAGTGAAAGAAAACCCCAAACAACATGGATAACAATACCTAATCAATATTTTCTGATGAAAATATACAGCGCTTGCTGTTTTATCTCATCATTTGATTTTGATAGCTGGGGAAAATATGACAATATATAGTGATACTGCAATATCGTGATAATATCGTATCATGACCCAAGTATCGCGACATGTATCGAATCGCAACACTCATGCCAATACTCACCTCTATCCAGCACTGTGTTATCAGTATCAGCGAGTACCAACAAATAGGGCACGAATACCATTTTGAGAGCGAAAAGTTTACTCGACCATTCTCACCCATTCCAGGTAGGCAATAAAAAGTTCTACTGTATTCACTTTGTATTCGTTTTTTTCCTGCTTCACAAAGGTAGGCAGCAGCTTGAAAAAGCCATGATAGTAATTATTTTACATTCAAGTAGTGTGCACTTCTTTATATATATACACACACACACACATCAATTTAAAACAGATGGCATCGGCATGGTATCGGTATCGGCCGATACTGCACAGCAGGGGTATCGGGTATCGTTATGGGGCCAAAAAATGGCATCGGCGCAACACTACTTTTGATGAGTGGTTAACCTCAAAAGGCCTCTGTGTCCCATTTCATTTATAGCAGAATTTGACTGTGAATTTAGGAATTTTAAGTTCTAGACAGGTTGGTTGATTAAAAAAATAAAAATAAAGTAGATATTGAAAATAATGATTTGATTACCGTACATGTTTTTATAAAACCCGAGTTAAGAGAAGAAATAGAAAATGACTTTTAAAATACCCGGTCATGGTAAAGGTAGAGGACCCTCAGGTTTATGTCCATTCCATGGATGATGGTTAAATCTCCTCTCTTGAAATGAAAAGAATATTACGTGGTTAAAAATGCATTCTTTTTATATTTGTATTTGGAAACACTTTCCCCTAACACTGCCTTTATTTTATCTCTTTGATTTCTCTTTACCCAGAAAGAGAATGACCATTCAGGACACCCTCCAGCATCCATGGATCAAGGTTGGAACCTGCTTTTCCTTAGATAATCTTTCATTTAAAACTATTGAAAACATAAAAAAGTGTATATTTTTCTAATAAGCTAATATTGAATTTTCAAATCAGCCAAAAGACACTCAGCAAGCGCTGAGCAGGAAGGAGTCAGCAGTCAATATGGAGAAGTTTAAAAAGTTTGCAGCTCGAAGAAAGTGGAAGGTGAGTCATTCAGTCCTTTGTGCTGTTCAAATCACACAAAAACCATGTGGGATCAGTGGGCTCCCCCTCCTGCTTAAAAAAACTCTTAGATTAAAGCTGATGAAGGCCCTGTTTGCTGTTGGCTCAGCTTATCATCTGCTTGCCTGTTTTGATTCCCAGAAACAGAATCAACAAAACATCAAGACTGGATTCAATAAATTTCTTATCCATTTTTTTCATTCCTGTTGTATTTATCTCTCTCCTGCTTGGGCAGTTTATCTAGTTTGGCTTTGCAAATACCTACATTTTAAAGGTAGGTATCCTATTAACTACATTTCAAGCTATATAACATGATTATAAAGGTCCTTATACTTGATTAGTATAATCAGGTGTAACATCAACTATTTAAAATGTATAAACTCACAGATAATGAAATAACTATGTTCACATTCAATGTTAAAATGCCAGCCTGCTGCCTCATAAAACCTAAAGAGATCCGATGCTTACACATCCAGTGAAAAACAGTGCAACCCAGTTTTAAAACAAAGCTGTTATGCCTTTATTATTTTCTTATTTGCATCCATTATCCGATGTCACACAGCAGGTCCTGATGCTGAAATCTGATATTTGTATTTTGCATGGTCATTTGTAATATTTATAAGGTACTGCCATTGGACCTCTGTCTGAATGATTCAGGCCCAAAAGCGAGCCATGTGTGCAGAAGTAGAATGTAGACATCAGCAGCACACTGTTTAGAGAAGTACTGATGAATCCCAACTTCTCTGTGTCATAATTTTGACATGGAGCAGTTGAAACAGACTTCATTATGAACAGGTCACATATGGGCGGAAATAAAATCTGATTTGGGCTGCATTGCCTGCAGAGAAAATTGAGCTAAGAGGTCAGGAGTACCTCATTGTGTTAAAATATGAATGTGAAAAAAATCTAGTAAGTTAATATTCCAAGCTCAGTTTTTAACTAGTTGGGTTCTGCATCCCTTACAATTTGTTATGTAAACTCTAAATGCAAATCAAAGATCTTTACTAGCTTAGCCAAAGTTCAGGAATAAGCTCTTTGCTCAGAGGACATAATATCTCTCTTAGCCTTTGAGCATTTTTAGCTGGGTGGTTTTGGTTCATGTTATAAAAATGTTGGACACTTCAGGTATATTTTAGGTCTGGTCTCTACTTAAGTATAAAGTTCATGAATTCATAGTCTGGAGATGAAACCAAGTGACTTCTGCAGTGGGTCACCAGGCTATGCAGAGCAGAAACAGACAGCAAACAGAGCAGAAAATCAATCTCCATGCCTGATTCTCCGGCCGTTAGCATTCTCCCCAATATGACTTGACATGAACTTGTCAAAGTTCTTGCTCATGAGGCAGTGCTCTTTTTTTTTCTTCCTCAGCAATCCGTCCGACTCATCTCCTTATGTAACCGCCTGTCCCGCTCCTTCCTGTCCAGAAGCAACATGAGTGTGGCGCGCAGCGATGACACGCTGGTAAGCTCTGATTTTACTCCTACTTCCTTTATGTGGCTAACAGCACATGGTCAGATGGGCCAGGCTTTTTACCAGCATTACATCTGAGATCCTTATCCAAAGTCTGGAGTTTCCGTGTTTGTGCAGCTGGTGACAGAACATATGTTACTGTTATCCTCATCAATCTGCCTACTGCTTATACTGGGAAAATTAAAACAAGATGAGATAACTAAGTTAGTTTTGTTAAAGTGGGTTTACTCATTAAGACCTCCTGCTCTGGTGTTTCCACTCTCTGACTTATAATTGATCTCCTCCTTATTTCCCCCATAGGGCCGCAGGTCATGGGTTTGTTGACCTGTTGGACTTGGAAGTGCTTTTTCACAGCGTTCAGCTTGTAGGAATGTGGGTCCACTGATATGGACTCAATGAATGAGTCAGTTTGTAAACAGACAGAATCACACTAACTCTTTAATGATAATGCTGTTAGAAGCTTAATTATTTACAGAACGTTAACCATACACCAAAGCCAGACCAGAAACTTCCTTATGTCTCAGGTCCCACAGTGGTGTGGTTGTAATTGTAGCGCCCCCTATAGTTTAGTCTCAACTGCAGCTGTAGTATTTGCTCTGCCCAGGATCATTAGCTTTGATGACTGAACAGGTCAAGGTCAAGAACTGAACTTAAACACCAGAGAGAAGTGTGTTTAAGCATAAACGATCTGCTGTAAAGTTTCTCCTCAGACTAAGAGGAGACATATGCACCAACAGGCATCATTAACAAACATATATTAGTTACTAAAGTAAAGACATTAAAAGACTGTGTACTCTGATTAAGCTCCGCTTTGCTTCACATTCCTCTTAAGGCTCCAGTTTTGACTTAATAACTTGTTTATTTTTTTTTAGCTCAATTTTTTCTTCCACCCAACTTTCCATCGGTATAGTTGGATATTATACTTTTTGACATCCTGGATGGTGTAAGTCACTTCCTGTTGAATTCCTGTCAGAAGTCTTTCATTAAAGATTAGAGAGAGACTGTAATAATAACCTGTTATACACTGCTCAAAAAATGAAGGAAACACATAAGCAAAACCATATAACTTGAATCAAATCAAACTTCTATGAAATCAATCTGTCCATATAGGGAACAACATTGATTGACAATCAATTTCACCTGTTGTTGTGCAAATGGATTAGACAACAGTTGGAAATTATTGGCAATTAGCAAGAAACATTCGATAAAGGAGTGGTTCTGCAGGTGGGACCACAGACCTCTTCTCAGTACCTATGCTTTCTGGCTGATATTTTGCTCACTTTTGAATATTTGTGGTCCTTTCACACTCATGGTAGCATGATGCAGACTCTACAACCCACACTAGTGGCTCAGGTAGCACAGCTCATCTTGGATAGCACATCAATGCGAGCTGTGGCAAGAAGGTATGCTTTGTCTTTCATCGTAGTGTCCAAAGCCTCAAACCACTACCAGGAGACAGGCCCGTACACCCAGAAACGTGGAGGAGGCCATAGGAGGCTAACAAAACAGCAGAAGGACTGGTACCTTCGCCGTTGTGCAAGGAGGAACAGGAGGAGCACTGCCAGAGTGCAGACCACAAATATGCATGTGTCTGCACATACAGTTAGAAACCAACTCCATGAGGATGTTATGAGGGCCTGATATCCACAGATGGGGCGTTGTGCTCACACCCCAACTCCATGCAGAACACTTGGTATTTTCCACCAGTATTGGCAAATTCGCCAGTTACGTCCTGTGCTCCTTAAAGATGAAAACAGGTTCACACTGAGCTCGTGTGATTGATCGAGAGTGATCTGCTGCATACAACATCCTTCAGCATCATTGGCTTGGATCAGTAATGGTGGTGGGTGGCATTTTTTTGGAGGGCCACACAGCCCTCCGTGTGCTCACCAGAGGTACCATGACAGCCATTAGGTACCAAGATGAGAACCACAGACCCCTAGTGAGACTATATTGTGGTGCTGTTGAAACTGGGTTCCTCCTAATGCAGGAGAAATCTACAACTCATGTGGCTGGAGTTTGTCAGCAGTTCCTGCAAGATGAAGGCATTGAAGCTATGGACTGACCCGCCTGTTCTCCAAACCTGAATCTGATTGAGCACATCTGGGAAATCATGTCTCCATCCAGCCACCAAAGTTATGTTGCACCACAGACTGTCCAGGAGTTGGTGGATGCTTTAGTCCAGGTATTGGAGGAGATCCCTCAGGAGACCACCCTCCACATCATGAGGAGCATGCCCATGTGTTGCAGGGCCGTCATACAGGCCACACACAACACTGAGCCTCATTTTGACCCATTTGAAGGATAGTAAATCAAAGCTGAATCAGCCTGTAGTGTGTTTTTCCACTTTATTTGATTATCATTGAAAGTTTTGATGTGATTTTGTTGTTAGCACATTCAACTTGGTACACAATATTTAAGTATTCAAGGAGAATATTTAATTAATTAATATCTAGGATGTGTTATTTGAGCACTTCAGTGATATCTTACTTATTGAGATGAGCTTGTTTAGGTGGTTTTTACCTCTTAGGTAATCAACATTCTTCTCATATTTTTATTTGGTGCAGGATCCTAAGCATAAAAGGATGACAGTGGAGCATGATTTAGACAGAGCAGTGCATCTTCTTATCCTATAGAAACAAGGTTGGGGTGTTTGTGCCAGATACAAACCAGGAATTTTTGTTTTCCAGTTGCTGCTTCATAGCCAGTTATTTCCAGCTTCTGATAAGGAAGTATAGAATATAAAGTTACTGATAACTTAAAACCTAGAAATTTTAGGGTTTGGTAGTTAAATATATATATTTTTTATTATTATTGGCAAGCAGAAGATTGAGATATGTTTTCCTAACGTATATGAAAAAGGTTTAGACCTCCCAAAAAGCTGGAGCTGCTCCTTCTTGTTTTTGTTTCCGAGCTGCTGCAGTCTCGCCTCGCACAGCAGGAAGGGTCTGTCGAGGAATGTGGCTGGAGCGTCATGCTTGGCTGAACTAACGCCACATTAGCCTTCTCTCCTCCATCCTCCTCATCTTTGTGCAGCAGAGCATTACAGCCAGTTTCTAAGCTTTACAAATACATTTCAGGTTAAGGTTCTTGGGCCACATGTTTTTTTTTTTGCTTTCTGTCAAACAGCGCTGTTATCCCTTGTGTATTCATATCTGAGAGTGTGATGAAGAATGACATCCAGAAGGTGTTATTGTTGTGTAAACAATTAGAAAAGTCACTTAACTCTTTTTCCCCCCCTACATACTAAATAGGATGAGGAGGACTCCTTTGTGATGAAGGCCATCATCCACGCCATAAATGACGACAACGTTCCGGGGCTGCAGCATCTGCTCGGCTCATTGAACAGTTACGACGTCAACCAGCCCAACAAGGTGACTCTTCTCAGAGTTTAGTCTGAATTGATAAAACCACCTGACACAGCCATGACAGTTTTAGTTTGTTTTATTTTTTCTGCACTCAGAAGTTAGATTTTTCCTTTTTGATATTAAATATGGCTAGTTCAAATAGTTATCCATTTTATCAACATGCTGGGTTGTGCAGCCTTAGTGATTGGAAAGATGCTGTATTCTGCTTGTTGCTTCTAATAGTTAACCCTGCATCAATTTGCAAATCCCTCAGGTTTTCCGACCCACAACTAAAATGCGTTCTGAGTCGAGGTTCAGACGTCTGAGGCAAATTAAACTGAAGATTATGTCAGCAGGAGGAGTAAAACTGTGTTTGTTTGGTTGAGAGCTCAGAAGGCAGAGGGTAGCTTTAGAAATCCTTAATGAATTGTTCTGAAACATGATTCCTCCTGGACTTCCTGTGGGATGCAGGGCTGCTGCTGCTGTCCACTGTTTTAGTAAACAGTTTATTATGACGAAGCTCAGCCTTCCTTCCTTCCTTCCTTCCTTCCTTCCTTCCTTCCTTCCTTCCTTCCTTCCTTCCTTCCTTCCTTCCTTCCTTCCTTCCTTCCTTCCTTCTCTCTCTTTAATATTAGATCTGTTTGTATACTTCATCTTTTCAAATATCCTGACAGGACTAAGGAGTCAGGAGAAAGACATTTAAATCTGCTACGTTGAAACCTTCCTTTGCAGAATTCAGATGTTATCTCTAACTCCATGAATATGTTTATGCAGATTGTTAAACCTTAACATATATTTTTTTCATTTTGCCCTCACTTTTTTGTAAATGTGTTGCATTTGAATAAAAGTTGTTGGTGTTACTAACATTTAGAGAGATGAGGAAGAGAGAATATGCTGTATTTGGTTTCAGGTTGTTCAACAGAAAAAGGTTTTTTAAAAACTTGAAAACAAAAAATAGAAATTCTCCTGAACACAAAGATGGTTTCTCCTGTTTTTTTCCTCTGTACTAACAGCCTGGATACCACCAGATAAAACTAAAATCATGAAATGTTTTGTAACACAGCATGGGACACCGCCGCTCCTTATTGCAGCAGGCTGTGGCAACATTCAGATCATCGAGGTGTTGATGAGGAAAGGTGCCGAAATCCAGGCTAATGACAAGGTAAAACCTGTTCATTCTGATTCCAGCTGTGCAGGTTATTGGACACAAATTGAATGCATTAAAATTGCAGTGTGGAGGAGTGAAGAGAATCTTCTGCAAATATTTCTGTCAGACAGTCTTCCCTAAATCAGACAATCAGAGAAAATAAATGAATTTGGTTTTATGTCATGTATCCTGTTGAGGGGCAAATAAGTTTGCATATTCCTCAGACATACTGGTGTGTATAGTTCAAATTAAGTACTTACTGAGACATCTCAATGAGGTAAAACCGGATTGATGTGCATTTGAATAATAAACTATGCAAGTTTTCATCATTGGGAACTATGGGAAATCTCAGTATTTCAGCCACATTACATGACAGGTTTATGGTTAATCTTTGTTTATTTCCAGTTTTTATTTTCTAAACTTTAGGGTGTTTAGAGAAAAGCTGGGATCCAGTTGTACATTCTGCAGAGATCTGAAAGAAAAACACAATCTGCATTTATTGTGATAAGTGCTCTGGTTTAAACAAAAGCTTTGATTTGTTCTGCATTTCCAACTGTATTCTATATCTTATTATTAAGGCATGGAATCTTTAGGTACTTTTGAATTTGACTACAGTGTGACTGTTACATTAACCTTTATGTAATACATACAAACACCACTGATCCTATCTTCTCTGCAAGAGATGATGTCCTGAATCAACAGGGGTACAGAGACAAAAACATCAGAGCTTTTCCATTGCATCACATCAGTCCAGGGACTCATCCTGAATGGATTAGCATCAGTTTACAGCATGGTTCAAGGAAAATTAAGCCAAATTTCATTACACTCCACTAATGTTGCAGTTGTAGTTCCCGTCATTTTATATCTGAGGCGCTCTTTCTTTTAGATTGAGTCAGTTAAATGATTGTTAGCAGATTGAGGTTAGGAAAAATTAGGCATTCATTGGCTGTTGAAAATGAACAGTATGCTCTGATCATCATCAGCGAGCCTCTAGATTATTTAGACTGAACTTTCATCTGTTCCTGCTATTCCCTGTGCAAAACCAGTTCTGATGTAGGTTTAAAATCATTGTTGTTTTGAAACACATTTATTTTTAGTTATTTTAATGGAATAGAAGAGTTGATTTTTATCCCAGCAAGTACACAGCACTAGTACCACTGGTAGTGGAAGAGACCCGCAGTCATAAAGCTGCCGTCAGTGTGCTGTTCTGAGCCATTGTGACCAAAGAGGTCAATTCAATTCAGTTTATTTATATAGCGCCAAATTCACAACACGTCATCTCAAGGCACTTTACAGATCATACAGTCAAATTGATACAAAGTTTTCTATCTAAGGAAAACCAGTTGATTGCTATGACTCATTGACTCAAATACAATCCCTCACACATCCATTTGTTCATCATCTCTAACCAGAAACCTTTTCTTGAAACAATATACAGTTTATTCATTAAGCTAGCTAGGTGTTTTTAACAAGCTTGTAGGCATTGATCTGAGTTACGCCTTGTTTAACCGTCTGCCCCTCAGTCCCTGGCTGGATAGAACTAGTCTGGTTGTTCTTCATTAATCTAACCAGTTTCTTTTCACTTAAAGGTAACAGTTTGGGTTAAACGGTTGAAACCTGGACATGAGTGGGAGAATTGAGAGAACAAGGAAGCATGCTTTTACCTTTTTCAATGGCCCCAACTCTAGTAGAAGGCAATGGACAATGTTTAAATGGTTAAATTTAACCCTTTAATATTTTGGAAAAAACAGAATGGATAAATGTCTGGCCAGAATTTCTTCATGAGTTTGCTAAAGGCTCTAAAAAGTAGGACAGTAGGAAGTCAGCATCCTGTGGGTGAAGCCGTTTAGTGATAATGATTGGGTAATAGATGTGCAAATTAAACACGCAACCAGAGATTTGCAGCAAACTCCCTTGTTAACCGTTGCCATGGCAGCAACTAGACTATAGCACTCCTGAATGCAGGATGTCTGCGCCTCCCTAAAATAGTCCCAGGTGAAACACGAGTTATTTTTTTTTCTGAATATCTTTGGAATCAAATCTGGAATGTTCTCTCTACAACCTCCAGAGCGGAGCCAACGCTATCTACTACGCAGCCAGACACGGCCATGTGGGGACCCTGAAATTCCTCCATGAAAAGAAATGCCCTCTGGATGTCCAAGATAAGGTGAGTCAGCCGCCCCCCCCTCACACATTAAAGCTAACATCCTTACTACTACTCCAGCTACTCACCACCTCCCACCCAACAGACCTCGGGAGAAACGTTGCTTTGAAAATGACCACAAACGCATCCACAATAAGGCTTCACACACCTGAAGAGAAAAGCAGTTACTCAGGCAATTTATCTGCTTATTTGTTGTTGCTATAGCAACAGGAAAAGATGGAGCATCACTGTGTGTGTGTTTGTTTTTGATGCTGCTGCCATGGCTTGATTACACAGAGCTCACTCTGGCACAGAATATCCCAAAAGCAGTTTGCAATCTATCAAAGGATTTTAGGCGCCAGTGTCCTTGTCTGTCTGCGAGTCCTCGTCCAAGAGACCTCAGCTAATCTGCACTCCAGGCTCCTTCCTGTTTATTGTCTTGATCCTGTCCAGGAATCATTAAACTTTCATTGTGTTTTATTACGCTGTAACTTTGAAATGACGAGCTGAGGCATCTCTGTCTGATCAAAGAATAGAAACACTGATTCTCACCTCTTATCGTAACTTGAACTTTTAAGCCTTTGTACACTTTGCAGCCATAAACTGGTTTATCCTAGCAGGATTTTAATGTCTACTCCATAAATGTGAACTAGAAATGAATAGAAACTTTGTAGAACAATGTTTCACTGCGATTAAAGTTTTAAGTCTTTTTGCTTCCAACTCTTGTATTATTTTAGGCTGAGATTTTTTCCAGTTCTTTGCAAAATGTTTTCTCATTTACAAGATTTTCTCACTTTGCAGCAAGTCCTGCTGCTAATATATATTTGTTTTAGCTCCGGACTTTGACTAGGCCATTTTTTTAAATAATATGCTTTGATTTCTTTAATTAAAATCATTTTATTGTAGCTTCAGGTGTTTGTTTAATCATAAAAAAACCCACTGATGTATGAGTAAAACTTCACCTTGTTCCTCTGAGGGGTGTGTTAGAGGGACGCGAAGGTGGACTGTACTGATTAACTGGTTCCTTTTTATTGACTTAGTTTTATTTAGAATTGTCAGTCCTAATTAGAAGTACAGATTTTCATTAAAGAAATGCTAATGAACTGGTAACAACAGAACGGTTCATCTCCAATGTTTAGAAATCATTTTATCCCTGATTGATTCAAAGGACTGAGTTTTGCTTTCTAGACATGAAAAAAGATCAACATGTTTAACCTTTATAGTCAAGTTTGATAAACTAATAAAGAAATAAGGGATGACTCAAGACTTTACAAGGTATTTAAGTCCATTACATTTTATTTTAGTGGCTTCTTTTCCCTAGACAACAAACTCATGGTCTTGGTTGTAGTTTCAGAGATACTCTTCCCTTTATTAACAAAGAAAGTTTATAAAAACATTTCTAACAAGTCATTTATAGATGTCTAAAGGTTGCTATAATTCTGTTCAATTAGGTTTCTTTGGAGAAACTAATATTAAGACCAAGTTCAGTTTCATGAAATATCCGAACTACGGTTGGAATATTATCATTTATAATGAAAATACCAAAGTTCACATAATGGTGATGTATTCTTTTTATTTATTTTTTATGGGTGTTATTAACAAATTGCTTTTGTTAGAATTAAACAGAGGCCGATACATTATCTGTCAGATTTCTGCTTTTTGTTGTTTTTTCTTCATGCATCTGCTGATCAATTATCACATTCAGCAGCTAAGTCTTGATCAGATGAAGCGCTGCGCTCTGCTGCTTCCTCCCTGTACTTCTGTTTTTAATGGTTGTTTAAATTTATTGATAAATTTTTAATTTTTGTCAAAATTAAGGCATCTGTAACATTTGCCATTTTGTTATTTTTATCATGCAAATGGAGGAAAAAAGCAGTATCAGCAGCACATTTAGGGGATCAGATGGGCTGATGTCAAAATGACCTGTATCAGTTGATCTCCAGTTTAAACAAGATCATTTATTAGAACTGCTGCAAAAATATAGGCTTTTCTGATATTGTTACGCATATTGATTCGTTACTCATTAATTTGCGGTTGTGGATCTAAAGTACGGGCAGACTAGTTGAAGCAATACTGTTGAATATGCTAATTAGACATGTTATCCCCCTCTGGTTTATATAAAAACATTTTGAAAGTAAACTTGTGTTAGTAGAGTCGTGTTTCCACATGCTCCATGCAGTGTGTTTCTCGAACTTTTCATTAAAAAGGATATATAACCGTACAAAACTGGAGGATTTGATGTTTTTTTGCTTTTTTTTTTTGCAAGAAATGCTGCAATTATGTCCTTTTTAATGTGACAAATTGTAGACTCATGAGTTGTACAGACTGTTTTATCCGCTTCTCTGGAGTGAGGAGAGACGATGAATTTCTATTTGTCTGCATGGACATCAGCAACATTTGTACTGTGCTTCAAGTGAAGAGAATGTGATCTGTAAAACACAATCTGAATTTTGTAATCCCTGGATTTGTTGCTTTTCTACTCCAGTCTGGAGAAACGGCTCTTCATGTCGCTGCTCGCTATGGCAACGTCGATGTGGTCAGCTATCTGTGCAGCATCCGGGCCAACCCAGACCTGACAGACCGGGTGAGGGCTTGCTCCTCTATGGATCAAACATGATGAATTAAATGGTCATTGGAGAAGTAGAGTTTGATCTTTCTTCTGAATTATAATCCCGAAACAGGAGCAGGAGACACCGCTCCACTGTGCAGCTTGGCATGGATATTCTGCTGTGGCCAGAGCGCTCTGCCAGGCAGGCTGCCATGTGGACGCCAAGAACCGTGAAGGGGAGAGTGCGCTGCTGACGGCGTCTGCTCGGGGCTTTGTGGACATCGTGGAGTGCTTGGTGGAGCACATGGCTGACCTTGAGGCCACAGACAAGGTGATGACATATTCAAGGGCTTTAAGTTTTAAGCTGGGTTATCCACTTCTTCCTCAGTATCCTCCTCATTATTTATTTCTTTCCACTGGAAATTATCCAGGTATTTACGGCCATCAATGAATGGCAAAAATTCCAAAACAAATTTAGACTAACTGGTCTGATTAGTTACAAGAAAACGACAATGGCTTGGTGTGATAACGATGCTGCTGCTCACACATAAACACCTAAAACCTCAGAATCAGTCCCACATATCATCCGTGTCTATTATCACTGCTCAGAAGGTTCGCTTCATTCAGTGTTTGTGTCGTTCTTTTCTATAGGACGGACACACAGCTCTCCACCTGGCCGTACGTAGGTGTCAGGTAGAAGTGGTCCGCTGCCTCCTCAGACAACGCTGCAATCTGGACCGACAGGATCGCCATGGCAACACGCCCCTCCACATCGCCTGCAAGGATGGAAATCTGGCTATCGTCACGGCGATGTGCAACGCCAAGGCAAGCCTCGACCTGCCCAACAAGGTGAGCGAACGTCTGCAGCAATTCTCCCACACTGAAGGACCTCAGACTGGAATTATCCGTCTGTTTGATTACAATAAATTAATATCTGATCAATCAAAAAAGGCTTTGAAATCGACAAAAACATGAACATCTTTGGTTAAGTTTTTGTGGTGGAGCTTTTACTTCTTTTTATTTCCTTCACCCCCACCCTTCCTGTGTCAAAATAAAAGATCAAACTGCTGTGTCCTCTTATTCTGGATTCTGCAGCACAGCTGTATTGAAATCAGGCCAAATAGTCCTAAAACATGGGGATGAATACAGACAAGAAGCAGATGTGCTTTACCTTTTTAAATACTTACAGTTTAGTTTTTTATATCGATCTGGTGGCGGTACAGAACCTAAGGATGTGACAGTCTTTTCTTGGAAACCTATTAAACCTGTTTCTTGTACCTTTGTGGCATTAAAACCTTGTTCTGATGTTCAGTATCTAAAGAAGGCTCTTGCATATCTGATACAGGAGCTCGCTTTGCTTTGCCAGGCACCTCTTCCCACACGCTGCTGATCTCACTTTCTATTTCAACACCATCCATTTTAATTTATTCTTCAGATGGGCTTTTCCCAAATGCTGCTTGCAGTCAGGAACATTTCTGAGCGTAGTTCAGTGAAGTGGTCCATATCTGCCAGATCTGTTGTGATTTATGCATTATTTTCCCTTCTTTCAGACGTGTCTAGAGCAGCATAACACATACTATCTCACACACTCTGTGCCTCGGTTTGTGTTATCTGTCAGCTGGAAAAAGTTGAGCAGATAAATAAGCAGGAGGGAATGGAAAATGTCTCGCCCTGTTTACGGAGTCATAGGAAAAGATGGATGCTCAAATGTTTGTTCAAACTGGGGTTAAAATGCTGCTTATATCAGGGTTTATTTTGGATAAAATATTACTCTTCCTATAACTGTCAGGTAATAGATTAATGTTTAAGAATTAAAAGGTTGAGTCATAGGTTCATGTTTACCTTTTGTTTTAATGATGGTAATTATTCAGTAATTATCGTAATCACCCTTTGATTCAGGGCTGCATTTCTCTTTTAATCAGCAGCTTACTTCAGTGCAAACAAAACATGGCATCATCAGTGGTAACAGATCTCTTTAAAGCCAGGCTGCTGCAAGTAATGTAGTAGGCTTTTCTAAAATTGGTACTTTTAAACCTAGGTTTTGACATCCCGATGTCTCGATGGGATTTATGTATGAACCGAGACAGGTTGAGTGGTTTCTTGTTGCATTTAGCTAAGTCAGTGAGACGGTGTGAAGAAGGGGGATGACATGAAGGGCTTCTCTACCTAATTTAGGGTAAAAGAATAACCAGGTTTTTTTTGATGATTAGAATGATAAAGCAGCTGGTATCTTTGCTTTTAAAGGGACTAACAAGATCTTCATAGTTTTTTATTTTTTTTTTATTTTACATTAGTTTTTATTTTTATTTTGTTTTGACTTCATATTTTCTCATTTTGGTTTTAATCTGTTTTTAAGTCTTTGTTTGCATTTTTGAAAAGGCTAAGTTTCGGGTTAGTTTTTATTAGGTTCAGTGATATTTTTAGTTTTTTATGTAAGAAGACTTACAGACTTACAAAAAGGGGTGTGACTGAGGAAAAAATAAAGTAATATCAAGAGAAATTAAATCCCACATAAGGACAGACCACTGCAGTAACACAAATGACCGCAGCGCCTGCCACCCCCGGCGCAAAAATTAAACCAATTCTCTACTATATTCAGTTAGTTTCAATTCATTTGTTAACTTTTATTATGGTTTCAGTTTTTATTTTTATTCATGGTCAAGTTTTAGTTTCAAGTAACTGATTCAACCAGGGGGAATACCAAAGAAAGTGTTTGTTTAAAAAAAAAGGTGATTTCTACCAATAAAGACAAAAGGGTGTTTACTGCAACAACACCAATACTATGAAACTACTAGAATTATTACTACTGTTATTTAGTGTTATACGTATTTCAGTATTGGTTGGGGCCCCGATCCAGCACTAAAATGGTGGTATCGGTATCGGCGAATACCAACAAATAGGGCACCGATACCATTTTGAGATCTAAAAGTTTATTCAACTATTGTCACCCATTCCAGGTAGACAATAAAAAGTTTTAGTGGATTCACTTTGTATTAGTCTTTTTCCTGCTTCACAAATATAGGCAGCAGCTTGTCAAAGCCATTATGGCAATTATTTTACATCCAAGTAGTATGGAGTTTTTCATATATACACACACACATCCTTTTCAAACAGATGGTTTCGATATCGGCCAATAAGGCACAGCCAGGTATCGGTATCGGGGCCAAAAAATTGCATCTTTATTGTCTAAAAGCAGTTTTAATGTACCATAGATAAAACATCATTCCATAGGTTTATTTCTTTAACCTTTTATAGTTTTAAAACAGATATAATATACACAGAGGCCAGCATTAGATGAAGGCAAAAAACAATGAAGGATGTGTGAAATGTTAAAAAAATAACTACTCTTGTTATAATTTTTGCTACCAATACTAGTACTAATGCTATTTTTACCGATATGTTCTGTACACTAACTGTTATTTATATCGGTAACCTGGATAAATTTTCACTCAGTTATTGCTATAAAGTATAAACAGCATTTCTCTGACATATTGAACCACAGCACTGTTGTCCCTTCATTAGCTCGGCTGTGCTACTTTCATTTGTAGGATGATGTATTATTCAAGGATTAAGGAGGAGTTTGTCTTTGCATTTTTTGAAGGTAAAGGCCTACAGACTGCATAAACATGCTAACAGAATCATTGTTAAGACACTTGGTTGATAGTGAGATCACACTTTCTGAAGAGAAATAGTTTTTTTATCATGTTTCTCATAACATTTTTATTTTAATCTTCTTCTTCAGTATGGTAAAACACCTCTTCACCTGGCCGCTGGAAACGGGAGCCTTGAGGTTGTCCGCCACCTCTGCCTGGCCGGAGCTAACATCGACACCGTCACTAACGTGAGTCACTTCCCCCCCTTTGGTTGGAAATCCTAACAGATTCACCATTTCAGGGAAGATCCAACATAACCATTTTAGTATAGCAGATAAACACAGTTAATAATAATAAGTAGCTCAGCCTCATTTAGAAATAATAAAAAAAAAGATCTCCCTGATGAAATAACAGCTTAATTGTTTGAGACATTTTGTCACTTTCTGCTTGAGCTGCAGAGAAATTGGTGATAAACAGATTTGCTGCTGGGAAAATCACACCCCAAAACTCAGAATAAATTGGTCCCTCTAGTCTTTCTTCACCCAGTTGGAAAAAATAGCTGGCGCCATTGCCGGTTTGTTTCTCCCGCTTGATGAATTCCATACATTTTTGTCATGGATGTTTTTTAAACCTTTAAATCGACAAATCTGAGGTTTTTTTTAGAGTGTCTACTGTGAGAGTGATTAACCTCGACAAGATTCATTTCTCTAGGTTTGCTAAAAGGATTTTTATTTTCTTATTCTAAGATTGATTTGCATTTACACAGAGATCGTTGTTGGAATCTGAGGCTAAAGTGATCGATCTGTGTGTGAAATTATTGTGGTGTTGGCATTTTTATTTTTGTTCAATTATAGTTAAAGCCATTTTTGAGAATTATCAAAATCTTTAAGTAACGATATGTAAAATCTAACATAGAAATGAAATCAGTTAATAAAAGTATTAAATAGTTTATTAAAGGCGGGGAACAGTTTTTATACATAAGGCAGAAAGCACTAATATTTGGGATTAATTAACAGATGAAGAATTAAAGCAGTCAGATTTATTTGGAAACAGTTTTTTTTTTTTTTTTTTTTTTACTTTTTTTTCTATGAACTTTCTGGACTAACTTTGGACTGGTAGACTGGTTTAGTGTTGGCTTGGTCCTATAAGTGACTCCAGCAATCTCACATTGTTTAAAAAACTGGAAGCTTGTTCAGGTCTGTGTGTGGACAGTATAAATGGTGAGTCTGATGAGAAAACGGTTTGTTTTAATTGGTCATATTTGTCTTGCCACTCAGTCCTCTGAAAGTGTTGGAGTGTGACTCCTCTGGGTTTCCAGGCCTCCTCTCTTTAGAGGAGACAGCCCATGTCTGGCTCCTTAACAAGGCAGTGAGGAGGAGTTATGAGGTCCAGTTGTTTCAAAGTTGCCTCTTTTTCTCATTTTCACAAATGAAAGGAGAAAAGTTCAAACTCTTAAAGGAGACTGTTCAGCGGCTTGGATAGTGATGAGGTGTAGGAGCCTGACGGCTATTAAAGCTCCAAGACTGTTTCCAACTCCAGCTGTTCCACACAGATCGTTTTGTCTTCCCTTCCTTTGTGGTTGATATTGTATGACAGCTGAGGTGGAATACATTTTGAAATGTATAATGAATTGTCCAGTTTTCTGTGTTGCATAAAGGAATGTCAAGCTGAAGCATCTAGATGTTTTATTTCTGAGATTTCCTTCTCCTATTTGACATTAAAAATAAAGTTCTTATATTTAAACCCCTCCATGACTCAAACGCTGTCCGGTTGCTTATATAATTATTCCTCATCCTTTGAAACTCTTCATAGCAACAGTTATGTAATGACCTGGGTGTTGTGGTGCTCCCCTCCAGCTTGTGTGATTAACAAGCCTAATGTTCCTCTGTGGTTGCCAGGCATCAGTAGTAGTAATTGTGACACTCTGCCATCTGTAGCTCTCCTGTTAAATTTCTAAGACATTAAAGTGGTCAGTCTTTAGCTCAGAGGTGCTCTCCTGATATGATATACAAAAATGATGCAGACGTAGCAGCAGGAAAAGCTTTAAGCCATTTTTGTCTATAGTGAATCACAGGTTTGTTTATTTTTTTTTTTGTTTTTATCCATAACAAACTATGGAGACTGTTTCTCCATTTGGAGCAACAAACACATCCACACAGCGACAGATGGCTCTGTTCCTAACACCTAAAACCATTTATTTTTTTGGGAGGGGTGGTGTTGACTGTGCGTTTTGGGAAGGAAACGGGTTAGAACAAATTGGAAATATTTCCAACAGTGCTTCAAATATGCAGTGATTATCAATAGACTGAGGAATCTAAAATGTAGGCTTTTCCTTAAACAGAATAACGTTATTGGAGAAAACGGGACTCTCGCCTCTTAATCTCACAGCTATTTTTCTAGCATTATCTGAAGGCAAAACAAAAATATGTTTTTACAAACATAATAAAGCTTCAATAAGTTCAGATTCCTTAGAAGATGAAGAAAGCCAAAACGTTTATTTAAAACCAGTAGAAATCTACAAATTCTGAAACCAACTGGCAAACCTAAATGTAATTTCCCCCTTTTATTTGAAAACTAGCTGGTATTTACCTAATTATTTTATATGCTGATGGAACAAATTAGGTTTAATGATTCCCCCAGACCTACAGAATCAATTTATCATTTAAACAGGACCTGTCTCGAAGCCCATTCCCCCCGTCCTGCTCTCCCTCCGCTGGCTGATGCCTGGACTCACCAGTGCACTGGTGGTGCTCAGTTTTTGGGGTTGGATGCTTGGGTAGGTACTGGCTTATGCTGGCGGCTACCCCCTGGGGCCTGGTCGGCGCTCCCGCCAGGTGGTGGGACACCCCTCGGGCCTCGGATCCCTCGGGCCTATGTCTGGATCCACTTGGGGGTGGCTGGCTGCTGGCGGACCCCGCAGACTTGTCTCCATGGCTCCTTGGAGCTCCAGCATTGCGATGAATGGGGAATTTCCTCTGGGTCATCCCTCCTCCCTTGTTGGGAGGTCAGATTTCCTGGGTTGGCCTCTCTTGGGAACCTTTGCTCTTAAAATCCCTTGGTGCGTCTGGGGCTTTGGGTCCCTGGCGCTCGCCTCGGTGCTCTGGAGGGGCGTGTCTATGGCTCTTCACAACCACTATTGAGCATTTTCCTTTGGATAAACTTTGCACACATATGTGCACTCTCACAAACAACTACAGGGGCTTGGTTCCAGGTTCTTAAAGATTAACTTCCACACAGAAAGCCCATATTTTTATCTTCTGATATGTCTGTTGGTTGTGCTTTTTTTTTTTTACATCTCTTTGCAGGTGATGAAGCAGACTGAAGAAGTGTTATCGTTATCTCTCTTTTATCTTTTTCTTTCTTTTTTTTTTCCTTTTTTGTCTGTTTTTCCCTTACTGTTCTACTTACATTGCAGTGTCCATAAAATCTGCAACACTCCCTGCATTAATTATATTCTAGCAATTTATATGCATAAATCAAGCGAACACTTTGGCGATAGCCTTATTGCTCCACTTTTGAAAGCAAAATCTGTTGGGCTCTTTTTGGCATCAAGACAATTATTCTCATTGCCACATCGCCAGACGGGACACTGTTAAAAAAAATTTAAATAATAAACAGGACCTGTCTGACAACATGAGGCAGGCTTTTATAGTTTAAGAAACCCTTCGCAGCCCGAGCTAAAGAAATTTAAGAACAGTTTAGCTTTATCCACTAAGTGACACCTGAAAGAGTTATCAATCTTCCCAGAAGTGGCTGGCCTACAATTATTACTCCAGGAGTTCAGTGATGACCCATCCAGGAGTTCCCAGAAGAATCCAGAGCAGCATCTAAAGATCTTCAGGCCTTAGTTTATGTGAACTTTTTTTTTTATTATTATTATTTTTTTTTTTTACCACCAGTAAGTAAAGAATCATGGCTAGTATTCCAGTATTGGACTCAATTTGAACCAAACTCTAGTTTTGTCTATACAGGAATTGGTGGGCGTCTAGGAAATAACCCAGACTCTGGCCTCCTGGAGAATTCATCCAGGAGAGTTTGATTTCATCGTTATAGATGCAGAAACAAGAATGGGAAATAAAAGTTTTCTTTTTTCTTCGCCCAATGCAGGAAGGAAAGACGGCAGAGGATTTAGCTTCAACTGATCATCATGAGCACATAGTGGATTTACTGGGAAAGCTTAAAAAGGTAAGGATGAAAAAAAAAAAACATCAACACCTTAAAAAAAAAAAAGAATGGAGTCATTTAACGAATTGTTTTCAAAAGCCTTAACGTAGTTAGCGATATAAGACTAAATGTCTGACGCAGGTGGTGATGATGCAGTCAGGCAGTGTCAACGCCCGACTATTTTGGTGTAGAGGTGTAGAGACGGCAATAGAAGCGTGTTAGATTTTAACAACATGTTGATGGCACGTTACCCCACACATAGAGCCATACATCGCTACATAAACTCCGTCATCTGTGTGGAGATGCACGTGTTCCTCCCAACGCACACTATTGCTGGAAGTTTTCAGCACTTTAACCAGTTGTTGGATGTTCTTGAAGAAGTCAAAGGAGTTCTGTTTGGCTTCATTTTTAGCCACTTTTTGTTTAATGCCACATCAGGGGAAATAGCATGGCTTACAGTGAGGGGCAGAACCAGCTGTGGGGTGAACATGCTGCTGGTGTCCGCCCTCCATAGACACACTGGGCTGTCTGGTTGGGTGGTACGGGACTCCACCTGGACTGAGGCTTATTATTGTATCTGTTCAGTGTAAATCATTACAAATAGACACATTCAACCTTATGAAATTACAGCGTTATGATCCATCTGATCAGAATCCTCCAATACCCCGATTTTAAAATAACTTCAGCCTGTGGGATCCAATAAGTCAGTGCTGGACACAGTTGGGTGGTTACATTTACTTGAGTAACTTAAAAATGAACATACTTTTCGTAATTTTAGAGCATTGTTCTGTCTAGTTTTACTTGAGAAAAACTCTGGAAAAAGTATCACTTCTTTGAAGTAAAATGTCCGACTACTACACCCATTATGAGCAATTTTACTTAATAAAACAGTAAATAACTTTAAAATACAGTAAACAATATATTGTAATTTAGCCTATTCTAACAGTCTGTAACTATTTCTTTTGCTGTATGTTTGTTATCTTATTCTTTGAAATGCCAGAATTTGTATATAACTATATTTTGTTTAACTTTACGTCATTTGGTAAAACATTAAATTAGTTACTATGATCATGTGTAGTGAGTAAATAAGTTGCTCAGTACTTGAGAAATACTTTATTCGCTCTTCCTTGAGTTATTTCTTGGATGGCTACTTTTTACTTTAACTTCAGCAAAAATATGATGACGTAGTGTTAATTTTAATTGATTCATGCCCTGGTTTTTGTGAATCTCCAATGTTCCTATACATGTATGCCACCGGATTTTAGTTGCAATCAGGGTATGGATAAAATTATTATTATTTTTTTTTTTCAAATTTGGTACAAGTAAAGGAAATGGACAGAAAAAGGTTGATTATTCAGTCTCTCCTTCCTACTTGCTTCCTTTCAGTCTCTTTGCTTAAAGCCATTTTGAAATATCTACCATGAATAAATGTGACTTTGTCAAAAACAAAATCTAAGGACTCTTACCAATTTAATCCTGAAAACATCGGAAATATAAGGATAAAAATGCAAGTGGACCCCATCTAAAGCAGAATGATACCGACTTACCATCTGATTCCATTTTCTCATCAAACCTGCTGAGATTCAGAGCAGAGTGCGAGAACATGAAAGCAGCAACTGTGAAAACAGTCATCCTCTGCATATGTTGGGCTAAATTAAGACGTTTTAACACATGGAAACCAGATTCGATAGAAAGATCGACTCCTCAAGGCGTCAGAAACAAAGAAAAGACGGAGCACATTTGGTTCAACGTGAATATTTGTCCTCTTTGAACCACAAACGCTGGAATTACAAACTGCATTTACACAATGCAGATTCATAACCCAGGTGGGAGTGTGGAGTGTTTTTACATCCCACACAACCACTCAGAGGGTTGGAGGCCACTTCTGATGGCTGACTCATCTGGTGGATGGTTACAAGACAGTCTTATTTGTTAAAAAATGTTTAACTGGCAGGATTGTAGAGCTACGGGAGGGAGCGAACATTCTGGTTGTGCCAAAAGCATCCAGTTCTTTTTAAAATCCCATCCCCTTTTATGCTTGTTATCTATCACGTGTTCCATATTTAAAGAACCCGTGACGCTTTTGAAACGGAGAAGATTTGTTATGGTCTTAGAAACCACAACAGATGTTTTCTTTCCAAGGTGGATGTTCATAGTGCTGTACACAGCTATATAAATGGGAAATTAAGTGGGAAAAAAAAGGTTTGGTTTAAAAACAGAGAAAGTAAACATCCATGTTGATCATAAAGGGTAGACGGATGTCAGTGATGCCTTTCTCTTCCTCTGTATTCCTCTTAACGTTTCTCTCTTGTAATCAGGACAACCACAAACTGAGCTACATCCAGCAGCTGCGTCCCACTCAGACCATCCAACCCAGGATCAAACTGAAGCTGTTTGGACACTCTGGAGCTGGAAAGAGCACCCTGCTGGAGTCTCTGAAATGTGGCATCCTGCGCAGCTTCTTCAGGAGGAGGAGGACGTCTCGTATGACAAACGCGGCCCGACACCCCAACTCCCCCATCAACTCCAAACCTGCAGGTAATTGACAGCTCTCCATGAATCAGCCCAGTCTGTGCATGTTGATGGCTATGCTGTTGTAAATTGGTTTTAAAAATGACAGAACAGGCAATCTGCAGGTTGAAAAGAATCAGATGTTTCTTTGTTGAATGAAAATGTTCAAATGATAAAAAAAAGTAGAGAAACATTTATCACAAGTAAACGAATGGAAAAGGAAATATGGTTGTCATTCTCTCAGCAAAGAAGGTGCTAACATAAGGAAAGTCTACTTCATCCAACCATGTTGTTATGAAATGGATACAATGAAGTGAATGTTTTACCTACAGCCTTCATCAGTTTTAACCTAAGGTTAGAAATCTGAAGCAGTTTTACTGATTTCACTCTTTCCTACAACCAATCTTATTGTGGAAAAGTTCTTCCTTTTTTTTTAAATCCCTTTTCGGTTTTCCTGAAATATTTTTTTTAGTGTAGATTATTAGAATCAGGATTCCTTTGTGCAAATTCAAGGGCAGGACAAATATATGAATGAATAAATATGTAAATGTAACAGAAACAACCTCGATTTTAAGAAAAATTTATTGATACTAAATAAATAAATATTGATGTTTAGGGTTTGGATGAGATTGTTTTACTCAGGGCAACAACAGCTCTTAGAGACAGTTTTCTAGTTTATTTATTTACTTATTAGTATTAGAGGTAGAATTTAATCCTGGCAAAGCTAAAAGTTTAGCTGTTATTATTTGTCCAGACCTAAATGTGTTTTCCTTAAGCTTTAAGAGATGATGTTTGTAAATGACGGAGCCATGTGATAGCAACTTTTTAAATATGATTATAGACCTCATTAAAGTTCTTCTGTAGCCAAACTTAAATCAGAGCTGTTAGCTCCCAGACAAACAGAGAGGATCTCTGCTCTGATATCACATCAGGTTACCGATCACATCCCATCCACAAGCTGGGAATCCATCAGCTTAAAGAACAACAGTAATTAACTTTGTCATGTGTTCTATAATTATATTGAGGTGAATCTAAACCAGGTTTGTCTTTTGTGTAGCTGCACCAATGCAGCAGATAGAGTCAGAGGGTTGGAGACGACATCTCATTTACATTTCCACCTCCTCCAGAGGTGGAGGAAGCCGAAGGCCTGCAGAGCAGTAATAAAAACCAAACATTCTCTGGAATGACCTTAAGGGTCGAAGCGAATTTCACTGCATGTTTTAGGATCTATGCAGTGCTAGTTGTCACATGTGCCGTTAGTGTTTTGTTTCTGCTGTATTTGGATGAATTCTAAAAAAAAAACACTGGATGCATCTAAGCTGTTTAATAGGATCTGAATGTTTGACTTGCTTTAAGCCCATACTGTGTCTGAGGGTAATTTCAAACATAAAGTCTTAGCAGATTTATTTTTAGTTGAATGTCGCCCCCATGTGTTGCAAAGCAAAAAGTGTTGGTGAAAACTATACAATAGCTACTCCTGCACAATGTTTAA
The DNA here is from genome assembly GCF_016077235.1 of Cyprinodon tularosa. Classification (NCBI taxonomy): domain Eukaryota; kingdom Metazoa; phylum Chordata; class Actinopteri; order Cyprinodontiformes; family Cyprinodontidae; genus Cyprinodon; species Cyprinodon tularosa. The sequence continues at coordinate 952,674 of NW_024039124.1, read as the reverse complement.
ACATTTTTGGTGTTTGTTTTTCTTTGTAGCAGTAAAGACATCGTTAACAAATATGACATTAGACTTAAGTTCTTTCTTTGTGACACATTTTGACATAGGAAAATATTTTCTTATCAAGTAAGGGTTTATATTTGCTAGAATTGAGGAAATATTATTGATTAATTTGTATATTTTGCATTTCTAAAACAAATGCCTAAACAAGAACAATTCAGGATGAAGATGCAGTTCAGCTACTCCAGTTGGATTATTGCCAAGGACCATGAACAGCTGAACTTTGTCATGAAGGAAAATTTCCAGATTTTAAAGACAGTGTTGAGACAAATGCAGAACAGAAGAAATGAAATGCATTTGGTCTGAAACAGGAATTATAGTTTTAGCTAAAACTGTAATAAATCTAATAAAGTTTTCTGTTCATGTCCAGAAAACTGAACTAGAAGCATCATTAAAACATGGACGGGAAAAAAACTGCTTCCGGTTGAATCTGCACACCAAGTATACAGTGATTTCTGTTACTTTAGCAAAAAGAGGCCGACTCAGTGGAAAACTGCCAAGTTCTCAAGAATTCACACCTGTTGATCTATCAGCTGCAGCACAATAATGATAAAAGCTGATTGGTAAAAAGTCTCCTGTCCCTCGCTTGCTTCCGTAGTCTCTGTGAGCATCTCCAACTTATATCCTGGCTGTGAGAACGTAAGCGTCCGCAGTCGCAGCATGATGTTTGAACCTAGCCTGACCAAAGGCGTCCTGGAGGTCTTCACCCCCGTCCACAATGCCTTGTCCACAGCAGACGAGCAGGCCACCAAGGCCATCGACATCCAGCATGCCAACATCCACGGTGAGAAACCCATAGAACCTGAATAACACCCACTCTCTTCTAACCTAGATCTTTGTAATTAAATGCATAGATATGTAAGAATTACATGTTATAGAATTAAACTTCTATGCTTTCTTTTTTTCTTTTATCTGAAGGTGTAGGGGATTTCAGCATATGGGAGTTCTCAGGAAACCCTGTCTACCACTGCTCCTATGACTACTTTGCAGCCAATGACGCCACAGCGATCCACCTGGTCTTATTCAGCCTGGAGGAGCTGTACGAGACCCAGCTGGGCCACATCACGTACTGGCTGAACCTGCTGAAGGCCCTCACCCCACCCCAGGACCACATCGGTGAGGGGAGACCAGCCTAAGGCTACATTTGCTGTCTTCTTTAAATTCCTGGTTTATGAAACAATCTTAAATCTTTTCCATCATCATTTTACCTTCTCAGTTTAACAAAAAATAATCACATCTGCTGTATTAACCAAACTGCATGAGAGTTGAAACTCTGACAATAAAACTTAGTGAAAATAGCTTTAAGTTTAGCAGTTATTCTCTAAAAAGTGGTTAAAAAACAAGGCTGGACTTCAGTTTCATCTGAAGGAATGACGCCCACTAAACAGATGAGGAAGCCTCAGCTTCACAGTCATCTTCAAACCGTCCTGCAACCCTACATCTCAGTGATCCAGGCTAACAACATCCTGTTTTTCGAAAAGGCCAAACAGCATGCACTTATTTCCCTCTTTTACCTCAAGAATCGTTTCCAGAGAGGTCAGGAAGGTCAATACCGGCTCACTGCTCAAGCTTATTGTTAAGAGGAAGGATCAAAACAATTCTACAGCATTAGAGTTTTATAAACAATATACAGGTGCTGGTCATAAAATTAGAATATCATGAAAAAGTAGATTGATTTCAGTAATTCCATTTAAAAAGTGAAACTTGTATATTATATTCATACATTACATACAAACTCATATATTTCAGATGTTTATTTTGTTTAATTTTGATGATTACAAATGACAACAAATGAAAATCTCAAATTCATCATATCAGAAAATTAGAATATTACTGAAGACCAATAAAAACAAAGGATTTATAGAAATGTTGGCCAACTGAAAAGTATGAACATGAAAAGTATGAGCATGTACAGCACTCAGTATTTAGTTGGGCCTCCTTTGGCCTGTATTACTGCAGCAATGCGGCGTGGCATGGAGTCGATCAGTCTGTGGCACTGCTCAGGTGTTATGATAGCCCAGGTTGCTCTAATAGTGGCTTTTAGCTCTTCTGAATTGTTGGGTCTGGTGTATTGCATCTTCTTCTTCACAATACCCCATAGATTTTCTATGGGGTTAAGGTCAGGAGAGTTTGCTGGCCAATTAAGAACAGGGATACCATGGTCCTTCAACCAGGTACTGGTAGCTTTGGCACTGTGTGCAGGTGCCAAGTCCTGTTGGAAAATGAAATCTGCATCTCCAAAAAGTTGGTCAGCTGCAGGAAGCATGAAGTGCTCTAAAACTTCCTGGTATGTGGCTGCGTTGACCCTGGACCTCAGAAAACACAATGGACCAACACCAGCAGATGACATGGCACCCCAAACCATCACTGACTGTGGAAACTTTACACTGGACTTCAAGCAACGTGGATGAAGTGCCTCTCTTCTTTTCCTCCAGACTCTGGGACCTTGATTTCCAAAGGAAATGCAAAATTTACTTTCATCAGAGAACATGACTTTGGACCACTCACCAGCAGTCCAGTCCTGTTTCTCTTTAGCCCAGGCAAGACGCTTCTGACGCTGTCTGTGGTTCAAGAGTGGCTTGACACAAGGAATGCGACAGCAGAAACCCATGTCTTTCATACGTCTGTGTGTGGTGGTTCTTGAAGCACTCACTCCAGCTGCAGTCCACTCTTTGTGAATCTCCCCCACATTTTTGAAGGGGTTTTGTTTCACAATCCTCTCCAGGGTGCGGTTATCTCTCTTGCTTGTACACTTTTTTCGACCACATCTTTTCTTTCCCTTCGCCTCTCTATTAATGTGCTTGGACACTGAGCTCTGTGAACAGCCAGCCTCTTTAGCGATGACCTTTTGTGTCTTGCCCTCCTTGTGCAAGGTGTCGATGGTCGTCTTTTGGACAACTGTCAAGTCAGCAGTCTTCCCCATGATTGTGTAGCCTATAGAACTAGACTGAAAGACCATTTAAAGGCTTTTGCAGCTGGTTTGAGTTAATTAGCTGATTAGAGTGTGGCACCAGGGGCCATCAATTTTGAACCTTTTCACAATATTCTAATTTTCTGATATGATGAATTTGAGATTTTCATTTGTTGTCATTTGTAATCATCAAAATTAAACAAAATAAACATCTGAAATATATGAGTTTGTATGTAATGTATGAATATAATATACAAGTTTCACTTTTTAAATGGAATTACTGAAATCAATCTACTTTTTCATGATATTCTAATTTTATGACCAGCACCTGTACATAGAAATTGTTGGGGAATTATTGGAGAAAACATGAGCAAAATGATTTTACAAAACTGCCAGTTGGTAAAAGTGCAACATAGAGGCTGCTAAATTCCTTTGTAGATTGTCTGAAGGAACTAACTTTCCTTCTTAGTGACCCAAATCTCAAAGGAGCCAGCGGATATTTCTGATCTGCACCAAAAACCACCATGGTGCCAGTGAAGCAGGGCTGTGGCAGCATTATGCTTTGGGCTTACTTTGCAAAGTGCATGAAATCATGACCACTTCCAAGCATTAATCAGCTTAGATGAGCTGAAGATGAGGAGGGATGTGAGAGGATGAGGACAGGAGAGGTCGTCTCAATCAGATCAGTCTCAAAAAGTTTTTAAGTTTCTCCCTCATTTTTGGGTTTTTATATGAACTGTGATTTATTTATGTAACGTTAAACATGGAAAAGACACTTCTAATGATTTACCAGGACAATACATCATTAAACCTTAAAAAAAAAATTTAATTATGACAGTGGTGTTTACTCTGTGTTCTAAAAAATATAAAAATAAGCACCCCAAAAAGCTAAATTAAATCATTGTTCTGAATTTGGTTTTTGTGTCTGAGCAGTGTTTGGAGGTCGGATCCAGCAGCCCCTTTCGGTCGTCCTGGTGGCGACGCATGCCGACTTGGCTGACATCACCAGAGCGTTCTCTGGCGAGTTCAGTTACGATAAAGAGAAAGCGCTGCTCAAGGAAGTCAGAAACCGGTAGGGAATCAAACTTAAGCAAAAAACTCCTGTAAAGCTCCTGTATAGAGATAAGATTTGAGAATAAAAAGCACATCACAATCCTTGATCTTTTCTTAGCTTTTTTCTGTGTTTTTTTTTTTTTATTTTTTTTTTTAGCTTTGGTAATGATCTGCAGATCAGTGACAAACTGTTTGTGATGGACGCCGGAGCATCGAACTCCAAAGACTTGAAGCTGCTGAGGAGCCACCTGCAGGAGCTTCGGACCAACATCATCTCTGTGAGTTCTGCAAACATCCTCAGAGACATCCTCACTTTGTGTGAATATTAAACCACCTCCTCTCAGTTTTCTGTCTTCATCTCTTTACTGCTCTCACCTTCCGGTTGTGCGTTGTTGCAGAGTTGCAGTCCAATGACGCAGCTGTCGGAGCGCCTGCTGGCCGCCCTGCCGTCCTGGAGGAAGCTGAGCGGACCCAACCAGCTCACATCGTGGCAGCAGTTTGTCAACGACGTCCAGGAGCAGCTCAACCCGCTGGTCAGCCAGGATCACCTGCGAACACTGGCCATGCAGCTGCACAGCATGGGGGAGGTGAGGCTTCAGGAATCAGAACCTACATTTGTTTTTTCTTCTTATGAATTCTCGGTTTTCAGTTATTGTCCACCAGGGTGCACTGCTGATTCAGAAAAAAAAATTTAAGCACCTTTTATTGGTAAACATAATACCCAATCTCTGCTCAGAGAACATGTAGTGACTTTGTGTTCACCAGAATGTCTCAAGACAGAAAAAGAAAAAGAAAGTTTGATCTGCAGCTCTGTCAGCATGACATTCACAGAGGCAGATTTACAGGTCCTTCTCAAAATATTAGAATATTATGATAAAGTTAATTACTTTCCATAATGTAATGATAAAACTTGAACATTCATATATTTGAGATTCATTGCACACTAACTGAAATATTTCAGGTGTTTTATCGTCTTAATACGGATGATTTTGGCATACAGCTCATGAAAACCCAAAATTCCTATCTCACAAAATTAGCATATTTCATCCGACCGATAAATTAAAGTTTTCTTAATACAAAAAAAGTCAACCTTCAAATGATTCTGTACAGTTATGCACTCAATACTTGGTTGTGAATCCTTTTGCAGAAATGACTGCTTCAGTGCGGCGTGGCATGGAGGCAATCAGCCTGTGGCACTGCTGAGGTGTTATGGAGGCCAAGGATGCTTCGATAGCGGCCTTTAGCTCATCCAGAGTGTGGGGTCTTGCGTCTCTCAACTTTCTCTTCACAATAACACACAGATTCTCTATGGGGTTCAGGTCAGCAGAGTTGGCAGGCCAATTGAGCTCAGTGATGCCATGGTCAGTACACCATTTACCGGTGGTTTTGGCACTGTGTGAGCTGCTGCCAGGTCGTGCTGAAAAATAAAATCTTCATCTCCATAAAGCTTTTCAGCAGATATAGTAGCATGAAGTGCTCCAAAATCTCCTGATAGCTGCATTGACCCTGCCCTTGATAAAACACTGTGGACCAACACCAGCAGCTGACATGGTACCCCAGACCATCACTGACTGTGGGTACTTGACACTGGACTTCTGGCATTTTGGCGTTTCCTTCTCCCCAGTCTTCCTCCAGACTCTGGCACCTTGATTTCCAATTGAAATGCAAAACTGAGCAACAGTCCAGGACAGGCACCTCTGCCGCCGTTTCTGGTCTAAAAGTGGCTTGACCTGGGGAATGAAGCACCGGTAGCCCATTTCCTGCACACGCCTGTGCACGGTGGCTCTGGAAGTCTCTACTCCGGACTCAGTCCACTGCTTCCGCAGGTCTCCAAAGGTCTGGAATCGGCCCTTCTCCACAATCTTCCTCAGGGTGCGGTCACCTCTTCTTGTTGTGCAGCGTTTTCTGCCACACTTTTTCCTTCCCACACTGAGGTGCCTTGATACAGCACTCTGAGAACTGCCTATTCGTTCAGAAATATCTTTCTGTGCCATAGCCTCTTGCTTGAGGGTGTCAATGATGGCCTTCTGGACAGCCGTCAGGTCTGCAGTCTTACCCATGATTGGGGTTTGAGTGATGAACCAGGCTGGGAGTTTTAAAGCACTCAGGAATCTTTGTCAGGTGTTTAGAGTTAACTTGTTGATTCAGATGATTAGGTGCATAGCTCGTTTAGAGACCTTTTTCATGATATGCTTATTTTGTGAGATAGGAATTTGGGGTTTTCGTGAGCTGTATGCCAAAATCATCTGTATTGAGACAATAAAAGACCTGAAATATTTCAGTTAGTGTGCAATGAATCTAAAATACATGAATGTTCAAGTTTTATCATCACATTATGGAAAATAATGAACTTTATCACAATATACTAATATTTTGAGAAGGGCTTGTACATTCACTCATTATCAGCATCAGCAATCTTTTGTCTTCCCTGGTGTTTATTTAAAAAAACAAAAAAAACTCCATTTTGAAATCCAAAAATTTATGTATAGTTGCAGACTATAGTTGCAGTATAGAAGTCTTGATTTTTCTTTTGCCTTGATGGCAAAGAAACATCCCCAAACCATGATGTTGCCACTACCGTGCTTAAGAGCTGGCGGAGTGCTGGTATTGGAAACCCTCATCTTGACCTCTCCAAATGTGTTCCGCTGGAATCGGATGCTTCCATAATCATTTTGGTGGGCGCATTTCGGAGTATCACAATAGAAGCGCTTGATTGTTGCCCCACAATTCATTTCAAAAATAATTTAATTTATTAAAGAACGATGGAAACCATTTTCGCCTGCCTCATAAATAGAAGAGTTAGAAACACACTTCTCTCTTGACATTTCCGGTGTCATGAACCTACCGCTAATATTAGCCGATATGATAAAGTTAGGACAGTTTGCCTAAATCAAACACATTCATTAAAACCTTGGTCCTGATCTCTGTAGTCTGCTCTAATCTGCCACCTCTACTTCCTTTTTTATTTTTCTGCCACCTCTACTTCCTTTTGTTTTTAACTTAAGCGTCGGACAACATTATATTTAGCATCAACTGGTTAATTCGATCTAATATACATGCCTAATTCACATTGTCATATATATATATATATATATATATATATATATATATATATATATTTATTTATTTTTTTTTTTATCACAAAAAATGGATGGAAAGAGGTGAGTATTTACCTCCACAGACCATAAAACATAAAAAAAGACGTTTTCTGGTTTCAAGAGTTATTGAGCAGATGTTCCTGGATCTGTCTTTGTATCAAACTGGTCTCAGAGCCTTGTTGCTTTTACAAATCCTGATTTTTTTTCTTTTGTTTTTTTTTCTTTTTCTTCCATCTGTTGTGATTGAGTCATAAGGTTGAAACTTGGACTCATTTGGGTTTTATGGACCTTCATCACAGTTATACATCCTCAGTATTGGATGTATTAAAGAGAATGTAGCCTCTGGAAAAGGCCTCATTTCAGGTTAGCAGAATTATCTTATATAGATCCAGATTAATGATGGAAGCTTTTTGATAATGAACACAGTATGTTGCTTTACATTTGCTAAGGTATGTTTTCCAAATGTTAGGCTGGGTTTATGTACATATAGCACACTGCAAGAGTAACTTTAAAGCCTCTGTGGTCAAAATAAAAAAAATGAATTAAAAAGGAACCCTCTGTGGTTATTATTTGAAGTATAATCTCTTTTTTAGCCTTTTAGATGTAAGTCTTCTATCAGTGTAAATGCACTCTAAGCTGCTTTAGCTCCAACTTATCCAACTTCTCTGATTTGTGTCTTTTCCACAAACATCCAGATCAACATCATGCAGAGTGAGACGGTGCAGGACGTCGTCATCCTCGAGCCTCGCTGGCTGTGCACAAACATCCTCGGTAAACTGCTCTCTGTGGAAACCCCGAAGGCCATCCATCACTACAGGGGGCGCTACAGGTTGGAGGAGGTGCAGGCTCTGGCCCCTGAAAGCGATGTGGAGGAGCTGCTGCAGATCCTGGACGCCATGGACGTGTGCGCCCGTGACGTCACCAACCCGTCCATGGTGGATGTTCCCGCCCTGATCAAGACGAACGGCCTCCACCGCTCCTGGACCGAGGAGGAGGATGAGGATTCGCTGATCTACGGCGGGGTTAGGCTCGTCCCCGCCGAGCACCTCACTCCGTTCCCCTGTGGGTTGTTTCACAAGCTGCAGGTGAACCTGTGTCGCTGGAGCCACCAGCAGAAACCTGAGGAAGAAGGTGGGGAGGAGTTGGACGGAGACATCCACCTTTGGACCAACGGAGCCAAAGTGAGCCAAGCAGGGGTGGAGGCCATGATACTGCTGGTCAACCACGGGCAGGGCGTGGAGATCCAGGTGCGCGGACCTGACACAGAGCGGGCCAAGTGCTACACCCTGCTGGACACCATCTGTAGTATAACAGAGAACCTTCTGGCCTCCACGCTGCCTGGACTGCTCACAGCCAAATACTACCTGAGCCCTCAGCAGCTGCGGGAGCACCATGCCCCCATCATGGTCTACCAACCCAAAGATTTCTGCCGCGCTCAGATCCAGAGGGAAACTTCACTCACCAACACCATGGGCGGCTACAGGGAGAGCTTTAGCAGCATCCTGGTGTTTGGCTGCGCTGAGGTTTACCAGCTGGGGACTCTGGGGATGGACATCCACATCTCCGACGTGCCCTTGCTGGCTCGCAGGAAGCTGTGCCGCATGCTGGATCCCCCCGATGCATTGGGGAAGGACTGGTGCCTGCTGGCCATGAACCTCGGACTCACTGATTTGGTGGCCAAACACAGCAACGGGACTCCAAACGGCACGCCGGACTCAGACTCCCAGCGGGCTGAGCTGCAGCCCAGCCCAACCGCAGCGCTGCTGCGAGAGTGGAGCAGCAGAACCAGCAGCACGGTGGGCGTGCTGATGACTAAACTAAGGGAGCTAGGACGCAGAGATGCAGCCGACTTCCTGCTGAAAGCCTCTCCTGTGTTTAAGGTCAATATGGAGGCTCTGAATGGGGCCCCTAATGGATATCCCCCTACCTGCAACGGTGGCACATCATACAACTCAATCAGCTCTGTCATATCCCGCTGACGATTTGCGCAGCTTCCTCACCAAACGTCAGTCTGAAGCGCCCAACCTCTGCTTGAACGGCACAGACTCAGGCCTGAGTATAAAAGTGCAATCATTAGTCCAGCTGCTCGCTCTTTACTAGTTGTTAGATCCAGATGTTACATTTGTGATCTCCACATCTGTACAGCAGACCTTTCTCTATTAATGTCTTCGAATCCCCAAAGAGGAATCCTGTGCTTTTAATCTTGCAGCGCTGCTTAATACTATTCCTCCTACTCTGCTGCACACAAAGTTAAAATAGGAAAAACTAAACCTTGAAATCTCCACATGAAGAAGTGCTGGAGTTTCTAAAAAGTTGGCAGCAGGATGTTTTTGGACCTCTTTCATATCCACCCCCAAAGTTTAGAACTAGATCTGTGTGTGTCAGTGTTTTTAGTAGGAGGCTGCCATCTCTTTTACATTTAAGGTTTTCCCTCCTTTTACTTTTTTTTGTTTGTTTGTTTATCTTGGTGTCTAATTAATAAATTAAGAGCATTTTTAAGAGTGCCTTCGGGGCCTTCTACCTCCCTAAAAGCACAAACGGTCTTATTGTTGCGACTGTGGTTCTTTTTAAACATCTGAAGAACTGTGCCTTGTTCAAACTAAATACCAGAAAAGAATTCAAAAAAGTTCAACATTTAAAGGTTGCATGTTTAGTTTAAAAACATGAAACTCTGCTTATGATAAAAGGCCTTGAAGTTTAGATCTTATCGGGGGGGAGGGGTCGGACCAACCAAAATGATTCAGATTAAGGATTCAGCCCTGGTGTAAGGTTTATCGGACGTCACCAATGCAGATTAAATGTATTCAAGAATAAACTTGTCTCAGACCAATACCTTATGAAAGGAAATTCTTGTACATGCAGTAAAAGGACTCATTTTGCATCAGTATTTAATGTTCCACTTTAGTATTTTACTTCCTCGCGCTGATCTTCCACGTATGTTAGCCGTTTTCATCTGGCGCCATGAAAATCCAGTCCAAACCAGCTCATAATCTGCTGCCCAGATAGCTGATATATTATGTTATATTATTGGAAACATTTTCTGCTGCTTTTAACAAGTTCACATCTCACTGCTGCTAAAAATGGTTAATCCATAGCAGTTGGCTAAAATGCTAGGCTAACGCTAACATGTTTACTCTGTTTTGATAGGACTCATATATTTGTTTTTATCTATATTTTACTGTTGCTGGTTGATCCTCATACGATGTAATAACTGCTTTTTCAGCTGCTTTCAGGATAAACGGGGGGAAATCTGAGAATAGCGGGCAGCGAGTTACATCAGCCAATCGTCTCTTTAACTATTAATGTTATGGCGGTTAAAAAACCCCATCACAGATTCATGAAATCTATATCCACCATGCCGTTTTGCAAGCTTTGCTCATAAACTGAAGCAGCTCATCTCATTGAGGCCATGTTTCATGTAGAACCACTGATGGTTAACAGTCAGTAGGTTCTGGAAGCAGAGTTTAATTCGGACATAGATCACTAAGACATGCTTGGATCGGGACATCTCTAATATCGATTTTGGGTGATGCCTTTTTACAGGTCCCATAATTTTCTTGCCTTTGTACTTTAATCACAAAATCCCTGAACAAAAAGTTTCTTTAACTTTACCCTCACAGTTGAAATAATGAACAATAATTGTATTTTTCTTCATTTTTGGCACCATCCTCTACTGTTACTGTCACTGATTATTTTTAAGCTGCTTTAACAACTGATATTTGGTCATTATGTTACAGTCTGGTTGTGTTTTATTATCTTTTGTTGCTAAATTCAGTATTTGAACAGAACAATAGTATGAGGTAAAACATTTTTTTACCGAGGATTAGAAATATGAATATCTTCAGTTAAAGATATTTTAAATCTGAACCAACAGATAATTTTCCTCATGTTTTCAGCTAATATGTCACTAAAACCTTCGTGGGAAGAATAAACCAAATATTCTGATGTTCTCTATGTTTTGCTGTTATGCAGGTGAGGATGGGTTGCAGTTTCTTGGTCGCAGTTTTGATTTCCTCCTCTAGGTGTCAGCAAACTCAACCCCAGGGGTCTATTGTTTACAGCATGAACTGGGACCAAATTAGAGCTGGGTGGTGGGCTGGTCTTTACAATCTATAAGGAAGTTCTGGGACCTGTAAAAATAAATAAAGCTATTCCTAAAAATGTTGTTCATTTTGACAAAAGGAACTATGGCCATTTTCTCCAACAAAAGAACAACATTTGGAACTTTTCCCCACATAATTATAGGGTCTTATGGAGTGCTGTTGATTGAAATTGACTAAATTGTTCTTGTCAAATGCTACAAACATCAAAAATCATCATGGCAGACAGGGTGGAGTCAAGCTTCTTATTCATCCTAATGAATTTTAATAGGAAGTGCCGTAAAAAAGTAAAAAAAAAATACAAGATAAGCTCGATTTGTTTCTTTGTTTGTAGTTTAGAAAATGTTTCCTTCTTTGCTGTTAAGTAACTGGGCAGCTTGTCACAGTCGGCTCTGATGCTTAAGCTTACCGTCCGCAGTGTCAGGTGTTTTCCTTTTTGCACAGTGGCGTTGACGCCACCTTCTATCAAACTGAATTTGAGCTTCTGTTTGCATCGCTGCGGGTTTATAGCCAGCCACGCGTCGCTTCACATTTTCTTTCACTTTGCCTTTTTACACCATGTTCATAAAAAAGCCAAAGTGATGGAATGAAAGTCGGTGGGAAACGTTTACTGAAGGCAGGAATGTCTCTTTATGTGAGCAGGTTTTCGTGAAGTTCATGCTATTCTAATAAAACAGGAAATATCGTGTCTTTCAGAGCGTCTATTCTGAGTATTTTAATCCCAAGAGGTTTATAGAATTTTGTTTTCTAGGAGTTGTTCAATAAGAGCTTCAGTATTTCCTGTTTCTCACTTCCTCCAGTGTTCACCAACTCAACCTTTTAAGGTTGGTTTCTATCAGCTCCAACTTGCCAGTAAACGCAGCAGACCTCTCCTATTTATGGCTCAAACATAGAGAGGCAAAATGAATGTTGAGGAGGGAATATCTAAAAAAGACTCCATGTGTATAAATCATGGTGGAATAAAACCACCCAAGCTGTTTTGGTGTCCAGGGTTTTCTTGTGCTGTCATTGCCAACGCTGTGTGCCTGAAACGCACTGCTTTAACCTTGTGTCGTTGCCTTGTATAGATCATAGGGAAGGGATGTTTTTCGGGGGGGAAGGGGAGAAAAATGTTTGCCTTTTTCGTCTTGTTTCAGAGAAAACGCAGCACCCCATGTTTTTAAGAACTGAGATTTAACCGAAGGGTTTGGATTTGACGGACAGCTGAAGATGGTTTCTGTTTGATGGAGATTTTGGTCTGATCGCCACATTGCACATTGTCTTTTTGTCCCTATTTATGTTCTGTTCTTATAGCATGTCTGAGAATGCCATGTTCTTATTACTTCTGACGCTTTATGGTGTAATACATTTTATAATAAATTCTTTATTACCTTTTCTTGTCTCAAGTGGTTTTCAATGTAGCTCCCCATAATATGAAAAGCAACATACTTTTAATTTCTTATCATCCAAAGTCGTCGTTTTTCTCTTAATATCACTTCTCCTTGGCTTTGCATATGGGGCTTTTCTTCAGGGTGTAATCCTGCAGACCTAGATTGCCCTGGAGGTTTATTTTCATGTTTGTAAAACCATTTCTATATTTAATTAGGGTCATACTTTGAATCAAAAAGATGGCATGGCCTGTCTGATTTAGAGAAACGGGCCCACAGCATTACAGGTCCTCCATTATACAATTGGGTTGAGGTGATTTTCCATATATATCATTTTTTTGTCATGTCCATCTCCAGTATTTGTGTCTGAATAGTTCAGTCTCGACCTTCTATGACCAACCCCCACGGCTCATGTTAATGTGCCAGTGGAGTGAACTGCTGTAGAAACCGTTTTCTTTTTCATTACTGCCAAACAGCCGCTTGGCTTGATGTGATAAAATCCAGGATGCTGGTCTTTGCTTTTAAAATGTTACCACCAGTACCAAGAAATTGAATTCACTTGGTTCCTTATCTATATAATTATCAACTCTTTATTTGTTTCTGATGGATATTTTTCTCTTATTAGTTTATATGACAAGAATTCATAGTGCGTCATTTCAGGGCACTTTAGAGTGCGAGCAGAACTAATATATTTAAAGAAATAATCAGATCATTCATATTATGTTGATAAACCAAGAGTCTGTTCCAGTTTGGATCAGGGTTAGAAAGCAGTGTGGTCAGTTTGTTATAATGGTTTTCAGGTAAAAGCAATCCCTTGTGCTGAGCAAGCATATGGTAAAAGTGGAAAGGAAAACTTTATTAAAACCGGGCTCATTGTGAGCAGCCATCGGTCCCGACTGACGCAAACAAAAACAAGAAAAAAACAGAAGCACTGATCTAGGAATATGTTCTACGTTGGAGAAAATGTTGAGCTTGTTTAGTTGCTTCATTTAAGAGAAAAAAATTATCAACTCTGAGCCAGTTAGACAATCGATGGGGGATTGAACAGAGCACAGATAGCTAGTGGAAAAAAGCAGCTGATTTGGGGGTAAATGGCTGCTTGACTTTCCAATTATTATACAATGCAACAGGCAATTATGTATGTGGTTTGTCTTGTTTTGTCTGCTGTGTCATCCTGCTCTGTTTGCTTTAAGATCACAGAAAGGCTTCAGGTTTTGTTCAAACGTGTCACGAGGTTTCCTCGGAACAACACCTATAGGACTTGTTTATGTGTTATGTAGGGAGGCCATTAAAATAAGCATGTGTTCTAGTTCTCAGGGTTCCTTAAGTCAAGAGTCAAAACATTTCTTTTTAGCAAAACTTATGGTACCCTTTAAATATTTCTCTCTCTCTCTCTCTCTCTCTCTTTTTTTGTCATTATTATTTTTATGTATTTCTTTTTTAATGCTTTTCTTTGTTGTAATACTTTGAGGTAAAAAGTAGAAAAGTGCAGTATAAATCAAATGTATTATTATTATTATTATAACAGTTAAGCTTGTGACTGTGTTTGTACTACTGCTGAACCTCAAGCTGATAGGGAAGTGACTTATCCAATGGACTAAAAGGCTGGGTTTCATTCTCGGCCATAAACCTATAAGGAAGTTCTCTATAAAAAAAAAAAAAAAAAAAAACACCTTTAGAGGAACAAACACACAACTCTGTCCTCAGGGTAAGGAGATCTGCTGAATCTGTTATGCCACGTTTCTCAACCTTTTCATGTCAAATGTTCCCCTTTAATACATGTTTAGTGCAGCAGACTAATAGAAGATCTGTATTATTGTGATAAAATTATATTGCAGCTATTTTTTTTTCTTTTCCTATCAATAATGTAAAGGGGGCGGGGCCTTGTAGGTCTAGAGCAGAGCTGGGTGTGGAAGAATTAAGATTGCATTGCATGCAAAGAGTGCAATCCAGCTCTGCTACTTAAAGAGTCTCTTTCTCTTCCTTTATTTTAAAGTTGAAGGCAAGTTATCTAAATTGTTCTGGGTGTTTATCTCAGCACATTTTTTTGCATGTTCCAATTCACTTTATTTTTATTTTTAACAAGTTTAGTAAAATTATAAAAAACCTTGCATTGCAAACCTATGCATTTATTTATTTATTTTTCATGAGGTTTTCATCCACATATTGACCACCAGCTGTTCCGTATGAGGCAGAATTAAAGGTTTTCTAAAGGTAAATAGTGGAACAAACTGGATGGTTGGAAAATCAGAATCCAACTTTAAGGAGTTCCAGTTTTAACTGACATGATTCTTTTAAAAAGCTGCCCTAATCCTTTCAGTATTATTTTTATACGAACCAATGTCCATGTCAAATTTATTTATATAGCACTTTAAAAACTGGTGTAAAAGTGCACCAAAGTGCTGTACAAGATCGGCAAGAAAACAAGTTGATAAAAACAGTATCAAAACACTACACCAAATAAATGCCCAGGAATAAAAATGAGTTTTACATAAGTGATTTAAAATGATTCAGGCTGTGGGAAGATCTAATTAGGAAACGTAAATAGTTTCATACAATGGGAGCAACAAAAGAAAAGACCTGATCTCCTTTGTTCTTAAGTCGACTGCAAGGAACTGTCAATAATAGCTGGTTATTTGATCGTAGGGTTCTGGACATAGACTGGAATTTTAAAATCTCCTGAAGATAAGGGGGAGATAGCCCATTAAAAACTTTATGTTATTAAAACAATCTTCAAATCTATTTGATAAAGGATAGGTAGCCTGTGTAGAGGCCAGTATAGGCCTTATATGGTCATGCTACCTGGTTTACCCATGCCTCTATATAATGAATAACTGTAATCAAATGAGGTGTAATGAAGTCATGGATAAGTCCTTTAAAGTCCTTAAACAAAAATACGATTTAACTTTTGCTCAAATCGGCAGGTGATAAAAACTTGATTGAACGACAGAGTTAACTTGTTTATCTAGCTTTAAACAGCTTTCAAAAGCAAAACCAAGATTCCTAGCAGAGGTCTGACAAAACCGTGCTAAAGAACCAAGAATCACATCTGGATTTGTAATGTGAAGACTTTGGCCAAATAATATAACCTGAGTTATTCAAATCCTATGAGTGCAGGTTCATCCCAACAGGAAGCTGTGAGTTGAGCTCACAGATTTTGCCAAGGGAAGTTGACCAAATTCCCAGCCTACAGGATAAGAAGAATGGCTCAATTTGGGCTTAACAAAAACAACCAATATTACCAAACATAGTTGACTGGCCTCTGTAGGTCTTTACTTGATTGTGTTTGGGTATTTAAAAAAAGTCTAAATTCTACAACTAAAATGGGTCCCATTTTTTTCTGCCAAATTATTACCTCCACCAGAGGAACATAAGGAGACATCATTTCATTTATATGTGGAGAGTTCCCTTGAGACGGATTTTCCATCTTGTTTTAATCCCTATGGGTCCAATATGAACATGTTAGCAATGCATATAATTAAATCTTTAACAAATTCCACTTTTCATTGATCTTTTTTTGAAAGAGTAAACTTTTTACATCATTTATATTTGCTGCAACTACTGTGAAATAAACCCAACCCCTAATTTTCCAGAAATATTTTCTCATTTTCTGTGAAAGTTGTGAAACATGAGAGCAAATTCTGCCCAACTCACTCTTACCTCTGCCAATAAATTTGGCTTTCAAAAAAAAAAATA
Organism: Cyprinodon tularosa; assembly: GCF_016077235.1. Classification (NCBI taxonomy): domain Eukaryota; kingdom Metazoa; phylum Chordata; class Actinopteri; order Cyprinodontiformes; family Cyprinodontidae; genus Cyprinodon; species Cyprinodon tularosa. The sequence continues at coordinate 936,398 of NW_024039124.1, read as the reverse complement.
AAAAAAAATAAATATATATATATATTTATGTATAATAAAGTTTAAAGTATTCTTATTGTTTCTTATCTACATCCGATGATAAATCCAATCATTTGTAGAAAATTATTTTTATAGTTTTTATTCCCCTTTTTTATTTCCTGGTACTTAAAACATTATTATCAGATATATTATATTATTAGATGCATGTAAATTATTAATTGGGATTTCTTTTATTGTGTTATATATATATATATATATATATATATATATATATATATATATATATATAGATATAGATATAGATATAGATATAGATAGATACACTATATTGCCAAAAGTATTTGCTCACCCATCCAAATTATTGGAATCAGGTGTTCCAATCACTTCCATGGCCACAGGTGTATAAATTCAAGCACCTAGGCATGCAGACTGTTTTTACAAACATTTGTGAAAGAATGGGTCGCTCTCAGGAGCTCAGTGAATTCCAGCGTGGAACTGTGATAGGATGCCACCTGTGCAACAAATCCAGTCGTGAAATTTCCTCGCTCCTAAATATTCCACAGTCAACTGTCAGCTGTATTATAAGAAAATGGAAGTGTTTGGGAACGACAGCAACTCAGCCACGAAGAGGTAGGCCACGTAAACTGACGGAGCGGGGTCAGCGGATGCTGACGCGCATAGTGCGAAGAGGTCGCCAACTTTCTGCAGAGTCAATCACTACAGACCTCCAAACTTCATGTGGCCTTCAGATTAGCTCAAGAACAGTGCGCAGAGAGCTTCATGGAATGGGTTTCCATGGTCGAGCAGCTGCATCCAAGCCATACATCACCAAGTGCAATGCAAAGCGTCGGATGCGGTGGTGTAAAGCACGCCGCCACTGGACTCTAGAGCAGTGGAGACGCGTTCTCTGGAGTGACGAATCGCGCTTCTCCATCTGGCAATCTGATGGACGGGTCTGGGGTTTGGCGGTTGCCAGGAGAACGGTACTTGTCTGACTGCATTGTGCCAAGTGTAAAGTTTGGTGGAGGGGGGATTATGGTGTGAGGTTGTTTTTCAGGAGCTGGGCTTGGCCCCTTAGTTCCAGTGAAAGGAACTCTGAATGCTTCAGCATACCAAGACATTTTGGACAATTCCATGCTCCCAACTTTGTGGGAACAGTTTGGAGCTGGCCCCTTCCTCTTCCAACATGACTGTGCACCAGTGCACAAAGCAAGGTCCATAAAGACATGGATGACAGAGTCTGGTGTGGATGAACTTGACTGGCCTGCACAGAGTCCTGACCTCAACCCGATAGAACACCTTTGGGATGAATTAGAGCGGAGACTGAGAGCCAGGCCTTCTCGTCCAACATCAGTGTGCGACCTCACAAATGCGCTTCTGGAAGAATGGTCAAAAATTCCCATAAACACACTCCTAAACCTTGTGGACAGCCTTCCCAGAAGAGTTGAAGCTGTTCTAGCTGCAAAGGGTGGACCGACGTCATATTGAACCCTATGGATTAGGAACGGGATGTCACTTAAGCTCATATGTGAGTCAAGGCAGGTGAGCAAATACTTTTGGCAATATAGTGTAGATAGATAGATAGATAGATAGATAGATAGATATATATACACACAGACAGAGAGACAGAGAAAATACTTTTACACAAAGTTTTGACTGTGACTGACAAAAATAACACAAATAACTGTGAGGAGGGAACAGGGGGCAGACAGAAGACGCTCACACATGTCTGCAGAGCGTGTCTACTTGATTAAGTCAGTTGATTACATATCTGCTGTTCTCAGCAGAGAAAATGCCAGGAAATCATTTATTTTAGGAGCACAACCTGTCACAGAAGGTTGGAGAACATTATGCATCCAGCACACATGAGACAACATTCAAATTTCCCAATCAGATTATATGAATTGCTCTTTGTTGGGTAATTTGATCAGATTATGGTGTTAAAAGCTGCCCTCTGCCTTGGTGTCAGATCTCTCTGTCAAGGCTGTAGCTTCAGAGCATGGAATAATAAATTAAAAAATTATCATATCTGTCCTCTATACTTTCTAGGGTTTATCAGCTCCTTGTTCAGTTTAGGATTGAATTTAGGTGACTTTTGGACCTGCCCATGACTGCTTTCTCCAAGAAGTCATGAAATGTAGGAGTGGAATGATTGAGTCACCATTTGAGTCATTAAACCAAGTGCTGCTGAATTTTAGGCTGGGTTTCTGCATACTTGCTGTAGTATCATGAGACAGTGCCTCGTGACTTTGGGTAATTTATATTCATGTTTTTAATCATATAGAATTTTATCATCACAGTTTGATTCTTTTGCTTCAGAAATTGATTTTACTGAAATATATCCCAAATTATTGTCGGCACTCTTGTTAGTGCTAGTTAGAAAATAGGTAAAAACCTTTAAATTAACAAGCTGGTCACTGATGACTAATCTCACACTTCAAAATCTAAAAACAAATTAAATATTATTACATAAAAATATTAGAAATGATTGCATAGTAATTACTTACACAATAACTGCAGGTAAAAAATTTTAAAATAAAAGTTTAAAGCTCATTCTTAGTGACCTGTAGCAATTAGCAGCATATTTGGAGTCAATGAGTCTAATTTCTATCTACAGTTTCATGTGATGTGCTTTGCAGAAGGCAATTTCCCTCTCCTACCATTACAAATGTAAACATGCTGCATTTGGTTAAAATGACAGGTTTTTCACATGAAACTGAGTGCTTTGCTTAAATATTGATCATTAGAGCAACAAACACTCAAGTTGAGCTTGATGTGATAAAGGATGAACATGTGGAAAAGCTTCCCACACCCCTTGGTTCATAAGGAAGAACAGTAGGTCTAGATTCATTCCAAAGACCCTGTGAACCTCATCAGAGTAGATGACATCATGAGCTTTTTAAATACTAGGAAATACATTCAATAAAGATCTGATGCGCTCCAGCAGAAAACTGAGAACTGGTCAACTTATTCCCAGGATGAACTCACAGATGTAAATCATTTTGAAAACCTCGCTGGTGAACTGATGGGAATCGATCAGGAAGATGTGGTCAACCATACGAGGACATAAGCTCTTATTTTCTCTGCATAACTTGAGCGTGATCAAGCAGATCCTTTTTGCGTAAGAGGAAAACCTGCTGATGTGTCGAATGTATGTAAGCGTAGTCGCTGAACATATGTCTGGTTTTCAGCAGAAAGGAACAAAACAACAAAAACAGGTTCAGTCCTGACTGTCAGTGTGTCAGTTAGTGTTTCTCAATAACATCAGTCACATGAGCATCAGCATTGATTGACTCTGCCTCTGATCTGCCAGCAGTTCTCAGAAGCTCTGTAGTGAAGGAATGCATCATAAGTCCTTTGGTGCTGTCTTCTGTTTGGAAAGGGAGAAAATGTTAAACAATTGTGACGATTTCTATTGATTTATCAATGTTCTGATGGACTGGATGACTGCAGCCTCACAGCATTTGCATGTTCAGGAGATTTACTCCTTGTTATCTTTGCTGGAATAGTAGACCTCTAAGATAAAGTATCTGAAACTGAGAAGCCTTACAGTTTAAACAAGGGTCAGATAGGCAACAGATATGGATGTTCTGCATTTAAAAAGGAGTCTATTTTCAGTGTGTTTTGCAAGATTTTACAGCTTGATGTAACAGAATAATGTAATATGCTGACATATACAGATTTGTCTAACAACAACCTATTAAAAACTTTAGAAGTGCAGGAATAAAATGATTTCATTTGTCTCATTTGTTTCATACTCATGAAATGCATTGCAGACCTTTCAATACCCTTGTATTTAACTTCCCATTAATCCTTTCCCTTGTTGAAGAAGAGCATCCCTGCATTATAGTGCTCCCACCACCATGTTATTGTACTGAGAGTGATTCAAAGAACAAATAGAATGACAATGTTAATTAGTGTAAGCAAAGCCTGCTGTATCAAGATGTATAAAGTCATCCAAATGTGACAGTGTTCCTCCTTCTGAACATGTGTGAATTAGGAATGAACATTTATTGTATTCAGTATATTTATAACAATTCTCATTGTGGATTTTGAATTATGACAGTCTGACCTATTAACCACAAACGCAGATCGTAATTGACATTTTGACTTTGTTCTTCAATACCGGTGGCATCAGAGCATCAATGTATTTCAGTTAATAAAAATAAAAAAAATACATAATGCAATAACTGTGTGCAGTTTATAAATAAGATTCAGGTGTTCAATGTACAACAGGTGTTCTGAAGAAGCCTACTTCAAAATGTTGTTTGAAAAGGTGATAACAAAGTGATATGTTTGATTTGGGGGCTTTGACGACAGTAGAATAAAATCACAGCCATACAATAGCCTAAGTTAATATGTTATGGAGTTTTTATTACTTTTTATAACAATTTCTATTGCTATTACAGCATAATTGAGTGATGGGATTTTTACTTCAAGTTGCCCATATTTAGCTTTACTTTTATAGATTATAAACATGTGTTGTGCTTTGAACTGGTCCCAAAAATGGAATAAACAAGTAGAGATGCTGCTGATGCTGGAGTTATGTTTCACCTGAATTTCTCAACACAGGTCTCCTCTTTTTATCCTTTTCTTTTTTAGTTTGAGTCTGGGGTTTTAAAGCCTGAATTTGAATAATCCCAACTAAAAGATAAATTGATCATAAGTGAGTCTTTAAATACTTTTACATGTAATAATCATATTAAAACTGCTGCAACCCTTTTTTTCAACGTTAATCCAGGGGGAGGGAATCACGTGCTTGCAAGATGGCGTAATAACAGAGGCGGGCTTCCAGTGGGGAAAACGTGGAATCAACCAATTAGCATTAAGCACAAACAAGTTTTTTAGCCAATCAGAGAGCTTTGTGGGATGATCCCAAGCTCCCGGCTTGGCCTTCATAAAGTGTAGCTCGGCTAACAGAGGAATTGTTTTCTTGTTCTTCTTCAAGAAGGTGTTAAAAGTAAGTCTAAACATTGAATGTCTATTTAATATAGAAGACGTAATTTCCAACGAGTTATTATTTGATTTTATCAGTATTTTAAATATAATGGACAGTTTTTTCGTTTTCGTAAACGAGGTTCCAGTTTGCATTGACAATTTGGCAAATTTTAAAAAATCACCAGGATTGTCATCCTCAAAGCGGGACAAAAAAAATAATTGTCGTTAAAAGATGAGGCTTTATTGTTTCTTATTCATTCGGCTAAGTTTTAACGTCGACCTAAATCGTTCTTTTCAGAGTCGCCATTGTTTTTCTTCTCGCTTTGTTTGTTGTTTTTTTTTTTTTTTGTTAATCAGAACCGAACATCTGCCGGTCTATGATCAGGTGCCTAGGACCGCTATGTGCCGGTTTCAGTTTTGATTTTGTTTCGGTTTCCTGGTGTGGAGGACGTTTCGGTTATTCCTGGCTCTGATCCCACGGGCAGCAGATCCCGTGACTGAGCCAAAAAAAAAAAAACCAGCAGGATCCGCTTGTTGTTTGGATGAGACAATAAAAGCCGGAGCACAGCCACACAAGGAGTCATCGTTTGCGTTATTATAGTTTATACCTTCTTATTGTGAGAAAGTGAAGATCGCATAAGTTTGTGGTCTATTTTCTTAGATGAAGAGAGTTGGGAATGACTCTGAAGTTAGCTTCCGAATCGAAGCTTCAGTGACTAGGCCATTTGGCCGAATTGAAAACAGCTGCTAGAGCAAAACGTTAAAGAACAAATCATCAGAATGAAACATACTAAAACAAATACACAAGATATCGCATAAGCTGGCATTGCAGCCTGTGGTGAATAATTTTAACTACAGATCTGAATAGACAGAGTGATCTGTCTGCAGTAGAGCTATGTGGTTATTTTTTCCATGGTGGACAGTAAAGGCACCATTTACAATGAAATGATTTCATACATCTTTAAATGCTATGTAGAATAATCCGATTTTGAGAGATCCCCTTGTATTTACCATGGGAAAAAGGCCTTTATGCAAGCTGTGAATCATAGCCCAGCTTCTGTGTAAATGACTCCAGACCTGACTGGACTGCCAGGAATTTGCCTTTGGAAGTTACACAATGCTGAGCAGTTTTTGAGAAAGCAATTATAAATGGTTTCATGCATAACTGATGATGCCTTACTGCTACTGGGTGTCTGAATCTGCTCTGAAACCAGATCCCTGGAGTTGTTTACTGGATGCTTTTGTTTGCTGCAGGAAGCCACAGCTATGCTGCCTCTAGTTGTTTTAACGTTGTGCCTTGGCGTGAGCCTGTCGGCCCCCAGTCTGGACCCACAGCTGGATGAGCACTGGAACCTGTGGAAGAGCTGGCACAATAAAAACTACCATCAGGTAACAGGAATTGTTGTTGATTTTTCTTTTCTTTGATATTTGCTTGTTCTTAATCTGTATTGTTGTTTTGTTAAAGAGAGAGGAAGGCTGGAGGCGGCTGGTGTGGGAGAAGAACCTGAAGAAGATCGAGCTGCACAACCTGGAGCACTCTATGGGCAAACACACCTACCGGCTGGGCATGAACCACTTTGGTGACATGGTGAGGCGATGCATTTACGAGCGTTTATTCTCTGATGTCACATAATGGACCTTAGTGAAGTTCAGAGACTAATGTGTGATTTTATGTCGTTAAGAAATAACTATTATGTTCTGTCTTAAATGCTTAAACTTTTTTTAGCCTGGTTCTTACTGTTTTTATATATTTTTTTTCTTTTATCTGATTGTCTAGTCTTTTTTTATTTTCTTTTTTGTATTCTTGAAAAATGTTTTACCTAGTTTATTAAAATAGTAATTGTTATGTAAGTATATTGGATTAACAATCTAACGTGAAATTGTGGATAAGAACGTTTTTTGATTTTCTGAAACAAGATGTCTGTAGAAATGTTAAAATGACCATTTTTGGGAGGAAAAACACACAAAATGAGACTGGTTTAAACTCTCGAAGTGGCAGAATTGTTTCACTCTGAATGCTCTTCCTTACAGACTCACGAGGAGTTCAGGCAGATCATGAATGGCTACAAGCGCAAAGGTGAAAGGAAGGTGAAGGGCTCCTTGTTTATGGAGCCCAACTTCCTGGAGGCTCCACGTGCAATTGACTGGAGGGAGAAGGGCTACGTTACCCCCGTCAAAGACCAGGTGATGCACCCCAAATTCATCTTTTACTGTCAGGCTTGCTCTTCTAAAACAAGTCTGTCATCTTAGCCGTTGTTATGTGTTAGAGGTACTGTAAATGTATTACTGTGATAACCTGAGAGCTAGTGACTCTCTGGTAGTTTGCAGAGCAGCTGTTTTGATTTGTAAACATGACGCATTGCAGCTTCAGGGTTTATTTACTCGCTAATCAGGACCATGAAGACTCTGTCCTCAGTAGAACATGTTTTGCTTGCAGACTGAGATAAGTCGGCCAGTGGGGGTTGTTTTTTATCATCTTTGTGCTGTACAGCATGTTCTCCACACCCCTTTGCTTTATATTTACCGTGTTTGCTAAAACATCTGACATTTTTATATATATATATATATATATATATATATATATATATATATAAATAAATATATAATTTTTTTTTTTTTGCTTGAATTGAAAAATTGTTCATGCTAAGAATGATCATTTTTCTTCTTTTTAACACGGCCTTTGGAAAATAACACTAGTCTAATAAAATGGCATCAGTCTGCGAGGTCGCCTCCTGGACGTTTATGGGAACTGCAGCTCATTGTTTCAAACCAGTTCCTTCATTATGGGAGTAATTGGGTGGGATCCATTTGAAAGCAACCTGACTCCATCTTCCTTCTCTCCTCTTCAGGGTCAGTGCGGCTCCTGCTGGGCTTTCAGCACCACAGGCGCTCTGGAGGCTCAGGAGTTCAGGAAGACTGGTAAGCTGGTGTCTCTGAGCGAGCAGAACCTGGTGGACTGCTCCAGACCTGAGGGCAACGAGGGCTGCAACGGCGGTCTGATGGACCAGGCTTTCCAGTACGTCCAGGACAACCAGGGTCTGGACTCGGAGGAGTCGTACCCATACAAGGGAACAGTACGTTTCTCATTTGAATGCTCCAGGATGTTCATGCGCATGTCCCAGCTCCAGACCCATCTCACCTTGATCTGTATTTCAGGACGACCAGCAGTGCCAGTATGACCCCAAGTTTAACGCAGCCAACGACACGGGCTTCGTCGACATTCCCAGCGGCAGTGAGCGCGCTCTGATGAAAGCCGTGGCCTCCGTCGGACCCGTCTCCGTAGCTATCGATGCCGGTCACGAATCCTTCCAGTTCTACCAGTCTGGTGAGTTCATCACATTGTCGAACATTAACTCTGTGGATAACGAGTCTCCCGCTCAACTTGACTCGGTTCCTGATTCCTTTTGTCGTTAGGGATCTACTATGAGAAGGAGTGCAGCAGTGAGGAGCTGGACCACGGCGTGCTGGTGGTGGGGTACGGCTTCCAGGGAGAGGATGTCGACGGCAAGAAATACTGGATCGTCAAGAACAGGTCAGTGAGCCTTTGGAGGATAAAGACATTCAAGATCTGGTTCAGTCTGACAGACAAGCTGGATAAGGTTCAGGTGAAGAGTTTTCTGACCCGTTGTGTCTCCTTACAGCTGGAGTGAAAGCTGGGGCGACAAAGGCTACATCTACATGGCCAAAGACAGGAAGAACCACTGCGGCATCGCAACGGCGGCCAGTTACCCACTGGTCTGATGGCTGCAGCCCCACCCTGCAGCCTTGTAGTGTTTTAACTGGAATAGTTTGGGTGAAGAGACAAAATGAAGCTTGAGTCGAGCAGAATCATCAGTAAGGAGTTTCTGCTGCGTTTCTTGAGGAGGAAACTCGTTATTTTAGGGAAAAAGAGCCGTTTTATGGCCTGGTTTTACGACACTTTATTGTTTGTTTTTTCTGTCCTCAAAATGATAGTTTTATTCAGTGTAAATATGTGTACGCTACTCTGGAAGTGATTCGTTAAAACCTAAAACGTTTTTTTTTTTTTCTACTTTTATCATGATCAATTAAAGATGTGAAACACTAAAACAGTTTCAGTTGTGCTTTCATTTATCTATAAAGAGGTAATTGAAGACTGAAATAAACCACTGGATGCTTCAGAAGAAGCTGTGCTCTTATATTGGGTTTATAAAGGATCTTTGTCTGGGTTTAATCACACTTGATCTGACCTTTGGTGCTTTGAAAGACCTGTTCTGTTCCTACAGGGGCTTTTATTTCTAATTTTCATGAATTGCAAACTGATTACCTGCCGGTGCTTCTCAAATTGGATTAAAGTAAACTCCACTCTCACTCTTTTAGTCATGAAAACCCAAATTCAGTTCCTCAGAAAATGAATGTATTCCATGTCAGGACAGGGAATTAACTGTGTGCTTCGTTAGTCCTCCGGCACCATGAACCAATGAGGCGCTCTGCTGAGGTGTGATGCAGACCCAGGTAGCTTTGGCAGCTGTTGTCATCTGTATTGCTGGTTCTGGCGTCTCATCTTTAATTTTAATCCAGCCAAACATGGTAGCATCATGGGTGATTGGACTGGCTGTTGGAAAATCAAACAGCAGTTTCATAAAACCTGCCAGCAGAAGCACAAATTGCTCTAAAATGTTCTGGCTGCTGCTCTGTCTTTTTAACAGAACCCAGTGGACTAACACCAGCTAATAACGTTACAACCTTAATCATTACTGGACCTTTCTGTCTCGGTCACCATAGACCTCCATTATTTGAATGTCAGCAGACAGCAAGAAGCCTCCCAGATCTCCAGATGCATTTGAGATATCAAAAAAGTACTCCAGAGTGTTGTTCAGCATGGGGGTGAGTAGAAAAGGAAGGCTAATCATGTTTTGGGTGTACTATTCCTTTAAACTCTTCAAATAGTGTCTAAAGCTTTACAGTCATTAAAGGTTATGGTCATCCCTGCATATTTCTCTGACACTTTTTCCTTCCACCTAACTTTCCTCAGATGCAGTTCTCTGCAAACAGTTGGCTTCAGTGCTGATGCTTTTGTCTTGGAGGATGTCAGTGACAGCTATGAGGCCGACAGTCCTCGACACCATAATGTTACAAGCATAACATTCGTCTTATAAAAAAAATTCACCCTTTCCAAGAAATTACATTTTACAATAACATTGGTTAGCTATAGCCTTTAGCGTTAGCTAGTGTACTTGACGTCATTAGGACTGTTTATGATGCATACCACTAATAATTTTATCATTGTGAAATTAATACTTTACATATCCTGATGAGATTTTAAGCATGGCAAAAAAAAAAAACACTTTAACTTATAGACTTTTTTTATTGGTCTTTTGAATTCGTACACCTCCTCTAGGACTTAATTCTTTCTAATGAGTCAAAGGAAACATAGCAGCTTCATATCCAGCCAGTGTATAAGACATAATGTAAAAAAAAAAAAAAAATTGTTTATTACAGTTTGAAGCTTTAATCCACGCAGCGGTTTCTCTGTTTTATCTTTTGGATCCCATAGTGAAGCTATTTAAACAGTCTCTTCTCATGAAGCTCATATTGCTGAGTGATTAGCCTGCAGAATAGGTTCACTTCAGATCATTAATTTGTTTTCCCAGCTTTTCTTTTCATTACACTTTCACAAGTACAGAGCAATGAAATTAACTCTCTGGATTTAACCCATCCCCCTAGGGAGCAGTGTCCTCAACAAATGCCATTATATGGTTAAAGTTGCTTACGGTCTCTCTCAGGGACCCAGGAGTGGCAGACTGTGGGAGTGGGGCTTATACTCAGAACTCTGGATTCTAAGCGCCATGCCCTAACCACCAGGCCACACTCCCTTAAAAATAAAATGACTGAACTTTATTAATCTCACACTGTAGAAATTCACCTCCGTATCTGACCCTTCGGCGCCCGGGAGCATTATGGGATCAAAGTTGGTTAAGGTCTTACTCAGGGACCATGAGTGGCATTCTGCAGGAGTTCGACTCAGAACCTCTGGCCCCCAAGCACAGTGCTCTAACCACTAGACCACCACTCCCCCTTTGCTTTGGCTAGACTAGTGTTAGGACTCTTCATTTATAAAGGAGAAGCAGATAAATGATAGATTAGGCTAGGAAGTAATTACCCTTTTATTGGGCTCTTTAGTGTTAAATTATTAACGTGATTCAAATTTCATTTATAATCATGTGTTTATTAATTTACAGTTTTCATATGTGTAAATTTCTTCTATAACTACGATGGTACCTTAACATGTGAAACAACCATAGGTCAGGTCGTATTACCTGTTCCTCCATGACTACTTTCAGCACTTTTTCCAAGCGAGGAACCTCATCACCTGATAAAACGTAGACCACCTAGACAAACGGACCAATCAGAACGCTTGACACCTTTCTAGTCTGTCTAGTCAGGTCTTTAAAAGCATCTTGACCCTCTGCAGAAAGGATTCTATCCTCTGAATCTTCTTCATCAACAGAAAGGGTGCTGCAGCAAGTTTCAATATTTATACCTACATTTTCAGAGGTAAAACTTTTTTTTTTTACATTTTCACCACTCAAATATCATTGATCTTAAAATGGAAAATGTTTTTCTGTAGGTTTTGTATTTATGATTAAGTGCCTTTTTTTTTTTCTTTAGAATTTTTCTTTCCTATTCTCACAAACACTGTATTTCAGTACACATAACATGCCTTCTATAAGGCCTTTTGTTAGAGTTTTGTTTCATTTCTTGTTAGATAAATGTATTTTACTGCTGAAGACACTGCAGTTTTTATGTTATTAGTGGATTAATAATGCTGCTGTTTTTTTTTTTTTATGTTTTGTCATAAAAAAGCACACTTTACATTTTACCGCATTAGAGTTAGGGATTTACTGGTTTTATGTGCATTTTATCATTGTTCCCATTTTTGCTTTATTTTATTTGATATGCTATTTTGAGGGTTAAATATAAAATATGTTTTTCCTAGTATGATTATGAAGAAGTTTATTTTAGTCTACTTGTTGACAAACAGGTTCTGTGTAAGAATTCCTTAATTATGCAGTTATCAGTAGAAGTAAAGCTCGGTTAAGAGTTTAACTATGTATGGAGGTTATACATTAGTTATGCATCCTGTCTATTGTATTAAATATGTTTTCACCTTTTAAGGAAGATCAGAACAATGCTGCATTTAGTCGTAACGACGTTCCACGTGACTGCAGTCCTGGGGGCCCCGAGACGAGACCCACAGCTGGATCAGCACTGGGAGCTGTGGATGGACCGTTACAATAAAACATACCATGAGGTGAAAGATGGCTTTAATTGATGACTTATGAAGTGCGTAGTTTGAATACAAGTACATCCCACCCAAAATACCTTGATATATGGCAAAATAATATAAAAAAATAATTAATTAATTAATTAAAACTGAAGTAACTCAGACAAAGTACAAAAAGATGCAACAAAGGTAGAAAAAGTTCTTTTTTTCTTAGACTTACTTAGACTTAGACTACTTTTATTGTCATTTTGTATACACAAAGTGTATACAAAACGAAATTTCGTTTGTACAGCTTTCATGACATTTCCAAAGTGCAGCAGTAATCAAATGTAAACAGTGTGGGAGAAAAAAAAGATGTAATATTTTACCATGTTGTCCTATACAAATCATTTAACAGTCTATTCATACATAAAATAATGAACGCTCCCATTATAAAACACGTTAATTTTGATCAAATTTGAAATAGCCAAGGTCACTCTGCCTCACTTGTATGCATTGCTGTAAATCTTTACTATCTAATTTTGACCAGAAACAGCTGAGTCATTGTAAGTTTGCTTTTTTCCAGAAAGAGGAAGGCTGGAGACGAATGGTTTGGGAAAAGAACCTGAAAAAGATTGAGTTGCACAACCTGGAGCACTCCATGGGCAAACACAGCTACCGGCTGGGTATAAACCATTTTGCAGACATGGTAAGACTTCAGACCTGCATCCTCATAACTATAACCTGAGAAGGTAAAAAGGTGCTTCAACAAAAATGATGCTACTGAAAACATTTTGCTTAAAATGTGTGGAAGCTATTGATTGCAGTTGATTCATATAGAGCAACAGTAACTGCTGGATAGGTACTGTTCTCCCAGGTAGATAGAGAAAATGGATATATGAGTTAATCGGTTTGCTTCAGTTTAAGCCTCCATCATAGTTCCATATATTTACTATATGACAACCTTGTTGTAGGAGGGATAAAGGAAGAAATCTCCATCAAAAACAGGATCAGAATAGGCAGCAATATGCAATAAGGGTTCACCTTTTTTCTTTATAATTGCCTTTTTTTCCCTTCTATATGAACTAAAAGCTTTAATTGACCTTAGAGCCGCTTCTCTTCTAGAGCTTGATCCAAATACAGGAAATCGGAGCCCTCAGCTTCTATTACTAGCTACGGTTTATTCACCTTTCATGGCGTCAACAGGATCATTAATGTAGGTAGCAAAGGGACACCAGCCAGCTAAGCCAATTATCCCCACAACCTGGTCCTCAGGAAGTGGAAGGTGATGAGTATAAATAACTGTGAAACAAAAGCAAAATGAAATTTGACTTTCAATAGTTTTTATCGAATAGAAATCTGAAATGTTTGGAGTACATTTTTTCAATAACTTTAAAACTGATACTTGCAAATATACACCAACTATTTACTCAGAAAAAAATACCAAATAAATAAAAGGAGTGCGTCTGAGTGTACTTTATTCTGATCTTGAATTCAATGATAACAGGAGCTGACCCATATGAGCCGTTAGAGTTGGCATGAATGGTAAGTACCAAATAGGTGAACAGCCCTTTTTTAAAGTGAATGCTCATAGTGTAATAAAATTACCTTACAGGCTGTTTCCAAAGTCTAGTAAAACAGAAAAGACTTCTAACTTGTTTGCAGAGAACTAAAGTTTTAATGGCTTGCCGTAAAATAAACAAAAAAAATCCCCCAAGAAAAATAAAGAGATCAAAAAGTAACTGAGTAGATTCTTCCCTAAAACATCTTTTTTTCTTTGTTTTGTAATCGGACACATCTAATGAATTGTTGAAGATTGTCCTAATTACTAAAAAATTCTTCCTACAGACTAAGGAGGAGTTCAAGCAGATCATGAATGGCTACAAACCAAAGGCAGAGGAGAAGGCTAACGGGACTTTTTTCAAGAAACCCAGCTTCCAGAAGGTCCCTGATTCTGTAGATTGGAGACAAGAGGGCTATGTTACACCAGTTAAAGACCAGGTAACAAGATCTGCATCCTCCTGAAAAGTTTTGTGAAGAGACACTGTCACAAATTTTACCTGCCTTATCTGAGGACAAACAAAGCCTGTGGATGCCTTTCCGATGCATCACACCCAAGTCATGCATTTTAGAAGTCATTTATAGCTAAACCTAAGGAAACTTTATTGTTATTGAACTTTGTGAAGTCAGATTATTTGCCCACATACCACAACCTGACACCATTCTTCAAATGTTGTATTCAGGGTCAGTGCGCCTCCTGTTGGGCTTTCAGCGCCACTGGCTCTCTAGAGGGGCAGCTGTTCAGGGCGACTCGCAGACTGGTTTCCCTGAGCGAGCAGAACCTGATGGACTGCTCTAGATCTCTAGGCAACCATGGATGTGACGGTGGTTTAGCAAAGAAGGCCTTTGAGTATGTTTACACAAACGGTGGGCTGAACTCTGAAGCATCGTACCCGTACCTGGCAAAGGTATGTCAATATAATGACAGTTAGGAAGCAAGTTTTACATCCCAGCTCCCATCCTTAAGGTCATTTAATGTGAAGCTCAACTTCTTGTCTCCAGGACAACCCCCAATGTTTCTATAATGAGTCCTACAATGCGATCACCATTGATGGGTACGCCTACATCCCCAGTGGGAGTGAAGAAGACCTGATGGAGGCTGTAGCCACCATGGGGCCTATTTCTGTGGCTATAGATGCCAGCCGTGATTCCTTCCAGTTTTACCAGTCAGGTAAGCGCGTTAAACTTTTAAAAAAAATTATTTTTTAACAAAATATATATCCTCCAGCCTAAAAAAAAAAAAAATTCTAAGGGATAAAATGACACTTATACTGTCACATTCTTACTCAATGTTTTAATAATAATAAGTGTTGTTAGTTGACCATGTTTTTCTTTTATTAGTTTAAAAAGAAAGATTTCACCCATTTCTCTACAACAATTACTACGGTAAATACACTATGTCTTCCTTGCCACATCCAACAAAGTTAGATAGAAGTGTGCTTTTTTTTAAAGTGCTCTATAAAATTAAGATCAAAAGTTGTGGTAGAACTCCTATTTAAAAGAAAACATTAATTAAAGAAATCTGCCCTGTAAAAATAAAAGATGTTGCAGACAATATAATCTGGGTCAACAAATGGCCCACGTACTATAATCTAGACACCCAACAGTTTTGATCTCTAAAATCAGCTGTATCATTTTTAAATTCCTTCTAAGAGTTATTTTTCTCTGACAAGGTTACTGCTTCCCAAAAACTCTGATGTATAAATAAAAGCTGCTAAATATATAACAATACAAAATAAATGATAAATGTTTAACTTTATTTAGCTTTGACTTTTAAAAGTGATCAAGTTTAAATGGGGATTTTATAATGCATGTGAAATAACATCTTTGGCCGTAACCATTTTATGACAGCCTAATGTATCACTTTAGATACAAAATGAATAGAGGAAACAGGCCAACACTTTATACAACTTTGTTTTAGGTTTATTTTGTGTGAAATCATTTGGTATATTATTAAATTCAAAAGTACATTTTTTAAAATATCTATTAATCTTTAAGAGTTGAAACATACAGGTTTAAACTAAGTTTTTGATACAAGATTATTCTAATTTAATTGAATCCCAGATGGAGGATTCCTAATGAATCACAGATCCTAACTTCCAGACTTTATAGGCATTCCTGCTCCCATTAAACTCAGTCTAAAATAATTACTGGGAAGGTAGCATAAGATGGTTCTCTGTGTGTTTAAGGCATCTACTATGAGGAGGATTGTAGTAAAGAAGAGCTCAACCATGCCGTCCTTTTGGTGGGTTACGGCTATTCTGATCAAAATTACTGGATTGTTAAAAACAGGTGAGTGAGATCTTTAATACTAATATCTTGCTTGGGTTTCATTCTTTTCTTGTGTTTAACCTAAGCTGTTTTAAAGTGAGGCTTATGAATAGAATAAGGTTCTTAGGGAAAACATTGTACATCCTAACTGCAGTCAGCATGGCTGTGTTAATCATTTTCTCTCATTGCAGCTGGAGTGAAAACTGGGGCAACAATGGTTACATCTACATGGCTAAGGACAGAAACAACAACTGTGGCATTGCAACAGATGCTACTTTACCAATTATCCTTTGAGCAATATTCCATGTGACTCCCTGCAGCTTTTTCTGCAGGAAGTGAGACAAAGAAGGAGATTAAATTCTCAAAGTTTAGCTTATTAGGCAGTGCAATGATTTAGGCAAACAGACTCATATTATTTATGTACGTAATTGATAAAATATATATGCTGCTGCTTGTTTACAAACATTTTCTGGTTTCATTATTATTTTCAGAGGTTACAGAAAGTAATAAAGGACCTAAAACCATTTGGTGTGTGAGATCCTTTATGAACATGAAGCATCATATAGCAAATATCCTCCAGAAAACAGGCCTTATAGTTGACTCTCTACCCACTGTGAACCTAATACTTAACCCTAAACTCTTTTTTAAACTTTAACATCCTTTTATCGTTTAGATGGATATAACAAGACAAGACTTCAAGCACAAAAGCTGGTCTGCATCTGTAGGAAAGATTTCATGTCTGTAGGGCCACCAAAGACTCCTCCATTGCTTACTATTCAGGGTATCAACACTTATAACACGCCCTTTCTAAAATATAAAATAACATATAAAAAATTAATAAATTATTAATTTTTTAAATACCGGTAATTATATTTTTGTTCAGTTTTCATTTACTTGCATAAACTACTATCTGGATTGATTTTATTTTAAATACTGTTAAAACAAAGATTAAAAACATAGGTTGCAATTTTAAAAATAGTATTTTTTTCTTCCTCTTTGTTTTACATCATAAGCTTAATAATAGTCGGATAGATGAAACCTTATGAAATTAGTTGTTATTCTTCTACAAACCCAAATAAGGTGGAAATAAAACGCTTTCGTCAAATAATGGAAATGTAAAATTGGAAAGGTTTAACGTGTATGAAAGATGATGCCTTAAAAAGGGATCATAAGATCGTTTACTTTACTGGTTAAACCAGCATGATGAGAAACTGATGGGCTGTTTAAACCCAATGGAATCATATTACTTAATGAATGCGTCTACTTCCCACAACTGTATTAATAAAAACAACAGATCAATGAGAAATATCAGTCTGTTCAAAGGATCAATTCAAAGCTTTAATCGGTTATATTAAAAATAGGAAGAAAATAAAAATAAAAAGTTGATGCTTATGTTTATTAATTGACAGAGTGAACAATGCTGGTGAAGATTCTCAGTCATCTAGACCAGTGGTCCCCAACCGTTTTTACACCATGGATCGCTATATGTCAGACAATATTTTCACGGACCGGCCGGGTGTTGGGGGGTAAATACGATCAAGTAAAATGATACGACTGGCATAAAATCAAATACAAACAGCATAAAAATAAAACAAAAACAAAAAACAAAAATAAAACAAGCCGGTCCCATCTAGGCTTAATCGGAGACAGTGACACACGAAGTGTGCTCCTGATGTCCAGTCTACTCCGTAGCTTTGTTTTGGTCGCTGTAACTGCAGAAAATCCTGCTTCACAAAGATAGGATGTTATAGATAGGATGAGTCTTGAACTGAATTAACCTGTGTCAAGAGGCACAGATGCACCGACTGATGGAATTAGGAGAGAATACCGCAATTTTTTATATTTTTCAAAATAAAACATCACTCAGACTCTGATCATTGATAAATTATATATATATATATTTATTTTTCTTTTTTTTTTTCTGTGCGGCCCGGTACCAAAGCGGTCCGCGGCCCGGTGGTTGGGAACCGCTGATCTAGGTAATAGTCATTCCAAAAAAGTTAAAAAAACAAAAACAATCCACTGGACTTGGTTTCCAAGTTTGACGATGTCCGCCCCTTAGGAATGGGGAGTCGTTTTGGGGTCTTTGTTAGCCTGTAATACCCGATACTGGGCTATGCCTCTTAAGGCCTCAGGAAGATTTTCTCCAAACACAAAACTCGAGTACATTTCAAGACCCTTAAACAGAGGATAGTGCATCCTAAAAACAAAACCCCAGACCTAAGATGAGCGGAGTGGATGTAACCATTGTTGCCCCAGTTTTTACTCCAGCTGCAATGAGAGAAAATGATTAACACAACCATGCTGACTGCAGTTCAATGCAGCAAGGAATGCTCTGATCTTTATATTGGAGAAACCAAACAACTTCTCCACAGACGCATGGCTCAACACAGAAGAGCAACCTCCTCGGAACAAGACTCTGCTGTCCACTTGCACCTTAAGGACAAGGGACACTGATTCGAGTACCAGAATGTTTACATTTTGGACAAAGAGGACAAGTGGTTTGAAAGTGTCATGAAGGAAGCCATTTATGTTAAGAAAGAAAAAACAACCTTAAACAAAGGGGTGAACTCAGGTTCACCGCTCAAAAACCTACAATGCAGCGATAGAGTTGATTCCTTGCCACTATCATTTCAACCCCTCACCCCCATGCAGGGGCAAACATTTTGCCCTGGCAGCCAAGCCAACAATTTCCCCTAACAACAACCTTTTCAGAGGCATAGCCCAATATCAGTTATTGCAGGCTAACAAAGAACCCAAAATGACTCCCCATTCGTAAGGGGCAGACCCCTTTTTGTTCATTATTATTTTTTCTAAGCCAAAATAAGGTTTTATGGTTGCTATATAAAGCTTCAAACCTAAAGGTAATTCTGACAGTTTGAATTGAAGAAACTTCCTGGATGGGAAGCAAACCTTCTTCAAACTTGGAAACAAAGTCCAGTGGATAGTTTTTTATTTTATTTTATTTTTTTAACAGAGTGGACAATGAAAACAAACAAAAAACAAAACAGCAGGGATCAAATAATAGCAATATAAACCAAGCGGCTATAAGAAACCAAGATTTTAGCTACTCTCAATTATACAGGTATATAACTTTCATTCTTCTTTTTTTCCCTCAGGCCAAGAACCATCAAAGGAGCTGCTGAATTATGGGTAAATAGTGCAGCTTCTTCAATGTCAAGATGCTTTTTCAGACCAGAGGGTAAATGGCTGCTGTGGCGATTCCACAGTTGTTGTATCTGTCTTTAGCCATGTAGATATAGCCGTTGTTTCCCCAGGCTACCCCCCAGCTGCAACGAGACAAATCCACAGAATGAAAAACTTGTGTTGCTGCTCTCAATCTGCTCTGTCTTTCAGTGAAGATCACTTTACACCAAAGTCTTAACATTTATATAACAAAAAACAACAGGAAAATTATGTGGTATTAAAAAATCTTTTTAAAAAACAAAAACTTGTGCTGTTTTCAGGACAAATATTAGAATTTCTACTGAATTTCTAATGAAGCAGAGAGGAACATTATACTGAAAACAGAACAAGTGTGGCTATCAAGGTGTACTCTCCCTTTCACTCAACCCTTCATCCCTTCTTTTTCTTTCCTTCATCCCTACTTTATTTCTTCCTTCTTCATTAGTAGCTTCCCTTCTTTTATTCTAATCTTTACTCCTTCGTCTCTCTTACCTAAAGTCATTCCCTATTCTTACCTTTGGGCTCCTTATGTCTACCATCCTCATTCTTTCTACTCTCCACCTTCATCTCTACTAACCTTCTAGGTCAATATTTAACAAATATAGTTTATCCATTATTCATGATCCCTTCATTCCTGATCCTTACTTTATCATTAATTCAACATTTATAACACCATTACTACTTGTTGCCTCCTTTATCTCTCATCTCTACTTTCCTCATCCATAGTCTTTGACTCACTTATTTTTCATTATTACCTTCTTCATAACTCATCTGCCCCTTCTCATCAGGAAGCTTTGGCTTCGGAAATTGATGAGATAGAACGCCCTTGTTAAGTGATTTCATAATATCCTTTGCTGAAACGGGAAAGAAATAGGCTATCAAATGTGTGACTTTTCATTTTCTTTTACCTGTTTTTGACAATCCAATAGCTTTGATTAGAAGAAAAAAATGTTTGTGTGCCATAACCGACCACCAGCACGTTGTGGTTCAGCCTCTGGCTGCTGCAGTATTTTTCATAGTAGATGCCTGAAACACATTCAATCATTTTATTCTGGAGACAAAATTATTTTTAGAAACTCTGTCAGAAAGTCAGCTTTGCATTCAGTTAAATGCAGGTTTACGTTCAGAAACCCAGTAAGATGTTTAGATTGACATTTTACTCACTGTCATTAATATCTCAATAAAGTTTTCTGTCTTTTATCTTTTCATCTGAATGAAAAAACGTTTTTATTTCACCACCTACCTGACTGGTAAAACTGGAAAGAAAAGTGACCGGCATCAATAGCAACAGAAATTGGTCCCACAGAGGCCACTGCGTTCATCAGAGCTGACTCACTCCCACTGGGAATGTCTGTATATCCTGTGAGGTTGATGGAGTTGTAACTTGGATTATAGCGGCAGGGCATGTCCTAAAAGCACAACACAGGTGAGTTGCGTTGACATTCTCAATCAAAGGCCGTTTTTGCATCCTTTATACTTTGACTTCTCTAACTCTTAAGATACGTACCCTTCCCATCTATGGGTAGGATGCTTCAGAGTCCAGACCATGGTTGTCTATAACGTACTGAAAGGCTTTGTCCATCCAACCACCATTGCAGCCATAGTTACCCTCTGGTTTAGAACAGTCCACTAGGTTCTGTTCACTCAGCGGCACTAGTTTACCAGTCTTTCTGTAGAGCTGGCCCTCCATTGCCCCTGTGGCACTAAAGGGCCAGGAGGCACAACTACCCTGAAGACAACAAAGATGAGGACTGAGGCAGGATATACAACTTTAGGCAACAATTACAGAATCTTTGTGACAATAGCAGAACTTAGGAACGAAAACCAAATAATTTTAATGAGTGAGGGTTCGATCGATTTATATTCAGCCATTCTGACTCTACACATTGCTGAAAATCTTTAGCTGCTATTAAAACAACAGGGAGATGATTGGCAGGGGGATACAAAACTGTTTTTCTTTGCAAAACAGCTCATGCTTTGTCACAGTATGAAGAGCATCTTGTCAAGAAGACTATCTGGCTTTGGCAGCTGTCTTTGGTAGTTTTCACTGTCCTCCTCGGCATTGTTTTAACAAAACCTGAAGCTCCAGACCTGCCAAAAAGAATACTTTCAGACACTAATAAAGACTCACTGATATTTATAAAATCTTGATCCTGTTCATATCATTTAAAACAAGCCTGTACATGTTGTTTACTTCATCCCGGTGTTCGTTAGAGCAGGATGAACTGGTTTCCATTGAGTGATGGTATACGTCAAAGGGTGAGGGAGTAAACAATACCGTATGATGGTGAAGGAGGGATTTTAATGATAAATAAATGAAAAACAAAATGACTATTTTTAACAGTTTTTTACACAACCCTCTCTTTGTTGCTGCTAGATTGACTTTTGACCAAATTTTGGAGATAAAAAAAGGCAGAAAAATATTTTACCTGGTCTTTAACAGGTTTAACATAGCCCTCCTTTCTCCAGTCCACAGCAGGAGGAGCTTTCAGAAAGCTGGGCTTCAGGAACAAGGAGCCATTGACCTTTTTTTGTGTATTGGGTTTGTAGCCACTCATCTTCTTCCTAAACTCCTCTTTAGTCTGTGACAAAAATATTTAATCAAAACAGTTTATCGGTTTTCATCTCTGTCCCACTAATCATCCTTAGATGGACGAACAAACCATGGTATCATCATTGTGTGTCATAACAGACTATATGAAGGACAGTTTTTATTCAAATTTTTTTTAGAGAAATGTCCACTTGACTGATTTTCTTTACACAGAACTATAAATGTATGATTTGTTTTATCTGAGCTATGAGATTAATCTTTTTATAATTGTCATTTTAAAAACTTTACTTTACCATGTCTCCAAAGTGATTCATCTCCAGGGTGTAGGTGTGTTTACCCATGAAGGACTGCAGGTTGTGCAGAGTGATCATCTTCAGGTTCTTCTCCCACACCATCCGCCTGTAACCTTCATCTTTCTATATAAATGCCAAACAAAATCTTTTAAAATGTGGTTTTTAATCAATATACTCTTTGTCTCATGTTTCCATGAAGCAGTACATGCAGGAAGAAACTTGTTAAAAAATGTGAATATGCTACAAAACTTTTTTTTTTCATCTTCATCTTTATGCATAACGGCCAAGAGAACTAAACCTATAATATTCTTTTTTGGTAATATTTAGTATTAGGCTATAAGATTACACAAAAAAATTAGACGCATAGTATGTTTACACAAGTAACATGTTTGTTGGAAATGCATGATTATATTTTCAGTTTTTATTTGTTTGTACATATTTTCTTCAGAATTCTGGTGAAGATTCTCACTCTTCCAGGTCGTAGTTATTCCAAAAAAGTAAAAAAAGAAAAAACGTTCTCAATTCAAAATGTCTGATTAGCGTTCAGTTCCAGGCTTTTAGAGTAGCCCAACAAAGCCTTGTTATGGCTTAGAAAACATTCAAATTGAACCAAAAAAAAAAAAAAAAACGGTCCACCCTTTGGTAATGAGGAGTTGTTGAGGTCGCTGTTGGACTGCAATGCTCACTACTGGTCTATGCCTCTGAAAAAGGAGTAAATAGGGTCATTGTTGGCCTGGCTGACCTTGCAAAGTTTTTTGGTCTGCTGCATAGCGATGGGGGTTGTGATGATAGTTCGAAGGAATTAGCTCTATCGCTGCATTGTAGGTTTTTGTCCACCTATACCTTAAGGACAAAGGATTTGTACAAAGAAGACAGGTGGTTTGAAAGGGACGTGAAGGAAGACATGTTAAGAGAGACAAAAAAAAACTTAAACAGAGGGGCTGGTCTCAGGTTCCAGCTCTCAAAAACCTAAAACACAGCAATAGAGTTGATTCCTTCCAGCTGTCATCTCAACCCCCATCGCTATGTCGGAGACCAAAACATCTCGCCTGGGCAGCAAGTACTCCCTTTTCAGAGGCATAGGCCATTATTGGGCATTGCAGGCCAACAATGACCTTAACAACTCATTAATAAGGGGTGGACCCTTTTTTCGGTACAATTAAAAATTAAAGTTTTTCATCCAAACCTTGTCTAAGATGTCAATAAATTAAACAGCACATGCCCTCATTGTAGACTTTATGGTAGTGGTTCTTCCACAGCTCCCACTCCTGGTCCAGCATTGCGTCATGAGTGGGGATTGACAAGACTGCACCCATACACAGCATTAAAACAGGCAGAGACAGCATTGTTGAAGCTTCCTTATGGAAAGATAACATACATTTTATTAAGAGAGTTCTGGCACTAGTTTTTTCAGTTCAGCAGCTGTTTAGGTTAATGCAACAATCCCAATAGAACAATTGACCAAAGCAGTTTCCTGGCATACTCTGGTAGATTAAACGCATGCTCTCCATCCTAGGTCATCTGTTATCTCTAGATCTTTTATGATTCCATAAAAGCCACCTTGACTTTTTTATTTATATTATTATATATTACATGTAATGATGTATAACATTTAATTATTTATAATAAAAAAAAGTTATTAATAAAAATGAATAGTTTCTGTGAAACATTATTTAGCAACAGCACTATTACCATCTGTACTATATTAATAATGAAAATTCTTATATAGACATACTGCCAAGAATAAAAATTATGTAAAGAAATGTAAATATGGTTAGGTGTCGATTTACAGAATTTCTACCTCTGTAGATTATCAGTGTCAAGGGTAAAAGAAACAGAATCAGACATGAAATACCCAAAGAAGTGAATCATATGGACACGGTATGTACCGAACACAACATTAATCAAGAATATTTATTATTCAAAAACACCTAATCAATTGAAAAATGGAAGTTATATGTTGTAAGTTAAAATTGTTAAAATTGTTGGAAAAGATGATGACTGCATAAAACACCCTAAGACTCAGAATCAGACATACTTTAACAATCCCAGAGGGCAATTGATTTTGTTACACACTCCAGATATACAAACATTTATTTATATATATATATATATATATATATATATATATATATATATATATATATATATATATATATATATATATATATATATATATATATATATATATATATAGTGTAGTTTTATAGAAATAATACATAATTTCACAAATAGTTTCCAGGTGAGAAGTTCCGGTTCTTAAAGGGATAGTTCGGTATTTTTGACATGAATCTGTATGGCATCCCGATCACAAGCGGCATGCAATCACACTGACTTACCCCTGGCAGCGTCCTGTGAGCAGAGTTATCGTCCAGTTTTGGTCAAGCCGAAAGTAGTCCTGCAGGTTTTTAGGAACAGCGAAATAAAACTTTTCTCTTCCCAAAACATTATGTGTCCAAAAGAGTGATATTTTCGCATCCCAAAAACATTGTAGTGGAAAAAGTCACACGTCGTTATCAATTGGTCCTATTTTCTCTCTGTTCGTATCAGTGCGCGCCGTCATTCAGACAGCGAGCCCAACAACAGCCATGTCTCCCTCCGCCGCGGAAGGAGACATAACTTTGTTGTCCAGTTAAACTCTTTCACCTACTGACTAAAAACCACTGGATGATGTGCTTGCTTCATATAATTCACTTGAAACACAGCCAACTAAGGCTCTGTAGCTCACATCGGTGCAAAGACAACCATCTCTTCTCAATTGTTACTACATTCATATTTGATCATCACAAGAACAACCCATATTGTTGTATACAGTCTTATCTCATAGTCTCATTGAGGCCACTACCAACTGACCTTTTTTTTTTAAAGCTTTTTTTTAAATCATCCTGGTAAACTTTAGAAATAAACACAATGAAATAGCGCCTTAAGCACAACGAATAATCTTCTGTTTTGACATTAGCAGTACGCAAAGTGGATATGTGTCCTTACAATCCGCCTAGGTAAAGATTAAATACAATAAAAATCACGCAGGCCAATAGCATGCAAAAAAACTGGGTTTTTGAAAAAATAAAAAATAAAACAGCTTTTTCTGTGCGATTTTGTGTTTAAGCCATTAGAAATGGCAGTGATGTACAGAAGAGGGCCATCAGACACATTAAGCGAGCTGCAATGACTTCAGAAGCAACTTAAGGGGTGGTTATACTCCTGCGGCAGTGTGTCGCAGTGAGCTTGTCACAGATATTTTTGATTTATGCCCATCATTGAAGCATTGTCTGCTCTATGTTATTCCATGCCACAACTCAAGAGGGACTATCACAAACTAGCTGTGGGCCAAGATAAAGCCAAAGCTATGAGGATGTGGGGGCAAGGTAGTGCAACAACGGAGGGACATGAGGGAAAAGAGAGCGGGGATCCCGGTGGAAGAAGAGTTCTAGCGTTCTCTGGCACCTTGCTCTTCTAGCTGGTCCATCTTCACGAGTCGTTTCCACAAACAAACACAAACAAAACAAGCCTGTAAAGTACCAAACAGGAAAGTCAAGCGCACCGGCAAGTTTTCCTCTCCTCTAGCATTTCATAGTGTGCGTAATGGAGCGCACACCTTTGTGCTCTCCATTGTCAACAACAACAATAAAATACTGTGTTCAGTATGTTTTAACAATATAAAACTGTGTGTGTATGTGTAAAGCTAGCTTTGGTGTGGATAGGTTGATGGAAAACAGAAGACCTACCTGACTTCAAAGAAGTCCAAAGATGCAGCTTCCACAATTAGTATTTTGGTAAAAAAAATACTTAAACCTTATGTTACATGTGTATCATCAGTGCTTTTATGCTTTCAGTTGGCTTCATGTGTTTTACCCATTTCACATGCGAGCTCCTAATGTCTCTCCTGCAGGGAAAATATATTTTTCGGTTTATCCAGGCAAGTAGGAAGAATCCTGCTACCGGGGATAGTGTCTCCCACGTAGGCTCCAATCCACTTTGTGTACACCTTTGGAGCACACTCACCAACCAGGTTGTGCCATATGCCATGATCATGGTTTTTGGACATTGGGAATCAGTGCCCATATTTCATGTTCTCCACAAAAATGGAGGCCGAGGCCCAAAAGGGCCCAGATCTCCAGAATTAACAAGGATACTTCATCATGGCGACAAGGAAAGATGGCTGCTAAATAAAAAAAAAAAAAAAAGAAAAGGAATTTGTAGCCGCAAACGTTCGAACCATCTCGCTGTTAGCAGCCATCTTTCCTTGTCAAGTCAACTCCCACAGCGGGGAAAAAAAAGGAAGAGGAAGAGGCAGCCTGCGAGCCTGCGCCCAGGGCAGCAAATCCAGATATTACAGATACACATCCTTTTACGCATTTGTGCATCTCACATGGCAGAAGTGTAGCAAAAATCACGTGTGTAAAGAGAGCCAACCGAGAAAGCGCTGGACTTGTAACCAATGATGTGTCTGCATTTCTGGGTGTTGAAGCGAAAATACTTCGGACACAGTGTCTCTGTGTGTGCTTACAGATTGTTCTACACATTTGCAAATCTTACTACAGATTTGTAAATCTGAATACAGATTTGTAAATCGCAGTACATATTTGTAGAGCTGAAGACAGATTTGTGGATTTTTTACACATTTGCAAACCAGATTACACACACACAAGTAGTTTTGCACATTTGCAGATTGTTGTACAGACACACAAATCTCCTCATACATTTACAGTTTCATTTACACATTTTCAAATCTCCCTGCACATGCACAAATCGAGATACAGATATACAACTCTCCACACACATTTGTAAATAATAAAGCAACAATTTTGGCCCCATAGGAGACTAACTGCTTTCTTTTGCTAGTCAATCAGGAATTAGTTGACACTAACAGTGCAGCAGTGTCTACTTCATTTATTTGACTTCAACAGCAAAGTAAGTTTTCATATTTGACCTGCTAATTGTGCCTTTAGATCATCCTTACCTAAATATGTGGTAATGTGGCCTTTTTGTTAAGTTTATTGCATGTATTCTAATTTTTGATTTTCTTTATTTTTGAACTTGTTTGCTTGTTTTTTAATTTTGTGTGTTGCATGTTTTTTGGGGGGATTTTGTTTGGAGGCCACATTGCCAATCACACCTGGACACGCCCACAGTAACGGCACAGGTGTTCCCCATCAACCAAGCAGCGTGCCGACTGGGACGCTGATTTAAAAAAGGCAGCTGTTTGGTTGGAGAGACACACCGGACATGGGAAGGCCGGTCATGGAGGGAGCCGGACGGAGCGGGTGAGAGAGAAGCAGCGGGAGAGGTTTGGGAACTGACGGTCGGAGGCCGCTGGAGCGAGGTGCAGAGACGCACACCGGAGCGAGGGGCAGAGACGCCCGCCGGAGCGAGGTGCAGAGACGCCCGCCGGAGCGAGGTGCAGAGACGCCCGCCGGAGCGAGGTGCAGAGACGCTCGCCGGAGCGAGGTGCAGAGACGCCCGCCGGAGCGAGGTGCAGAGACGCCCGCCGGAGCGAGGTGCAGAGGCCCGTCATGGAGCGAGGCGCAGAGGCACGCTGGGAGAGGCGCGTGTTGGAGGTGACCTCGCAGGCCAGCTATGCTGGAGAGGCCCACACGCGCAGCGTGCCGGAACGAGGATCCAGCGCTGGGGTGGATGGTGCCCTCCATTATACACGCCAAGTGCGCGTCTTTTAACAGACTGGGCCATTGACTCTGCTGCTCTTCACCATCTGTATTTTTATCTTTTTTTTAAAATCTTTTCCCTTTTAACTTGTCTTTTAATTTTTTTTTA
This sequence comes from Cyprinodon tularosa, assembly GCF_016077235.1. Lineage (NCBI taxonomy): Eukaryota > Metazoa > Chordata > Actinopteri > Cyprinodontiformes > Cyprinodontidae > Cyprinodon > Cyprinodon tularosa. The sequence continues at coordinate 908,620 of NW_024039124.1, read as the reverse complement.
TTGGACTTTAATCTATTAAACTTTTTAAAGCTCTGCTCACAATCGCCGCAGTCTGTTTGGTTTTATGGTTTTATTTAAGACGATTGCACCTCTCGGGTGCCACAAATACATTAAATGGTGAAGTTTAGCTGTAACAAAGAAAACTTTCGAAAGAGCAAAGGTTAATTGTCTTAGTGATTAATGCATTCAGTTTATTTCAATTCAGTTTATTTCTATAGCACCAATTCACAACACATGTCATCTGAGGGCACTTTACAGTTCATTAGATCATACAGTCAAATTGATTCAAAATGTCTATCTAAGGAAAACTAGTTGATTGCATCAACTCATTGACTCAAATGCAATCCCTCACACTAAGCATGCTTGTAGCGACAGTGGAGAGGAAAAACTCAATTTTAACAGGAAGAAACCTCCAGCAGAACCAGGCTCAATGTGAGCGGCCATCTGCCGAGGCCGACTGGGGTTTAAGGAGACAAAAGCAGAGATACAAAAAGCTGCGGTAAAAGGCGGCCCCGTCCAGGCGGCCCCTTCCATGCAGACGAGCTCCGAGCCAACTCCCAAGTCAGAGGATAAGAGAGCACATTCAGCCAGTCACAGTCAGAGAAACAGGACTACACTGGAAAACAGGCTGATCTCCAACATCTATAAACAAAGGTGCTGATGGCATCAGAACAGCTGATATTTATCTCCAGGATGGTGTCACATCCAAACAGGAACAGACCAGATGAAGCTACTATGAGAAAAAGCAGAGAGAGCATAACTGTAGAGATTGAACTAACAGATTCTGCAGAGTAGGAGAATAGAGATAGAATGATGAAATGAAGTCCCTATGTCCTCCAGAAGTCTACGCCTATAGCAACATAACTATAGAGATAGTTCAGGATAACCTGAGCCACTATATAAGCTTTATCAAAAAGGAAATATTTGAGTCAGGGTTTTTATTCCAGACTGATCCATCACTAAAAAGCTATTTTTCTACAACAGGTGCAATGTTTTGGTTGTGTTTTATACTCAGTAATACAAAAACAGTAACTTTTTAATGCGTTAATTGATTATTTGTTGTTATTGATGCAAACTGGGAGTGGTGACCTAGTGGATTAGAGCTGTGCACTTGTGCTCTGAGAAGGTTGCAAGGGCCCGGTTCGATCCCCACAGTCTACACTCTGGCTCTAAGCAGGACCCTTAACCCCACACTGCTCCCCGGGCACAGCACAATGGCAGCCCACTGCTCCCCAAGGGGATGGGTTAAATGCAGAGGTTAATTTCTCCAGTGTGAGATTAATAAAGTTCCATTATTAACTATATCTGTGAAGTCTATCAGACTGTTTAAAATGAGTTAGCTTGCAAATCTTCACTGGTACCGAGTTTTTCAGAGGCTATAGCTTTATAGAGATTATGTATAGTCTCTCAAACTCACAGCACCAAACATAATTGTTATTACTTGAATAGTTATCTAGCAAAGAAGTGGCTAAACAGCCAATAATGAATACTTAGTTTAGAATAAAAAGTAAAAATGTCACGTTTTGAAGAATTAGAAAAGGACTAAGGTAAAGCCTGGAACCTGGATGCAGCATCGAGAGGATTTAATAAAGCGATAATTCAGAATGTAGGACCTTTTAGACAGACTCCAAGAGGATGCAACAGAACCTCATAACAGGTTTGGATCGTCATAAAAATAAGAATTATAAAAATGTTGTGTTTTACATCTTCTTGGTCCAAAAAAAAAATCTGTTTTTTTGGTTGGTTATTTGTCATTTGTATGTGGTCACTAAATGTGGTGATTAAATCCTTTGAAAAGGACCTATGTATGGCTAAGTTAGCATTTTCTTTAAGAGCAAAATAATTCATTCAGTTTTCATCCATGCTTTTTTTTATGCTGGAGGTACATCCATAAAACATAGTAGTTATAATCAGAATTGTTCTTGGACACAAGGCCTCAAACCAAATTTCTTAATTGTTTCGTGGTTATGAGGTGTAGCTGGTTTTATCACTGATGGCTGAAGCACTGATCAACCCCGTGGCATCAGCACTTGACACTGCAAAGTGGCTGCGCCCTTACTGAAAAATTATAAAACAAAGCTTTGTCTTTTGTATTCTGTTTACATTTTTCACATTTATAATATAATCATTGATAATAGTAATACAAAATCTCATGAATTAAGTTAGCTTGTCTTGTTAATTTCCACTTTAAATTTCATTTAACACATATAGGTTAAGAGTTTTTGTTTAGTGGTGTTAAACCCAATAGATTCATATTACTTTATGATGGCGTCCACTTCATGCAACTGAATTAATAAAAACAAGAGATCAATGAGAAATCAGTCTGTTCAAAGGTTGATTCAAAACTTTAATTGGTTATAGTAAAAATAGGAACAAATGAGTAAAAAAAAACGTATGCTTGTATTTATTAAATGACAGCGTGAACAGTGAAACCAGCTAAAAACAGCAGGGATCAAATAAAATCAATAATAAACCAAGCGGCTTTTGAAACAAAGATTTTAGCTACTCTTGATTATACAGGTATATAACTTTCATTCTTCTTTTTTTTCCCTGAGGCCATGAACCATCAAAGGAGCTGCTGAATTATGGGTAAAGATCAGAAAGCGGCTTCTTCGAGATGAAGATGCTGTTCAGACCAGAGGGTAGCTGGCAACTGTGGCGATTCCACAGTGGTTGTATCTGTCTTTAGCCATGTAGATATAGCCGTTGTTTCCCCAGCCTACCCCCCAGCTGCAACGAGACAAATCCACAGAATGAAAAACTTGTGTTAATGCTCTCCATCTGTCTTTCAGTGAAGATCACTTTACATCACAGTTTTAACATTTATTTAACAAAAGACAACAGCAAAAAGATGTGCTATTGAAAATTTGTTGTGGCAGTTGTTTTCAGGACATATATTAGAATTTCTACTAATTTAAGCGCAGAGGAACATTTGACTGAAAACAGAACAAATGTGGTTATCAAGGTGTACTATACCTTTCACTCAACCCTTCATCCCTTCTTTTTCTTTCCTTTATCCCTACTTTATTTCTTCAATCTTCATTAGTAGCTTCCCTTCTTTTTTCTAATCTTTACTCCTTCGTCTCTCTTACCTAAAGTCTTTCCTTATCCTTACCTTTGGGCTCCTTATCTCTACCATCCTCATTTTTTCTACTCTCCTCCCTCATCCCTAGTGATCTTATAGGTTAATATTTAACTAATATTGTTTATTTATTATTCATTATCCCTTTATTCCTCATCCTTACCTTCCTCAATGAACATGTTTTATCCTTAATGAAATATCTATTACACCATTACTACTTATTGCCTCCTTCATCTCTCATCTCTTCTTTCCTCATCCATAATCTTTGACTCACTTATTTTTCATCAATACCTTCTTTATAACATATCTGCTTCTGCCTCTTTTCTGTATAGCATCGGGAAGCTTTGGCTTTGGAAATTGGTGAGACAGAGCGCCCTTGGAAACTGATGTGTCATAATATCCTTTTATAAACAGGAAAGAGGCTATCAAATGTGCTACTTTTCATTGTTTCCGTGTTGTTGTTTTTTTTTTTTTTACCTGTTTTTGACAATCCAGTAGCTTTGAGTAGAAAACAAAGATGTTTGTGTGCCATAACCGACCACCAGCACGCCGTGGTTCACCCTCTGGCTACTGCAGTCTTTTTCATAGTAGATACCTAAAACACATCCAATCATTTTATTCTGGAGACAAAATTATTTTTAGACACAATTTTGTCAAAATGTTAGCAATTTGCATTAAGTTAAATGCAGGTTTATGTTCAGAAGCCCACTTAGTTCTTTAGATTGACATTTTACACACCGTCATTATGGTCTCAAAAAGTTTTTCTTTCTTTTATCCTTTCAATTGAAATGAATAATTGTTTAACTGTTTTTAGTTTACCACCTACCTGACTGGTAAAACTGGAAAGAAAAGTGACCGGCATCAATAGCAACAGAAATTGGTCCCACAGAGGCCACTGCGTTCATCAGAGCTGACTCACTCCCACTGGGAATGTCTGTATATCCTGTGAGGTTGATGGAGTTGTAACTTGGATTATAGCGGCAGGGCATGTCCTAAAAGCACAACGCAGGTGAGTTGTGTTGACGCTTTCAATCAAAGGCCGTTTTTGCATCCTTTATACTTTGACTTCTGTAACTCTTAAGATACGTACCCTTCCCCTGTATGGGTAGGATGCTTCAGAGTCCAGACCATGGTTGTCTATAACGTACTGAAAGGCTTTGTCCATCCAACCACCGTTGCAGCCATAGTTCCCCTCTGGTTTAGAACAGTCCACCAGGTTCTGCTCACTCAGCGATACTAGTTTACCAGTCTTTCTGTAGAGCTGGCCCTCCATTGCCCCTGTGGCACTAAAGGCCCAGCAGGAGCCACAACTCCCCTGAAGACAACAAAGATGAGGACTGAGGCAGGAAATGCAACTTTATGCAACAATTAGAGCATCTTTGTGACACTAGCCTAATTTAGGCACTAAACCAAATCATTTTAATAAGTGAGGGTTCGATAGATGCATTTACTTGTTTTGGATTAGTTGGTTCAGGATCAGTGTTAAACCTGAAACAAACCTCCTTTATGTGCCTTTTTGCCTTTCTCGTTTCTGGGATTTTATGTTATTGACCAACACTAAGTAGTGCATTATTTTAAAGTGAAAGAAAAAATACGCCTGGATTTATATTCAGCCATTCTGACTCGACACATTGCTGAAACTCTTTAGCTGCTATTAAAGTGACAGGGAGATTATTAGTAGGAGGATAGAAAACATCAACACCTTTTCTTTTGCAAAACAGCTCATGCTTTTTCACAGTATGAAGAGCATCTTGTCAAGGAGACTACATATACAGTATAACTGGTATAGACATGTTGGTATAGGTATAATGTGTGTAGCAGCTGTCTTAGGTAGTTTTCACTCTCCTCCTTAGCATTGTTTTAACGCAAACTAAGAGCTCCAGACCTGCCAAAACCTGTGATATAAAGCCAGTAAAGCAGAAGCTGCTATGAAAAATTATTTGAATGTAATCTGACTGCTCTTCTTTTTTCAGCACAGGTATACTTTTAAACACAAATAAAGACCCACTGATATTTATGATCTCTTGATCCTGTTCATATAATTTTAACCAAGCCTGTACATGTTGTTTATTTCATCTCTGTCTTTGTTAGAACAGGATGAACTGGTTTCAGCTGAGTGATGGTATACGTTAAAGGAAAAGGAAGAAAGCAATACGCTGTCATGGTGGAGGAGGGATTTTAATGATAAGACATGAAAAAACCAAATGACTGTTTAAAACATTTTTTTTTTTAAACAATGTGACAAAACCCTGTCTTTGTTGCTGCCAGACTGACTTTTTACAATTGAGGAGATGAAAAAGATCAGAATTCTCTTACCTGGAATTTAACAGGTGTAACATAGCCCTCCTTTCTCCAGTCCACAGCAGAAGGAGCTTTCATAAAGCTGGGCTTCAGGAAAAAGGACCCATTTACTTTTTTCTCTGCTCTGGGTTTGTAGCAGTTCATCATCTTCCTAAACTCCTCGTTAGTCTGTGAGCAAAGCATTTAATCAAAACAGTTTATCAGGTTTAATCTCCGTAACACTAATTGTCATACGATGCACAAGCAAACAGACTTTATTCTGGAGATCCTCAAGCATTTGTGCTTGGATCACTGACTTTTTCCATGGATAATTGTTTTAAGGCAGACGTTGCAAAATCTCCCTTATTTTTCAGATTGATATCATGGCTCTGTCTCATAATAGACTTCCAGAATGTCAGTTTTTATTCAGATGCCTTTTAGGAATGTCCAGTTGACTGATTTTGTTCATACAGAAATATAGCTGGAAGGATTTGTTTCAACGGAGCTATGAGATTAATCTTGTTATAACTGTCATGTTAAAAACTTTACTTTACCATGTCTCCAAAGTGATTCATCCCCAGGGTGTAGGTGTATTTGCCCATGGAGGACTCCAAGTTGTGCAGAGTGATCATCTTCAGGTTCTTCTCCCACACCATCCGCCTGTAACCTTCATCTTTCTATATACCAGCCAAAAAAAAATAAATAAATACATTTAAACTGTGGTTTTTAATCAACAATATACTCTCCGTCTCATGTGTCCATGAAGACCTATAGACAGGAAGGGTCTTGTTAAACAATGTGTATATGCTACAATCAAAATGATAATCTGATTACAAAGAAGTTGAATCTATTTTCTGTCTTGAAATGGTCAGAGACAATTTAACTGCAAGAAAACTAAACCTAAATCTGGGATGGGAATCGAAATCTGGTTCCTGTTCAAAACCGGTTCCGTGCGTTCCAATTCCATGGCACCGTTTGGCAGCTCGCGTAATGATTCTCTTAAAGATTACAGGTAGCACCAAAGTCGGTCTCAGCAGCACAACTTACGTCACATTTTTTTAAGCAAGTTACGCACGTGGCATTCAGTAAGCAAGAACGACGTGACCAGGCGTAAGTCTAGAAAAGCAAAACAAAACAAATGGTGCCCCATCGGGCAAAGTGATCAAAAGTTTGGCTTAATTTTAAGGAAGAGAAAGATGGCAACAAGGACCTTTGCAATCATTGCAAAGTGGCAATTACGTCTGTGGGAGGAAATATATGCAAAATGCAGAAACACCTGCGCACACAACATGGCATACATTTTAACGAATGCTGTGTTTTTGATGCCTTCCGGTCAGAAGCTAAAGTTACGACCAGCAATGAAGGCAACTCTGGTAGTAAGTAGCTAGTTTTATATCACTGGCTGTGCTTAACGTGGTTCCTAGTAAATCATAAGCCATTTCTAGAAATAAACCAATTTCCTACCTCTCTTTGGGTTGTTAAGGAAGTGTGCTTTTCTCGTTAATCCAGTCCTTCATTGCTAGCATGTTTAGTTAGAACCCCTTGAAGCTGCAATTCTTACACGATTCCAGCTATTGCAATGGATGTAACGAGACATACTACAAAGTTACTCCGCAGTTCAGGGAGCGAGAGAAAGGTGATGCTCGTTTATTTAAATCAGGGGGAGATTAGCTTATTTCCCGAAATTGTACAGTAATGCTTTTTCATTAAACAGAATCGATAAGAGAATCGATAAGGAATCGAATTGTTACACAGATTCGATAAGGGAATCAGAATCGTGAAAATCTTATCAATTCCCAACCTAAATGATGTCTCGTCGAATTGGCTTTTCATACTTAATGCACATGCGCTTAACTCTGAGTGGAACTAGTTCAAATTGAACAGGAATTTGTCAAACCTGCTTTGTGAAACGGACCCCCATTGTAATAAATTACACAGCACATCACCTCATTGTAGACTTTATGAGAGTGGTTCTTCCACAGCTCCCATTCCTGATCCAGTATTGGGTCCTTACTCTGGGTCGAAAAGACTGTAGCCATGCAAAGCATCAAAACAGCCAGAAACAGCATTGTTGCATCTTCCTTATGGAAAGATAACATAAATACAATTAAAACATCTTCTGGCACCAGTTTATCCAGTTTAGCAGTTGTTACAGTTAAAGCAACGATCCATATTTAACAAATGACTAAAGCACTTTCACGGCACATTCAGGCAGATTGAATGCAGGCACTCCATCCTGTGTCATCTGTTACACAACACTCTATAACACTTGTGAAACTGTACATAAAGAGTCCTCTTAATGCTAAAAACTGTTAGTTTTATAAGAAAACAGTAAATGTGGAAAACATGAAAAAAAGATAAATTATCTACATAAATTATCTGCATTTTATGTTTCCCCTCTGGAAATGTTTTTTTTTTTTGCAGTTTCAGTTTTCCATTAAATAAATTTATGGTATTTGAAGGTAAACATACTTCTGATCAAATATAAAAACTTACTTTGTTCCTACAGTTGATTAAGAAAAGAAGAAACTGCTGTCTTGTCAGGGTGAACAAGAGCTATGAATTCCTGAGTACCCACCAGCGGAGTGAAGATCTTCTGGATTGTCTGTTTGTTTTACAGATGAGTCCAGGTGGGAAGGACAACTAAGGAACATAACTGCCTCCTCCTTGAAAAACAGGAAATAAACCTTTGGGTGCTTCATACCTTTGCACCCAAAGGTATGTAGCCCTACAGGTAGTGTTTCTTTAGAAGCTTTATTTTACTCTAAATTAACTTGTCCATTTAAAGGTACAGTTATATAAAGGTTCCGGGTGGATCATCTAAATAAGTGGTCCTCCTAATTGTCAATCAACCTGGTCATATGTTTACATAAGGCCCTCCTTCGTGTTCCTCCCCAGTTAGCTATCTTTTTCTGTGCCTGGCTTGGTAATAGGGACCCTTGTTTTTCATAAATAATTCCCACCGTGGGGAAAGCATTTGGTTTCAAGGCACCCTGAGACTTCATGCCAATTACAAAAAAGGGGCCTGTTTCTTTTAAATGTGATAAAGAGATAATGGCGGTGAAAGGTAGCGAAGCCGAAATAGGCTGGAAGAATATTTCGAGAGGAAATTATAAGTCAAAAATAGTTGTGGAACATGTCTATTCTATGTCTCAGTTTATTGACTGGCCAGTGTTTATGTTTTTGTGTATAATTATGGTGAGCTAACAGGAGCTAGCAGGGGGATTCATTGACTGATGGAGCGAGGGCTCCAGGGGTGATTTGGGACCTGTTTGGGTTTATGTGGTTATAGTGAAATGATACAGAAGAATTTGGACATGCAAGAGGCACTAAGAAACATTTGGATATGAAAAACTTATTTTTATGTCTAAAAGGAGCAAAAAACAGCTCTGTTCTCTAAAATTGTGCTCATGTAGTTTAACAAGGATTATACCAGGCATCCCCAAACTCGGTCCTCAAGGCCCCCTGTCCTGCAGGTTTTAGAGGTTTCCTGGCTCCAGCACAGCTGATTTTAATTGAAAGCTGATTAACAGGCTTTTGGTCTACTGCAATCATTATAACCAGCTGTGCTGAAGCAGAGAAACCTCTAAAACAGGGGTCTGCAACCTGCGGCTCTAGAGCCACATATGGCTCTTTGGACCCTCTCCAGTGGCTCTTAATAGTGGCTAAAATGTATATAAAGAGCTAAATAATTTACTATAATATATACCGGTATCAATAGCTTTAGCGTTTTTTATAAGATGGAAAAGAATGAGATTAAAAGAAACAGAAATATGTTTTAAGATACATTTTTCTATGAAATAGCTTGAAAATTATATGTTTTAACATTAAAAATATATGAATTGATTGTTTGAGATGGCAACAACTAATTTCCTATACAAGATAAAAAAAAAAAAAGGTTTTCTAAAAAAAGTCATGGTATATTTGGCGGCTCTAAACAACTTTTATTTGGTCGTACTCTGGGCAAAACGGCTCTTGGATATGAAAGGTTGCAGACCCCTGCTCTAAAACCTGCAGGACAGGGGGCCTTGAGGACCGAGTTTGGGGATGCCTGGATTATACAATTTGACTGAGGAGCACTGATGCTGTCAAAAACCAGAACAGAGGACCCAGTATTCAGACAAGACAGACAGTGGGATTACTCAAATTGTCAGAATTGTGTTTGAGGTTCTTGTGGACCCAAATGCAGAGGCAGAGAGGTGACTTCTTGCAGTTTAATAGGTGAAAAAAAAACAATTAAGAAAGGCAGGAATTAAAAAACCCAACTAAAAATGCAAAACAAACAGGAACCATGGAGACATCAGGGGAAACCAAACACGACGAGCCAGGGAGAGTCGAGGTAGGAAGACAACAGCAAGAAAAACCAGCAACGACAAGGAAAAAGCAAGTAGTGACGCTAGAGGGAGAGTATATATAGGTGACTGAAACAACGGCAGGGCTAATGAGCTGATAAGAAGCAGGTGTGAGTGGAGACAACAAGGAAGCCAAGGGGAAAGGAACACACACAAGAGGGCAACAGAGGACAACAACAGAAAAACCTGAGAACTAAAATAAATCTAGAAACACAAAGTAGGAAATAAACCAATGACACTCGGATCAAAGTAAAACAGAAAATAAGAAGGTGACACAAATGTGTTTTATTTAAAACCAGCGGATCAGAGTAGCAGTGGCTAGGGCCTCTAAGGATGGAGCCTCTGCATGAGAGAAACACAGGTTAGTGACCATGATAATCTGTCGGATGATGATTAAGTGAGTCACTAACCCTAACCTAGTTCAGTCTGTGCCCAGAGAACTAGGCAGGATCCAGCCTGTGGACTGCCAACATGAGTGTCCCATATGCTGCAGCCCCAGTGAACAAATAAGAGTCCAAAGCAAGTTCAGTCAAACAGATCAGAACATAAAAAGGCAGGCTCAGAGATCCAGGAGTCCAATGACAGTTCAGGCAAACCGATCAGATGGGAAAAGGCAGGATCATTGGTTGAGAGACAGAACAGGATCAGGTAATCGGAAACACAAACACAAAGCTAATCCTAAAACACTCTGACCACCGAGATCAGACAGGAACAGCCAGGCTCAATGGTTGAGAGACAGATCAGGACAGGATCAGAATATCAGAAACACCAATGTTCTCTGAAAACACTCTCACCACTTGCTAGAAAGAGCAAGATATTCTGGCTCTGATGACTGGATGCAAGCACCCTAAATAGAATTAGGAGCAGGTGAAACAGATGAGCAGTGGTGAGAATTCAGGCATGTTAGGATTCCAGTTTGTGTGGGTTGTTTTTGTGTTTTCCTCTCTCCACCACCAGGTGGTGCCCTGTCCTCGTTGGGCCTCCCTGCACACCTTCGGCTCGTTGGGTCATTACCGGAGGAGTGCTTGAGCAGTGGGCTGTCACTACCTTGACGCCAGAGTGTTTGCCAGTTTTGGGTACTCTAGCCAAGCTGAGATTAGCAGAGTCTAAACCTTAGCATTGTTTCTCTGAGTCTGATCTTTTTTTTTGCCTTGCTCTTCGACAGGAAGCCTTCCTGTGAAACTGGATAGCCTGGACCTTCTCCCCCTGGAATGATTTACTGAGTTCACACTGAGCAGGGGAAAATCTTCACATGATCTGTTCAAGTCCTCATCTGGAAAACCAAGTGACAGTCCACTCCTTTACTGCTCTGGGTCCAATGTGTGTCTGTCCGCTCTCCAACTAGTTCCCTATTCTCTGGATTAAACCCCCATAAACTGGATTCAAGGATTAAAAGAGCCCCCCAAATGGGAGTTTCTCTCCAGCATATTCAAGCCTCAGTCATTTTTCCTACAGCCCCCGAACTGATCACTGTGATCTCCCCTTCAGCCTTTCCGGTTCCGGTTCACCAGTCCGCTGAGTTCCTGCTTATTCTTCAGTGTTTTTCTACATTGAATAAACCTATTAAACTTTTGCCATTGGCCTCTGAGTGGTCCTCTGCATGTGGGTCAGATCACTTAAACCAATTCTGACAGGGCAGAGTTACACAGGTGAATGGAATGAGTAATTAAGCCAGTCATCAGTGCAAAGATCATGACAGATGCAGAAGTTTACACCAGATGTGGTGAAGAAATTATGATTTTTCTGTTTAGATTGAGTCATTTTTCAGCGTTGAGTTTTTCCCTGCTTTTGATTATTCTCTGTCTAAACCTGATTTTACTTCTCAGCTTCAGGATCCACCCGGGCAAAGACTCCTGTTGCATCAGGCTCACCAACTTGGCCTTCAGAACCCCTGGCTCAAACCTGTCCACCCTTATCTCCAAACACCCTGAAAGACCAGTGTCTCCACCCGTACATCTGCTTCCAACCAGCTAAGACCAGGCTTCATGGACTCCTACTCACCGTAAACCGACTTAAACTGCTTTGAGCAACTTTCCATAATCCATACATCCCCATTTAACAATTTGTATTCCCTTCCAGTGCCTCTCTCAGTCCCGGCTCCCACAGCTCTTTCCATACTCTGCTCTCCTTCGCATGTCCCTGAAAATAAACTGTTTAAATCTGCTTCTCTCTGTGTTTGTGCCTACTGAAGAGTCCAAGAGCTATCAATATGACATTCCTAGGACACGAGGTTTATTTAATGTCCAATATTATTAATCACAACAGCTCTGCCTTTGGGCCCATTACAGTTTTTTTTCTTTTTTCTTTTTTTTTTAGAAATGAACAATGATAAGGTAATACATTAACCACTGTACCTCCCCTGAGAACATTGAGGGAGTAAGAGGTACTATTTCTGGCCTTTTGGTATCTGGTGTACTGATTCCAGGCACTGTACAGAAACCAACATGGCAGCATCCACTACAGATGTAGAATATATAGTAATTGAGATATTCCTCCAAGTTTTGTGAAGCACTAGTGAGCGACGATACAAACATCTTCCCTTCTTTTTTAACACCTGAAATTTTTCAGAAAGTCACACTCACGCCATTCAAGGAGGAGAAGATTTTTTGTATCTTGTGCTGTTGTTTCCTCCTCTGAAAAACCTCTCCCTGCAAGATGCTCCACCTATAAGAGACTCTGACAAGATTGGAGCAAGTTGCTATTATCAGGTGTAAGGTACTTCTTGTCTGTGTTGATGCTTTCACCAGGTGTGTTGAAAACTTTTCTCCCGCTCAGTCCTTGTCAGAGTTATGGTGGGGCCGATGCCTATCTCCGGCAAGCTATGGACGAGAGGCAGGTACACCCTGAGGTTACAAGTCTTTTACAGGGCAACACAAGATACATAAAGACATACAACCCTGCACACACACACTCACACCTAAGGACAATTTAGAGAACCAAATTAAACTAACAGTTATGTTTTTTGGCTGTGGGAGGAAGCCGAACTACCCGGAAATTAATGCATACATGGCAAGAACATGCAAACTCCATGTAGCAAGATCCCAGCCCAGGAATCAAACCCAGAACCTTCCTGCTGCAAGGCAACAGTAGTACCCACTGCGACACCGTAAAGCCAAATTATGAGGTTGTTTTGTTTAATTAAGTTCTTTTTTCAGTCTGCGTTTGTAACAATCCTTGAGTGCTAATATTTACTTCAGGACAGACTGCAAAAGTCTCTTCCCTCATCCTATTTTGTTTTAGGTGTGTAGTAATTATTTTCCCAGCAAGTGGGGGAATACCTGGAGAGAGAAATGAGATGAACAGATTGGCTGAGAGCAGCCACAGAGAGGTATTAAGATAGATGCAAGCACTGGACTTTGATAAGAGAATTTGAATAGGTTCTGACTGACTTGATTGACATGGTTAATAACTGGACTGCGATCCCAATCATTGATTAAGACATCAGAGCGATAGCGTAAAAGTGCAGTGTGCCAATGATTGAATAATGAATAATGAGAATGGAGCCTAACTGTGGGAGTGTGTGTTTGGGTTGTGTGTTGTTTGGAGATTGTGAGCTTTTTTTCCCCTCATTTAGCTTAATGGAATTTTGGAGAACTCAGAGTTTTGTTTTCATTTCTTTGTTCTGATATGACCTATGAGGTACAGTTGAGCATGGGGGTGTGAAGCTAATGGATTTTTTGGTGGGAATTTGAGTATCCTTCAAGAGCCGGTCATTCTGGTTCATACGTTTTGGATGGATCCGAGTGAAACATTTTGTTGTCTTACATATTTTTCATTGTTTGTGTTTGTATGTTTGCGTTTTTTTTTGTTTTTTTAGAAAAAAAAGAAGATATTATAATATTGTTAATTTTGTTTGATTAAAAGTATAGAGGATGATGTTTTATTAGGTTTATAATTTGGTCAATTCCTTTCTTTTCTAAAATTCTTGAGAAAGTAGTTGCCAAACAAGTGTGCGACCACTTACACTATAATGAACTTTTTCAGGAGTTTCAGTCTGACTTTAGAGCTCATCGTAGCACTGAAATGGCTCTGGTTAAAGTCGCTAATGACATTCTTATGGCCTCAGATAACGGACTTGTATCTGTAATTGTCCTGTTAGATCTCAGTGCTGCATTTGATACAGTTGATCATAATATTCTTTTAAAAGTACTGGAATATTTTATAGGAATTAAAGGAACAGCACTAGACTGGTTTAAATCTTATCTATCTGATCGATTTCAGATTGTTCAATGACAAATCTTCCTCATGCTCCAGGGTTACCTGTGGAGTTTCACAGGGTTCAGAGCTAGGACCAATTCTCTTTACTATATGTATGCTCCCAGTAACATAACAGCCATGTTTTTTGACTGGACTTGGTGTTGTTTGAGTAATTTCTAAATCAGTCATTCTGATTTTTTTTTATTTTCAATAGTCCATCCAAAACTCCTAATTTCTTTATTTTCTTTTCCTAACATCGATTTAAAATTTCCCAAAGTTCGATGATCAAAGTTATTACATGGTAAATTTAACCAATAATTTATTTCTAGTTTTGTTCTTTTTAAATCAAAACAACAGCCTTTCTTCAGCTTATCAGTCCAGCACTTCAACTGGAACCGAAATCTTTTAATTCACTATTGTCTGGATTCTACTGCTTCCTCTGGGCTCAGACTGAACTCAGAACTAGGCTATTGACTTGTATGCTCATTGTTGTGGCCCATTTGTGTTTTCAAACTCACTAACCTGAGTTTCTATTTTTACAGAGGATCCAGTTTACCTCCCCCCTGCTGTTGAGAATGAGTGCTGATATTCAATAAATGCTTGCTTTGATATATCGCTGTGCTGTCTGCTTGAATTCTAGGTCCAACATTCTGAGTGCTTGACATACTGTGAGGTAGTTTGGTCGAGGGTTAATAAGGTGAACCAAAAAAAAAAAAAAAAAAAACAGCTTCAGCCACCGGTTCCAGTTTCCCTGTTGTCTTTTATTCCTTTTCTCTCAGACAAAAACTTTCTCCTCAAGCTTCCAAGAGCTCAGGGCTTATATAATCAAGTGGCAACACACCTGCACTTGAGTGGACCAAGCCTCGATTAAACAGGTAAAAAAAAAAAAACACAGTCTAAACAGAGAAACAAGAATAAACTTAATCTAATTTACAAACTCATCTACATAAAGAAAGAGTCTGCAAAAATAAACAGTGTGAAACAAGATAACTCAAAAAGTTACTTTAAAGAAAAACAAACAAAGCATAACTCCAAAGGAAACCCTCTAAATTGTAGAATCCAGCAAAGTAATGGATGACATCATTTAGTCAATTTAGCAGGAAATACTTAAACAATGGTAAGTAAAAAGGAAAACAAAAACCATTAATATACTTTTAAACATAATAAACAATTTCATCCAATAATCCTGAAGTAATAGCTTTAACCTAAACATAAGTAGATGGAAACTGCAACATAATGCTAACACAAACAAACCCGCGATAGTAAGTGAAAGTCAAAGTTGCAAACTAATGTTTAAATTTAAGCATTACAAAGATTCAGAAGAAAGAATAAGGGACAAGTGGTAAACACAAACTAAACCACTTTGTCACACATACCAATTCTAAATTGTATTTTCCTATTTGTTAAAAGTCTTTAATACATTTAAACCATTTCCCTTTAATACCCAACACGTATATGAGTTATCCTTTCCGGGTTTAGCTACAGGTACTATAATTGATTCCTTTCAGTTCAACTGTAATTTTATGGAGTTAAATTGGTCTTAATTTTCGCAAATACACATATGTGAGTCATACATGCACAGGACAAGATCCATACATGCACACCATGTGTCACACATGCACAAAAAAATCAACATACACAAAGTACAAGATTCACCAATATACAGAACGACTGATGCACGCAAACAAGACCTAGACATGCACAAAACAAGATTCACCAAAGTATTTCTGCATGTTTGAATCTTGTCCTTGTGTGTGTAGATTTGTTTGTGCTTGTGTGAATCGTTCTGTGCGTCTGTGGATCTTGTCCTTTGTGTGTGTGGATTTCTTTTGTTCTTGCGTGAATGGTGCTGTGCATGTGTCGATCTTGTCCTGTGCATGTATGAATCACATATGTATATTTGTGAAAATTGAGACCGACAGGGCTCCATATTATTTTCCCTCCTCCCAAATTTTATTATATAATTGCTAAAATATCTTTCGGTTTTCACTGAGTTGTTTTATAATTTTATACCAATTTTGATCTTTACCTGGTGCTGTATTTTTTGTCTTCCTTAGAGCATAATTTAGTCTTTCCTTTCACAATTTCCTTTTGTGAACTAAACATTCAACAGATTATTTGTTTCTTCAACACTCTCTAATAAATGTTTATAATTTAGTTTTGTATTTTCTCTTTTCTTCCCTCTATACCAGGGATGTCAAACTGGTTCCAGAAAGGGCCGTGAGGCTGCAGGTTTTCTGTCCAACCAAGCAATAGCACAGCAGACTCCAGTCATCTTATCAAGTGAGTCCAGTCTTAACATGATGACTTGATGAGATGACTGGAGTCTGCTGTGCTATTGCTTGGTTGGAAAGAAAACCTGCAGCCACACGGCCCTTTCTGGAACCACTTTGACACCTGTGCTCTATACTTGTTGGAAGCTGGAGAAGTACCACCTTTCTCCAGCAGAGTCCGCCGTGGATCCTCCTGAGCAGAGCCTCCTGCACAGCTGCTGCTCATTACCATCATCAGAGGATCCACTACTTAAGCTGTCTTCAGACCTTGCCTCAACGCCGCAGTGTTGATCCAGTTGGTTAGCACTAAGCCTAGATCCTTCTAAGAACCTTTGTTGACCTTTTGAATCCAAGCTGGATTCTAACCTTTGTCTCTGTTTTTCAGGAAACCAGTTTGTCTCCTGTGAAGCTCTGGAAGAGCTTAACCTGCTAAGCCTACCCTCTGAGCCAAACCTGAAGCCTGCCTTTGAGCTTTCATGCAGCCTAGGATCAAGAGCTGGAAACCTCAAGTTTCACTCGGTTCAATCCTAAGAAGTAAGACGCTGAAGCAGCTTGCGGACTCTGCGAACCAAACTCTCTCCAGTTCCAACAACCTTCCTCTCCAAGCTTTAATCAAGGACCCTCAAGGTACAAGTCAGAAACAATCTAAAGACAAATCTCTAAGTGCCCTGCTAACTGAACTACACTATATTGCCAAAAGTATTTGCTCACCCATCCAAATTATTGGAATCAGGTGTTCCAATCACTTCCATGGCCACAGGTGTATAAATTCAAGCACCTAGGCATGCAGACTGTTTTTACAAACATTTGTGAAAGAATGGGTCGCTCTCAGGAGCTCAGTGAATTCCAGCGTGGAACTGTGATAGGATGCCACCTGTGCAACAAATCCAGTCGTGAAATTTCCTCGCTCCTAAATATTCCACAGTCAACTGTCAGCTGTATTAAAAGAAAATGGAAGTGTTTGGGAACGACAGCAACTCAGCCACGAAGTGGTAGGCCACGTAAACTGACGGAGCGGGGTCAGCGGATGCTGACGCGCATAGTGCGAAGAGGTCGCCAACTTTCTGCAGAGTCAATCACTACAGACCTCCAAACTTCATGTGGCCTTCAGATTAGCTCAAGAACAGTGCGCAGAGAGCTTCATGGAATGGGTTTCCATGGTCGAGCAGCTGCATCCAAGCCATACATCACCAAGTGCAATGCAAAGCGTCGGATGCGGTGGTGTAAAGCACGCCGCCACTGGACTCTAGAGCAGTGGAGACGCGTTCTCTGGAGTGACGAATCGCGCTTCTCCATCTGGCAATCTGATGGACGGGTCTGGGTTTGGCGGTTGCCAGGAGAACGGTACTTGTCTGACTGCATTGTGCCAAGTGTAAAGTTTGGTGGAGGGGGGATTATGGTGTGGGGTTGTTTTTCAGGAGCTGGGCTTGGCCCCTTAGTTCCAGTGAAAGGAACTCTGAATGCTTCAGCATACCAAGACATTTTGGACAATTCCATGCTCCCAACTTTGTGGGAACAGTTTGGAGCTGGCCCCTTCCTCTTCCAACATGACTGTGCACCAGTGCACAAAGCAAGGTCCATAAAGACATGGATGACAGAGTCTGGTGTGGATGAACTTGACTGGCCTGCACAGAGTCCTGACCTCAACCCGATAGAACACCTTTGGGATGAATTAGAGCGGAGACTGAGAGCCAGGCCTTCTCGTCAAACATCAGTGTGCGACCTCACAAATGCGCTTCTGGAAGAATGGTCAAAAATTCCCATAAACACACTCCTAAACCTTGTGGACAGCCTTCCCAGAAGAGTTGAAGCTGTTCTAGCTGCAAAGGGTGGACCGACGTCATATTGAACCCTATGGATTAGGAACGGGATGTCACTTAAGCTCATATGTGAGTCAAGGCAGGTGAGCAAATACTTTTGGCAATATAGTGTATCTTCCTGTGCAGACTCCGGTGAACCCGTGTTCCAGGACCAGAACCAGAACCAGTGTCATTGTGCTTGCAAAATAAACTCTGTTAAACTTTTACTACTGTTTCCGTCTAGTGGTGTTCTGCATACTTGGGTCGCTTTAGAGAACCCATCATGACAGAACACTGCGGCCAAACACAAGGCCCAGCAGATCACCTCCGCCGTCGCTTGGAGGAGCAGGAAGTCCAAATCCAAGGACAAACCCAGACACTCCGTGAGTTATATCGCCTTGTAGACACTCACAATCATATGCTTCAGAGCTACGCTAATTATGTGAGCAATGCTAATGCCACGCCAGCAGCGCAACCATTTCCGGGTCCTGTTCCCCCTCCGAGGTCACCAGCTGTGACGTCATCAGAGTTCCGCCCTAACCTTCCTGAAAGATTCTCCGGTAATATGAAGGATTGCAAAGGATATTTATTTCAATGCCAGCTAATTTTTCAAAATGCTCCCAATAGTTTTCCCACGGATTATAAACGAATAACGTTTATTCTTTCTCATTTAACAGGAAGAGCCTTGGAGTGGGCTCAGGCCAGATTTTCCTCCGATGAAAGCCTCAACTGTCGATATTCTGACTTTATTTCCGAATTCTCCCAGGTTTTTAACCAGGAGTCTGATCAAACTATTGACTCTCGTGCTCTTTTCAGTATCAAGCAAGGAAATTCTTCTGTGGCTGATTTCTCCATCAACTTCCGGGTTAAAGCAGCAGCTTCCGGATGGAACCAAAGTGCTTTGAAAGGGGCTTATTTTATGGCCTTAAATGAGAATATTAAGGACGAACTTGCAACCCTCGATGAACCTGCTACCCTCGATGAATTAATCAAGTTAACAATAAGATTGGACAACCGAATCCGAGCCAGAAATAGCTCCAAGCCAAGAAACCTAGGATCTCTTTCAGTTGCTCCTGCTTCTAATAACGTGACTGTTTTTTCTCCTCCCACAGAACAGTTGCCTAAGTTGAGATCTAAGACCCAGTCTCTCCCTCTGCCTGTTCAGGCGTCTCATTCTGGTGATATGGAGGTCGAACCCATGCAGGTTGGAAACACTAGGCTAACTCCAGAGGAAAGACAAAGACGCTTTTTGAGTAAACTCTGCATTTATTGTGGCGAGAGTGGACACTTCATCGCCACCTGCCCGGCTAAGTCAAAAGCCTGGGCCCGTCAGAGGATCTGAGGAGTCTGACGGGCCAAACTAATTCTAAGAAATCTCCTCGACTGATGCTTCCAGCCACTCTGTTTTTCGCTAACCAAAACCTCTCTTTCTCTGCATTCATCGATTCAGGCTGTGAAAGGAACCTGATTGATTCAAATCTCGTCCGACAACTGGAAATTGAAACCATTCCCCTGACTCAACCTCTCCGTGTCTCAGCCATTGATGGGAAGAAACTTCACCAAGTTACCCATCAAACTGAACCCCTCGAGCTGCTACTTTCAGGTAACCACCGTGAGACAATTAAATTTTTTGTTTTTCCCTCCGCATGCTCCCCTCTCGTGCTTGGATTTGAATGGTTGGAGAAACATACTCATCCCAGCAGCAGAATAATCCCAGCAGCTTTAGCTGCTGGGATTATTCGCCCGTCCTCCTCTCCTCTGGGTGCAGGATTCTTTTTTGTGGGCAAAAAGGACGGTTCTCTTAGGCCATGTATCGACTACAGAGGTTTGAACCAAATTACAATTAAGAACAAGTACCCTCTACCTCTTCTCGCCTCAGCGTTTGAACCTGTCCAAGGGGCAACAGTCTTCACCAAATTGGATTTAAGGAACGCATATCATCTTCTTAGGATCAGAGAAGGAGATGAATGGAAGACTGCTTTCAAAACCCCATTAGGTCAGTTCGAGTATTTGGTTATGCCTTTCGGTTTGACTAACGCCCCTGCCTGTTTCCAAGCCCTCGTGAACGACGTTCTCAGAGACTTTTTAAATGTGTTTGTGTTCGTCTATATTGACGACATACTCATTTATTCAAGGAACCTGTCTGATCATAAGAAACATGTCCGCCTGGTGCTACAAAGGTTATTGGAAAACAAGTTGTTCGTCAAAGCTGAAAAATGTGAGTTTCATCAACCCTCAGTTACCTTTTTGGGGTTTGTGCTCGAGGGTGGGCAGGTTAAGCCTTCTGAAGACAAGATTAAGGCTGTTTTGGAATGGCCAGTTCCTGAAAATCGCAAGCAGCTAGAGAGATTTTTGGGGTTCGCCAATTTTTACCGCCGCTTCATAAGGAACTATAGCCAAACAGCCCTCCCTTTAACCTCACTGTCTTTAGTTAAACGAACTTTTCATTGGTCCCCTGAAGCTCAGACTGCTTTTGAGAAACTGAAATCTTTGTTTTCCAGAGCACCTGTGTTAATTCAGCCAGACCCTTCCAAGCAGTTCATCCTTGAAGTAGACGCTTCAGATTCTGGCGTTGGAGCAGTCTTGTCTCAAAGACTCGATTCTGACCAAAAGATCCATCCATGCGCCTTTTTCTCTCGTAGACTTTCTTCAGCAGAGCAGAACTACGACGTTGGAGATCGTGAGCTGTTGGCCATCAAGTTGGCGCTGGAGGAATGGAGACATTGGTTGGAGGGAGCTGAGCACCCGGTTCTAGTTTGGACAGATCACAAGAACCTTGCTTACATCCAGTCAGCCAAACAGGCCAACCCTCGTCAATCCAGGTGGTCCATATTCTTCTCAAGGTTTAATCTCATTATCTCCTACAGACCCGGATCCAAGAATGTGAAGCCTGACTCCCTTTCTCGTCTTTACTCCGTCGATCAATCCGAGACACCAGAGCCTGTCCTTCCAGCATCTTGCACAGTCGGAGTTGTTAATTGGGAGATTTCCGATCTCATTAACTCCGCCTTGGCCACGGAACCTGACCCAGGTAACGGTCCAGCTAACAGAACCTATGTTCCATCTTCCGTCAGGTCCCGATTAATACAATGGATGCATGCTGCAAAATTTTCTGCCCATCCGGGAGTCAGTAGAACTATAGCTCTGATTTCAAGACGCTTCTGGTGGCCTATGCTTCACAGAGACGTAAAGGAATATGTGTTGGCCTGCCCCACTTGTGCTAGAAACAAGGCCTCACACCAGCCCCCCTCGGGTCTGCTACAGCCTCTTCCGATTCCTTCTCGTCCATGGTCCCATATTGCCATCGACTTCGTCACCGGCCTCCCTGTCTCACAAGGTATGTCCACCATCTTCACCATCGTTGATCGTTTTTCCAAATCGTGTCATCTCATCCCTCTCAGGAAGCTTCCCTCGGCCTTCCAAACGGCTCAACTTCTAATGAAACACGTTTTCCGGTTACACGGCATTCCCCAGGAGATCCTCTCTGATCGTGGCCCTCAGTTCATATCACAAGTTTGGAAGGCATTCTGCGCAGCTCTGGGCTGTAAAACATCTCTGACATCTGGTTATCATCCGCAATCCAATGGTCAAACTGAACGGATGAACCAGCAACTGGAATCTACCCTCCGTTGCCTCACGTCTAACAACCCAACCGACTGGAACCAATATTTACCCTGGATCGAATACGCCCACAATTCACTGAGATCTGCTTCCACCGGCCAATCACCCTTCCAGGTCAGTCACGGTTATCAACCTCCACTTTTCCCCGCAGATGAGAAAGAAATTGCAGTTAAAACCATCAATCAACACATCCGTCGCTGCCAGAGAATTTGGAAGGAAACCATCGCCACGCTCAACAAATCCTCCGAGACCTCCAAACGATTTGCTGACTCCAAGAGACGTCCCGCTCCCGAGTACTCCGTAGGCCAGGAGGTATGGCTGTCGACTCGTGACCACCCCCCTTAAGGGGATGTCTCGAAAACTCTCCCCGAGGTTCATTGGTCCGTTTAAGGTTTCCCAGGTCATCAACCCATCTGCAGTCCGTCTCCAGCTACCTCCGACTCTACGCATCCACCCCACTTTCCACGTTTCTCAGATCAAGCCCGTTGTCTCAAGCCCTCTGTGCCCTCCGTCCGACTCCCCACCACCCGCCCTGGAAGTTGATGGCCATCCCGCCTTCACCGTTCGTCGCATCGTGGACTCCCGTCGGCGAGGTCGCGGCTGGCAGTACCTCGTCGACTGGGAGGGCTACGGACCAGAGGATCGCCAGTGGGTTCCTGGCTCTTACATCCTCGATCCTTCCCTGATCGAGGAGTACGAGCGTTCCTGTCCATCAATCTCTTCCGGACCGCCAAGGGGCGGTCGTTGAGGGGGGGGTACTGTTGGAAGCTGGAGAAGTACCACCTTTCTCCAGCAGAGTCCGCCGTGGATCCTCCTGAGCAGAGCCTCCTGCACAGCTGCTGCTCATTACCATCATCAGAGGATCCACTACTTAAGCTGTCTTCAGACCTTGCCTCAACGCCGCAGTGTTGATCCAGTTGGTTAGCACTAAGCCTAGATCCTTCTGAGAACCTTTGTTGACCTTTTGAATCCAAGTTGGATTCTAACTTCTGTCTCTGTTTTTCAGGAAACCAGTTTGTCTCCTGTGAAGCTCTGGAAGAGCTTAACCTGCTAAGCCTACCCTCTGAGCCAAACCTGAAGCCTGCCTTTGAGCTTTCATGCAGCCTAGGATCAAGAGCTGGAAACCTCAAGTTTCACTCGGTTCAATCCTAAGAAGTAAGACGCTGAAGCAGCTTGCGGACTCTGCGAACCAAACTCTCTCCAGTTCCAACAACCTTCCTCTCCAAGCTTTAATCAAGGACCCTCAAGGTATAAGTCAGAAACAATCTAAAGACAAATCTCTAAGTGCCCTGCTAACTGAACTATCTTCCTGTGCAGACTCCGGTGAACCCGTGTTCCAGGACCAGAACCAGAACCAGTGTCATTGTGCTTGCAAAATAAACTCTGTTAAACTTTTACTACTGTTTCCGTCTAGTGGTGTTCTGCATACTTGGGTCGCTTTAGAGAACCCATCATGACAATACTAATATTTGAACTGTTAATTTTACTAAATGTTCTTTCCAATATTTCACTTTTATCTACATCTTTTATATTCATCTATATTCAATATAGGATATTCAACCTCTCTATGCCAATCATTCTCTTAATTTTTCCTATTTTTGTTTATTTCCCTATTGTGCTAGAAAAATGTCTCCAATATTCTCTTTTTGCATTCTTAAAGCTACAGTGTGTAATAATTACAGGGATATACAGTCAGAAATGTAATATATTATACATAACTATGTTATTTATCATCATCTACGAGCTCAGAATTCGTTATTTATAATTACATAGGAGCGGGTCTCGCAGCCATGGAGGCAGACATCTTTGCGCTACGGCAGCGCAGAGCCAACAAACTAGCGATTGCGAGATCGCCCATTACGCTCGAAAGTAACAACAGCAAGTTGAGAGAGATGAACTGAGACGGTACAGAAATCTATACCCTACACAGACTAATGAAATACTATCTGTAAAATTATCTATGTAAACAAACCTCATCACTTGAGAAGGTAGGTGATGCGGACGTCGTGGAAGACATTTTGTCCCGTAACGCTCGCCGTACTGTTGGGGGGTAGAAGCGGTGGGGGGGAGATGTTCATGTTGCTGCGGTCTGCAGTCTGAACGTTAGATGTCGCTGAAAATTACACACTGTAGCTTTAATAGTTCTCATCAGTGCTTGCTTTTTTTATTACTCAACTAAATTCTAAAATTATACTGGTAAGTTTCATATATCTAAAAATGTTTACATATTTAAATCGACTGTTTATCAGTTTGACTGAACATGATTTTATGATACCTGAAATACATTTCTTCATAGTCAAAATAATACAGATGCTGACCGCTAATAATTGGAATATGAAGATCTAAAATGTATTTCTAGACATCCAGAATATTTATTCTAGATGTGAAGAATGTAATTTTGTTTGAAATGTTCATTTTTACAAAGATTTTTTTTTTTTCTTCAGATATCCGGAATACATGTTCAGAAAAACTAATACATATCAAAACAGCTTGCCATAAATGTTGTTACAGTGAAAATATTATGGGACTATTTCTTAAAAAAAAAGTGGATCATTTTATCTATTTATGTGAAATCATCTGGCAGCAGGTGAAGATGAAGAATAAAAATGTTCTAATAGATAGGACCTGTTCATCATGTCATGGGTTCTCAGTTTGATTCTGTCTTCCATCACACAATAAATACTAAGTGGCTGTTTCCGGCCACTTCGGATGTCATTATCCCAATGAATGTTCGTTAATTATATGTTATCAGTCCCATGGAGATTGTGCCATCAGGATAAGTAGGTTGTTTTCACACAGTGAATCCTAGTCCCAACTCTAAGGTAGTTCATTGATCCCCTTGCTGAATGCATTAATCAGTTTAAGTGTAATCTGAAAGTAATTTTAGTAGTAGTTCATGTACTGTAAACAAATATATCTCATATCCTGTCAATTGGGTTGTAAAATCTTCTCCCTATAAATATTTAATTCTCAGTGAAAAAAACGCTGATATTTCTTTAATAAGATTCTCATCAAACGGACATGCAATGTTCATTTTCAAAACTTAATGTGTCTAACAGACCTAGTGAGTATTTTTTTATTCCCAAAACTACAACAAAAACATAACAGGAGAACAGAGACACAGGACACTCAGAGCTTAATGAGCAAAACCTGTTCCCAACCAGGTTAGCTCTGGGTAAAATGTTACTAAAGCACCTGAAACAGAGGTTGAGAAAACTCTCTTTGGGAAACGGAAAGCTCAATTTCCCTAAATTTCAGGTTTTGAAAACTTAGAGTTTTCAGTAACAATAGTGGGTGTCCCAATAGAAAACCTCTCGGCCTGAAGCCTCAGGTCACATTCTGCAGCCTGCCCTGGGGGGCGCTGCCTCTTCTTCACCCAGTGATAGTGGGACCTCAAATGTAGGGGCTGTTCGAGCCCTGCAGAAAAGGGGTTACTCATGGGACAGGCTGCTGGTGCATTGTCCAGGCCCTGGCCAGGACTACCAAAATAATTGCAAACACCTGGCAAGGTTGCTTCTCTGGGTCAAAGCTAACTGAACTCCTGAGGGAATTCTATTCCCTCATTTCTATTATTTTCTTCCAAACTCAGTGCATCCATCTCCCGACCTTGAGGGTGAGGGCAGGGGTCCCCGTTGTTCCCAAGGGACAGAAAGTCGAAATTAAGGCCCTCACAGAGATTCCATCCTCCTCTAGGCCTTCCCCTGATTCCCAGGCTGTTGCCTGAGGGACAGGAGTGGGGTCTGCAGCCTTGAGTAAAGCCTGGAACTGTTACACCTTAGCCCTCAAAGAGTCCACTTTCTGCTGAGATGGGCCTTACAGCTGTAGTCTGTTCCTCCTTCGACTATTGCGCTCCTTAGCCGGCTCATCCCC
Source organism: Cyprinodon tularosa (assembly GCF_016077235.1). Lineage (NCBI taxonomy): Eukaryota > Metazoa > Chordata > Actinopteri > Cyprinodontiformes > Cyprinodontidae > Cyprinodon > Cyprinodon tularosa. The sequence goes on along the minus strand of NW_024039124.1, from coordinate 883,146 downwards.
TCACCTCCCAGAACACGGTTGGGGCATAACTGAGGATGGCAGCTTTGCTGCTGATAAATAGGTAGCATGTCCTCTCAAAAAGACCACGGTAAAATGCCACAGTTCATGCATGGGTCTGTCAGAGCTTTCCTGAGATGTCCCATGTTATCAACGCCACCCTCCACCTGGAGGTGAATCCCACACAAAGTGCAAACCAGTATCCCAATCAGACACTGGAAATGCAGTAGGCACTAGGCAAAATGATTGAGGACTTCAATAAAGCGGAACAATTTGAGGCTTCTACTGTAGTAATTATAATGTGCCCACTCATACACTTATGCTGAAGACCTCTTTCGGATTTACTGTACAAGCACCCGGGAGGCAAACCAAGCTAGAGCTGCGCGAACACAGAACACAGTCAGAACCCAGCAACTCAACCACTCCCCAGCAACCCACAGCCATCCCCTTTTCCCCACCCAGTCTCACACAGGAGGAAGAAAGCACCAGCAATGAGTAGCGTCAAAACCAGAAGTAGATTAACTATCCTAAGCCGGACACACCACCACAACCCATCACTAACAAGTCAGAGGCAGGATGACACACCAAACATGTGCTTATTTCTATTAGCCCTGCAATAACCAATAAGCGCCGAAAACCCAGACATACAGGAGTGATCAAGGTTGATCGCAGCACGCCAGCAGCAAGAAGATCAAAGAAACTAAACATAGCATTCCATGTGCTCTTTAGAAAGAGCTGTGTCACATGCGTGATTTTGTTTACATTTAATCTTGACCTTCGCAGAAGGCGAGGAGACATATCCACTTTGCTTACTGCCACTGTCAGTCAGTAACGAATGAAACAGAACTAATATGTCATAACAAATGATTATCTGTAGTGCTAAAGGCGCTATTTCATGGTTTGTGTGTCTGAAGTTGACTGAGATTATTTGAAAACATATTATATAGGGCCTTTACAAAAAAAAGTCAGTTATTGGTAAGTAAAATAAAGCTTCTGAAAAAACAGTGTCTGTAAGGCTTCATGTTGGTTGCATGGAACATTTCCTATCTTTCAGCACCTATTCAGACGGAGGGGGGTATGTTCGTGTGCTGTCCTTCCTACCTGGAATCATCTGTAAAACAACAGAAAAATCCAGTATCTCGTCACTCCTCTGGCGGGTACCTAGGAATTCATAGCGCTTATTCACCCTGACAAGACAGCAGATTCTTCTTTCCTTAATCATCTTTAGAAACAAAGTAAGTATTTATTTTTGACCAGATATTTGTTTACCTTTGAATCATCTGTAAATACATTTATTCAGCGGAAACTGAAACTGTAAAAAAGATTTACCAAAGTGGAAAACATAACACCTCTCCCAGGCTGTTGTACTTTATGCTTTTAGAAATGGAATAATCTTTTATGTATGCTTTCCATGTTTTGTTATTTTCTTAAAAACCTAACAGTTTACCACCTGGTGAAGTAGCCGCAACGACGGCTTTTTCTTCTTAGGAAAGTGAAACAGGCCCAATGGTCTTCTCAGCTGCTCTTAAACTTCTTCATTAGTATACAAAGCATCCCGTGTCTGAGTGTGACGGTGGTATGGGACTTAGCACAAGTGGTATACACAGCATAGGTGGTTATGGGATGCAGTCTACAAGATCGTGCCACAAAAGTCCAGAATTAAGCCAAGAGCATTGCCAAAGATCCCAACAATCCAGGCAACTTTTTCCACTTTCATTAGGAAAAGGCTTAAAAAAACATTACATCCAAACCAGAAATAAGAACCAGTTTCTTTCCTAGTAATGTTCTACAAATATTTGTGACTTTTCTGTTAAACTTTTTCTTCGAAGTGTTTTTTATATAGCAATCAGCTTTTACAACAGTTTACAACAGAAACAAGTTACAACATTTAACTTCCCTTTTTCAGTTAATAAAGTGTTTTTGAATGGGATATTTTCCAAAGCTTCTGTCTCAGGGAGTCTTATTTGAACAATTTTGTTATGCAGTTATGTGCGCAGTCAAAAAAGGGGAGTCTGCATTTTTTCATAATAATAAAGATTGTTGATTCATGATGCGTTCAGTACATACCTGGTCCACATGATTCACGTCTTTGTTCTGTTCTTTTTTTTAACCCTTGACGCTGATAATCTGCAGAGGTAGAAATCCCGTTAATAGACAAATTACCAAGTTTACATTTCTTTAAATTCATTTTTTAGATTCAAGCTTTTTTTTTTTTACTCTTAGCAATTTATCCGTATATTAATTTGTATTTTTAATACGTGGTAAAATGTGCTGTTGTTAAATAATGTGCCTGTTACACTGAGAAGACCTATTTCGTTTTGTTCATACATTTTTGTAAATAATTGGAAACTGCTTCGGTCATTTAAACTATAGGGATCGTTGCATTAGCTATAACAGCTGCTAAACTGGTGCCAGAAGATGTTTTAATTGTATTTATATTATCTTTCCCTAAGGAAGCTGCAACAATGCTGTCTCTGCATGTTTTGTTGCTGTGTATGGGTGCAGTCTTGTCGAGCCAGAGTCAGGACCCAATGCTGGATCAGGAGTGGGAGCTCTGGAAGAACCACCACCATAAAGTCTACAATGAGGTGATGCTCTGTTTAATTTATTGACATCTAAGAACAGGTTTAACCCAGAAAGGCTTTGTTTTCCAAAACTGGAGAGTATGGAAAATTATGGATCTTAGTATAAAAAAATGCATACCTTAATTACTTTGCTAATTAAAAATAATTTAAGAAAGCTGTTTTTCTGAAGAAAATATGTATAAACAAATAAAAAAAGAAAATATAATCATGCAATTCCGACAAACATATGTCACTTGTGTACACTTGTGTGTTATTTTATAGCCTATTACTTTCTATTATTAAAACTTTTAATTAAGAGGAGAGATTCATGGTTTAGGTCTCGTGCAGTTAAATTTCATTTCAAGGAAGAAAATAGATTCAACTACTTTCTAATCTAATGATCTTTTTTTTTTTGTAGCATATACACATTGTTTAACAAGTCCCTAACTGCATGTAGGTCTTCATGGAAACATGAGACAGAGAGTATATTGTTGATTAAAAACCACAGTTTAGAACATTTTTTTTTACTTTTATGCAGAAAGATGAAGGTTACAGGCGGATGGTGTGGGAGAAGAACCTGAAGATGATCACTCTGCACAACCTGGAGTCCTCCATGGGCAAACACACCTACACCCTGGGGATGAATCACTTTGGAGACATGGTGAGGTAACATTTTTAATATGACAATTATAACAAGATTAATCTCATAGCTCCGTTAAAACAAATCATACCATTTATACTTCTGTATGAACAAAATCAGTCAACTGGACATTCCTCAAAAAATTTGAATAAAAACTGACGTTCTGGAAATTTATTATGAAACAGGACTATGATACAAATCTGAACAACAAGGAAAAACTTTGCAACATCCGCCTCAAAACAATCATCCATTGAAAAAGTCATAAAATTAGGGATCCAAACACAAATCCTTGAGGATCTCCAGAATACAGTCTATTTGTTTGTTCATCTAAAGATAATAAGTGTGAAAGAGACCTGATAAACTGCTTTGATTAAATGTTTTGCTCACAGACTAACGAGGAGTTTAGGAAGATGATGAACGGCTACAAACCCAAAGCAGGAAACAAAGTAAATGGGTCCTTTTTCCTGAAGCCCAGCTTTATGAAAGCTCCTGCTGCTGTGGACTGGAGAAAGGAGGGCTATGTTACACCTATTAAAGACCAGGTAAAAAGATTTTTGATTTATTTCATCTGATGAATTTTGTCTAAAGTCAGTCTGGCAGAAACAAAGCCTATTTTTTTCCACATTGGTTAAAAACCTATTTAAAGCAGTCATTTTGTTTTTCATTTGTTTATCATTAAAATCCATCCTGGACCGTCACAGTGTATTGCTTTCTCCCTCCCCCTTTAACGTATATACCATCACTGAAACCAGTTCATCCTGTTCTAAAAGAGACCAAGATGAAGTAAACAAAATGTACAGGCTTGGTTAAAATGATATGAACAGGATCAAGAGATCATAAATATTAGTGGGTCTTTATTAGAGTCTGAAAGTATTCTATTTAGCAGGTCTTGAGCTTAAGGTTTTGTTAAAATAATATCGAGGAGGACAGTGGAAACTATCAAAGACAGCTGCCACAGCCAAAACTAGATCACACATTATACCTATACCAACATGTCTATACCAGTGATAAATGTTGTCTCCTTGACAAGATGCTCTACATGCTGTGAAAAAGCATGAGCTGTTTTGCAAAAGAAAAGGTTATTGATGTTTTATATCCTTCTGCCAATCATCTCCATGTCGCTTCAATAGCATCTAAAGATTTTCAGCAATGTGTCGAGTCAGAATGGCTGAATATAAATCCAGGCGTCACTTGTCAGTTTTCTGTTTGGAAAAATTTTGCAAACCCTATTATCTTTTCTTCCACTTTAAAATGATGCACTACTTTGTGTTTGTCCTTATCTTTGTTGTCTTTAGGGTAATTGTGGCTCCTGCTGGGCCTTTAGTGCCACAGGGGCAATGGAGGGCCAGCTCTACAGAAAGACTGGTAAACTAGTATCGCTGAGTGAGCAGAACCTAGTGGACTGTTCTGGAGCAGAGGGGAACTATGGCTGCGATGGTGGTTGGATGGACAGTGCCTTTCAGTACGTTATAGACAACCGGGGTCTGGACTCTGAAGCATCCTACCCATACATGGGAATTGTACGTATCTTAAGAGTTAGAGAAGTCAAAGTCTAAAGGATGCAAAACTGCCTTTGATTGAAAATTTTAACACAACTCACCTGCAATGTGCTTTTAGGACATGCCCTGCCGCTATAATCCAAGTTACAACTCCATCAACCTCACAGGATATACAGACATTCCCAGTGGGAGTGAGTCAGCTCTGATGAACGCAGTGGCCTCTGTGGGACCAATTTCTGTTGCTATTGATGCCGGTCACTTTTCTTTCCAGTTTTACCAGTCAGGTAGGTGGTAAACTAAAACTATTAAAAAGGTATTTCTTTCATTTTGTTTCCAGAATAAAATGATTGGATGTGTTTTAGGCATCTACTATGAAGAAGACTGCAGCAGCCAGAGGCTGAACCACGGTGTGCTGGTGGTCGGTTATGACACACAAGAAACTTTCTTCAGTGATCAAAACTACTGGATTGTCAAAAACAGGTAAAATAAAAGGAAAAGTAACACATTTGATAGCCTCTTTTTTTCCCCTTTATTATGGATATTATGACGCATGACTTATCAATGGGGGTTCTGACTCATCAATTTCCAAATACAAAGCTTGCTGATGATATATGAGGAAAGAGGCAAAAGCAGATGAGTTGTAGAGATGAGAGATGAAGGAGGCAATAAGTAGTAATGGTGTAATAGATGTTTCATTAAGGATAAAACATGTTCATTGAGGAAGGTAAGGATGAGGAATGAAGGGATAACGAATAATAAATAAACAATATTGTTTAAATATTGACCTAAAAGGTTAGCAGAGATGAGGGAGGAGAGTAGAAAGAATGAGGATGGTAGAGATAAGGAGGCCAAAGGTAAGGATAAGGAAAGACTTTAGGTAAGAGAGACAAAGGATTAGATTAGAATAAAAGAAGGGAAGCTACTAATGAATAATTAAGAAATGAACTAGGGATAAGGGAAATGAAAAGAAGGGATGAATGGTTGAGTGAAAGGGAGAGTACACCTTGATAACCACATTTGTTCTATTTTCCGCGTAATGTTCATGTCTACTTAATTTACAAATTCTAATATTTCTCCTGAAACAACAATTTTTGTTTTCTAAAAAGTTTTCAACAGCACATTTTTCCTGTTTTTTGTTATTTAAATGTTAAAACTGTGATGTAAAGTGATCTTCCCTGAAAGACAGATGGAGAGCAGGAACAAAAGTTTTTCATTCTGTGGATTTGTCTCGTTGCAGCTGGGGGGTAGGCTGGGGAAACAACGGCTATATCTACATGGCTAAAGACAGATACAACAACTGTGGAATCGCCACAGCAGCAAGTTACCCACGGGTTTGAAAAAGCATCTTGACATTGAAGAAGCCGCACTATTTACCCATAATTCAGCAGCTCCTTAGATTGTTCCTGGCCTCAGGGAAAAAAGAAGAATGAAAGTTATATACCTGTATAATCAAGAGTAGCTTAAAGCTTGGTTTCTAAAAGCAGTTGGGTTTATATTATTATTATTTTATCCCTGCTGTTTTTTTTTATTTCCATTGTTCGATTTGTCATTTAATAAATATAAGCATGATTTTTTTTTCAATGATTTGTTCCTATTTTTACTATAACCAATTAAAGTTTTAAATCAAAATTTAAACAGACTGATGTTTCTTATTGATTTATTGTTTTTATTAATACAGTTGTGTGCAATGGACACCATCATAAAGTAATATGATTCCAGTGGGTTTAAATAGCGCATCAGTTTCTTTTCAGTTTCTCTCTTTTAACCAGTAGAGTAAATGGTCCTATCATCGTTTTTTTAAGACCATAAAGCTTCTTAAAATGTTGTACTGCGGTCATACAAGCCTTGGCCTCACATTTTTACAAGTACAGAAATTAGATTATGGCTCTTTTTACCACCAGCAAACAATTTTTTTAACTTTATATGCGTTAAAAGACATTTAAAATATTGAACAGAATGGAAAAAACCCACAAATAATAATAAGAGATGTCGCTCAAGCTGGTAACTTTAAAAAGGACTTCTTCATGCAGTTTAACAGACAACTTCATGTGTTTTTCTTGTTTCTCGTTTAGACCTTCAAAAACCTTTATTCCTTTTCACAATCATGCCCTAAATTGCATTGGTATGTCTCATAAAGGTGTAAAGAAGGCCAAGGGGTGTGATTTGTTTCTTTTTCAAATAATTTTTTACATGACATCAAATAAAGTGACAGTATTTTCAAAAAGTACCAACATAAGGCAAAGCATGTTTGCCAGACATTCACATATGGGTCACATATCCATGACTATGTGTGTATATTGCTCTGCTCTGTTTCAGTCCTGATGTCTTAAATAGATGCAGGAAGATGCTACAAACATCCCTAAAGTCTTTCAATAAAAAAAAAAAAAAAAATCTCCTTTTTCAGCCCCTTTTATGGGAGAGGATGACATTATTTCATGATGATATCAAATCACCTGAGTCCATCCAAAAAGCTGACCCATCAGAAAGCTCCAGACCTTACAGTCTATGCAGCCACAGCCGTCATATAAGACATTTCTTTCAAAGGACAGACAGGGGATTACATCTGCTGCTTTACTTCTTCGGAAACAGACCATAAAGTGAGTTTTAAAAATTTGATGTTTTTTTTTTTTTTTTTATTGAATACTAGTTGTTAGTTATTTAACCAGAATAATATGTTTGGGTTTTTTGTTTACTAGTATCGGGAAAAAAAAAAATTCTATTCAATTTATACATTCACAGAACTAAGCAAAGCTTTAAATTGGGTCTATAACAGATCTATTTTTTTTTTATTGAGTGCCTAAGATAACCAAACTTCTTAACGTAAGTGAGAAAAATTTAATCAAGTTCAGTTCTTCTCATACAGCAAGTGGAATAGCACACCTTTATAAATAAATCTTATTATTCATTTAATTTGGAGTTTGTTGTTTAGACATTTGTGAGTAAAAACAGAAGACTTTCATTTATTTCAGTTCTGTACAAAGGCAGCGTTTAACATTGCTTACAAATGCTGAAAAACTTTGTGCGCTCTGGGTGTTCTGCAGTCACAATTTCTTTGTTCAGTCAATCAGCAATAATGTTCTTTTGATATCATACCTGTATAAAACTCCTACAAAGGATCAAGGGTTTATTTTAACCGTCTGTCTAACTTATGTTTCAGTTCCGTCAAAATACATATAGAAATGATCGCCTTGTTTTCTTGCTTTCTTGCTACCTGGCAGGACTACACCAGATATAGAAACTATGGCAGCCCTCATGGTTGAGAAACAGAACATAAAGGATTGCATTCATACCTTTCTGTACTCAATCTGAGGCTATCATATGCGAGCTCCTTGCCTGCACGTATCTAAATATTTTGAAATGTAAGCCCTGACATGTTGCCTGCTCTTGTTTTAGGAATAGGAATCTACAGCAATGCAGGCTGTAGTTGTGGTGATGTGTATGAGTGCAGTCCTCCCAGTCAGCAGTTGGAACCCACAGCTGGATGAGCACTGGGAGCTGTGGAAGAGCATTTACAATAAAACCTATGATCAGGTGTAGTTCTTCGCTTTTGTAACTTCTTTCTAAAGCAGTGAATGCACTGTAAAACAACTCAAATACAACCTGCTTTTTATGTTAAATGGTAAAATCCACCTGACTAAAGCAAAAGTAGTTATTAACAGATTAAATATTTATATCTGTTCTTTGCTTTTTGTTTGACTTTTTTATCCTTATCAAAATGTCTTTGAACAAACAAAGAAATAAAATAAATTATATATATATATATATATATATATATATATACATATATATACATATATATATATATATATATATCTTATTATCTGTAAATTATTATCTGCTTATGAAGTTATTTTAGTTTGGCTTAAAACTTTTAAAAGCTGCATTCTGTATTTACTCAGTTTACCCTGATGTTTGAACAGATGTAATCATCACAAAAAGAAGTCAAAAAAAGATTTTTACTTTTGAAAGTAAATTTTTGGCTACAATTAGTGGTTAGGCTTACAGCTATGTTTAAAGTTACATTAATACTTAAACAAAAACAAATTTCATTGTATATGTGTTGAATAGTTGCAAAAAAACAACTAAAAAAGAATCCTCTTAATGTATGTATTTTAGTAAAAAGCTTACTAATAACGTTCAGAATGTTTACATTTTTGATCAGAAGGATGAGATCTTTAGGCGAATGGTGTGGGAGAAGAACTTGAAGAAGATTCAGTTCCACAACCTGGAGCACTCCATGGGGAAACACAGCCACCGCCAGGGCATGAACCAATTTGGAGACATGGTGAGAAAAGAAGAATCAACATTTAGAGATGATCATTTACTTAAAACTGCATACGCCAAAAAAAACATGAGACACATACATGACAGTGGTATAGGTGAAATATTTTGAACTGGTTATGGGGGACAGTTTAAAGGGGGTCATGGTAATGTGGTTCACAGGTGACATAGCCTGACCTGGCTTTGGATGCATACTTTGACGATGGTGTTGTTTTGCATGCGTATAGGTGGCACTCTGAAGGGTGTTATATACGATGGAGCTTAGTGACGATCAGAAGTGGTATGATTAAGGATAGGTTACACAGTTTGTCGGAGGTATAGTTGGAAGTTCACCAAAATATGTCATCCAGATAACTGGCAGTTCACCGACAAGAGAACAGCACCATGTGACAGGTTTTAGAGCCGGATTCCAAACCACAACTTTACAGTTGAGAAAGGAACACTGCATCAAACACATAAAGTTAGTTCTTTCAAATCCTGTCAAGTAAAAGTTGGGTCTGTTGACCTACGCCTACTGTTGACACTACCCTCTGGACCACAGGTGTCAAAGTGGTTCCAGAAAGGGCCGTGTGGCTGCTGGTTTTCTTTCCACCCAAGCAGTTGCACACCAGACTCAATTCATCTCATCAAGGTGAGTCTAGTCTTAACCTGATGACTTGATGGGATGAATGGAGTCTGGTGTGCTACTGCTTGGGTGGAAAGAAAACCAGCAGCCACACGGCCCTTTCTGGAACCACTTTGACACCCCTGCTCTAGACTTTCCGGGAAATGCCCTCTAATACCACTGCTCTATATGTGAAACTCTCTCTTTGGGCCCAAATGTTAGTTCTACATGTAAACAGAACATAATTTACCCACCAGATGACCATCTTGGTATGTACCATGTTATGTACTGATATAACATATCCAGCAGGCTGTAGCATGTGGCCATCAGCTCGTTAAATAGATTTATATCGTAATGTGTTAAACATAAAGTAAAGAAATTATGTCTTTTTGTACATTTCTAAAATTATGGTGGATACCTTTAGAAATAACTAAAAGTTAAAAAGATAATGGAAGAAGAGGCCACAAAGCAAGATGTTGGAAACACAACAAAAGGGGCTGAAAATAACCTTTTTTCTTCTGTGAACCTTCTTTCTTCAGACCAATGAAGAGTTTGTTCAGGTCATGAATAGCTACCAACCCCAAACTGAGGGAAAGCTTAAGAAGTCTCTATTTGTGAAGCCCAACTTCCTGGAAGTCCCTAATGCTGTGGACTGGAGGGAAAAAGGCTACGTCACTCATGTCAAAAATCAGGTAATCAGAGAGAGACTTTCTCTCAGCGAGTGTTGTTTCTGGCATGATTTCACATACCGCCAAAATGCATGGAGAGAGACATGACATGGAGGGAGGCATTCAAGCTTGTGACCTTATTACTGTCATAATGAAGACAGTACCCTGAAATGCACTGGTGTGGTTCCTCCATATTTTACAGTTACAGAAGTCTCCATCTTAATAAAAAAACTGAAATTTTTATCAATAGTTGCAATTTTCATGTGACTCCAGATTTATTTTGAAGCTACAAGTACAGACATACAGCCTCTATGCTGTGAATGCAAAGCTACATAAATGCAGTGATGTCAAAGGTTCATACATTTGTTACTTAAGTAGAAGTATAGATACTACATTTTAAAAACACTCTGTTAAAAGTTGAAGTATAAACTCGACCTCTTTACTCAAGTAAAAGTGAAAAAGTATGTGCTCCAAAAACTACTTAAAGTATAAAAGTATAAAGTAACCATTGAAAGCTAAATTTTTCGACCATTTCGAAAAATTCTTTGAGATAGGGCCAAGGATGAGGGAGGTCTGGTTGGTCTCCGTCACCATCTGCCGATACGCTTTCGCCTGTGTCCGACGTTTCAGACATTCAACATCTTTTTATGAATCCAACATTGTAGCATGGCATAGACAATTCCTGTTTGCAGTTTGAAGAACATCTGCTTGCTTCTGATGATTTCCTTTAGCTAACCAATGAGTGTTTGCATTATATGACTCATCCAATTCCACTAGTTTTCACTAGATGTGGATGCCGCCAATGATCTGCATTGGATGGCGCACATGACGTGAAATAAATATTTATAAAAGTTAAACCAAAGCCAAGAGTAATGACTAACATTTGTTTTAAAAATGTAAAGAATAGAAAATACAGATACTTGTGTGAAAATTTAATGAGTAGAAGTCAGAAGTAGGAAGAAAATAAGTAATGGAGTAAAGTATAGATACCAAAAAAGTGTACTTAAGTACAGTAACAAAGTATTTGTACTTTGTTACTTGAGACCTCTGCAGAAATAAGATAGAAAGTTCATAGGACTGAACTTGTTATAAGGTCCAGCACACAGACGTATACAAAGAGTAGACAACTCCATATGAATGGAAACTCAGGAAGGCCACTCACTCAAGAAGAGTCATTTTTATGGGATGCTCAATGAAGTATCAAAACTTTTAATCAATCATAACTGGCCGAACAATAAACTTTTCAAACTTTTTGTGCTGCAATCCTTCTAAATACACCAATCATAGCTATGTGTATAAAGACGCTCAGTGCTTTTAAATATCCTTAATGGAACACTAAGAAAATTCTTACATGATTTATATGTTTTAGGCAAAGCACACAGCCTACTACACATGTATGCATGTATGCATGCATGTACTATTCAAATAACCAACTATTTGTATAACAAACTAACAAAAGCTAATAAATGTTTTAAATGAGCTGAGACTCATTGAACAACACTCTTTTTTTAAAGATAGTGTTAATTGCAGGTTGAAAACCTGCACCAAATATTATATATAACATAACATTAGCTGGCAATTTGCTAGTGTACATAAATAAAGTGATATACTAATAAGAACATACATACTATGGTGTGTTTATATGTTCTCTAAAAAGATATCTAATAAACCTTTATGTGAATAGCCCATTGGTTTTAACAAAAACATGCACAATGCTGTAGCATCTTCCACTGTTTTGATTTAGCCAAGTAGTTACAGGGACAGCTCCAAGATGGCAGCCATATTTCATGTATTGCAGAAGCCAAAGCAGAGTCTACTCTTTATTATGTCTATAGAAACAGATCTGCAGCTATTGGGGACATTTAAAAACAGGATGTTTTTTTACCTTACTTTAGATTAGAAAAGCAGCCGTAAAAAGAGATTTGTTAGAGCATTTTGTCTGCTTCACCTTCATAAAAGCTGTTATGTTATGTTGTTTCACCTCATGTTATCAGATTGCATTAATCTCAGCTAACTGTCTCTGTATGTCTCTTTTGCCTTAAAAAGCTCCTCTTCTCCCCTTCAGGGTCACTGTGGCTCCTGTTGGGCTTTTGGTGCCATTGGGTCTCTGGAGGGCCAACAGTTCAGGAAAACAGGTCGACTTGTGTCACTGAGTGAGCAGAACCTGATGGACTGCTCCAGACCCCAAGGCAACAGGGGCTGTGATGGTGGTTGGATGGACATGGCTTTCCAGTATGTTAAGTCCAATGGGGGTCTAGACTCAGAGGAATCCTACCCGTATGTTGGTAAAGTACGTGTCTTTTCAGCTGAAAAAAAACTAGAGGAATATCCTGCGAATGTTCACACAAATGCAGAGTCAAATAGAATTGGAAATTATTCATTTGTATGTATTTCTATGTCAGTTTAACATATTTTTTTAACAGTACCATCTGGATCTCCTTTGTTTTTCATGGGTTTTAAGGACCAGATCTGCCAGTATGACCCCAGGTACAACTCTGTCAACGTCACAGGGATTATTGATATTTCCAGAGGCAGTGAACGATCCCTGATGGAGGCCGTGGCTGCTGTTGGGCCAGTTTCTGTTACCATTGATGCTAGTCAGTCTTCTTTTCAGTTTTACCAATCAGGTTAGTCTTTAAATAAAATGTCATCTGCCTCATAAGTGATTCATTCTGTCTCCGTCTTTTGTTACTCTGAAATGTTTCAGATCGTCAAAAAAATTTTTTTACAAGTACATTGAAAATCAGTTCCCTAATGATAAATTGCTTTGATTATGGTATAGTCCCTCAACATGACAGTGGGCTGTCTCACTCTAGGCCACAAAGACCATCAAGTATTTGCAATAACAGCCACTGAGTCTTTAAAACAATGTCTTAGTCTTCTTTTCAAAATGAAAGGCATATCAAATACAGTTTTTGCCTACTTCGTCTTGTCAGGTGGGTTATGTTAAAAGGGTTTCTTAATAGGTACAAGTCAATCAGTACTCAGACATGCAAAAAAATAAATAAACCTGTGATTGAGAATGTATAATATAGATATATAAGAAATTAACATAATTTTCAGCTCAGCCTGAGTCTTTTCAGTGGCAGCACAATTAGAACTGCATTAAAACCTTTGAATATCCCATATTATTGTTTGTGTTTTAGGCGTCTACTATGAAAAGCTTTGCAGCACCTCCAAGCATAACCATGGTGTGGTGGTTGTTGGTTATGGTTTCCAAAAAACCCGTGATTCTGTTGAAAACTACTGGATTGTCAAAAACAGGTAAGATCTTAGATGTCATTGATTTTGCTGGATTTTTATGATATTATCATTTTCTAATGTTCAGTTGTTATTTTATTTAAGAGTTCAGAATTTAATATCAGCTACCTAATGTAATTACCTCAATGTTGTTATTTAATAGTAGTTTTTTAAGTATTTTTACAATCTTTTTATTGTTTTACTTTTATGAATTTATTTATTTTTATTTTTCAAATCAATACAGTTTAAAGTCCAGAAATATTTCAAGTTTAGTTTAAACATATTTAAATAGAACCAACTTATACTGTTTATTTTCTTCTTTTTTTAAGTCAGATCTGATCTAGATTTTGTTTTTTTGACAGCTGGGGCTCAGGGTGGGGAAACAATGGCTACATCTACATGGCTAAAGACAGAAAGAACAACTGTGGCATTGCATCCCATGCCAGCTATCCTCTGGTCTGAGATGTTTTACTCCAATATCATGCAGTGGAGAAATGGAAATCAGCTTTATCCTGACTTCTGCGTTAATATGAGCATTTCCAAAGTTTTATGACCAGTGAAAATAGGCTTTTATGCAAATACTGTATAGATAAGCATAGTCATGGGGCTTAAAACATCTTAAACTATTCTTCTTACAATAAAATGTGGCAGCAGCTCAGTAATCACAGCTTGTAAATTAGAAGGCTGTTTGGTTTGATTTCTCTACAGCTACAGGCTTCAGTAAGACATTGGATGTATTTTAGGTAAAACGGTGAGAGCCTGAGTTTGAGTTATGCGCTTCTATCACCTGTACATTCGGTAGCATTTTATTTTGAGAAGCATACGTTTGGTGCGAGGACATGCCAGCATGAGGTGCTAGCTGGGTTTAAACACAAGAGTGTGCTTTCTTTGCTGATCATAGTTTTTCTCAATGCTGCTTTTATAGCTGGAATAGCTCTAATCTGGGTTTTAATTTTTTTTTCCTACTGAATTTATTTAAACCAGCAATTTTTCAGGTAAAATATGTTAAAATTATCAAACAGGCCAAAAGCTTGACATTTGGTTTTATGTCGCTGGTTTTAATCTTTTTCCTGATGTTTGGGTTTTTTGCCATTGGTTTATAATTTACTTCCTTCCTGTTAGTTTCTCATTCTTTTATTACATTCTTTTTGCTGTCTATTTTAGTTTATTTCTCTTAGATATTTCAGCTGTGTTAATTATTCTCCTTACCTACAGCCTCGCTCTTCATTATCTTCTGAGAACTCACCTGCATTCAGTGTCATTCTCCACTCGTCCCTCAGCATTTATGCTCATTAACTCTTAGGCTACATTCACACTGCAGCCTGAAGTGACCCAAATCTGATTTTTTGGCCCATATGCGACCTGTATCAGATTTCTTTCATGGCTGTCTGAACTATCCTGATCCGATTATTTCCAATGCAACCCAGGCCACTTGGCTATGTGGCCCTGAATCCGATACGAATCTGACCTTTTCAAATGGGACCTGTGTCTGAACGGCCAGGTCGCATTCATCCGACCTGAACGCTGTTAATACCCAACAAAGGTCACTGTTCTGGGTCTTGCTATAAAGAAGCGACAAGAAAAACAACAACCATGGCAGACAATATACTACAATCTGGCACTACCATCCATGTTTACTTCCATAAACACAGAGCATGCTGGCCTGTGATGTGGCCTGAATTGCGTCCTCTACTGTGCATGCAGGACACTTGCGTTGTATGACTGCAGTTCACACAGGAGATCACATACAAGTCGCATATATTTGGAAATATGAACGGCAACGCAAAAAGTCGGATTTCACAAAAAAATCAGAGTAGGCAACAAGGCCTGCAGTGTGAACATAGCCTTATTGTGTGGATCATTCCAATGTAATCCCTCTTTTTCCATTCTTGCTCCTTGTTGTGTGGTGTTCAGTAAATGTAATCTTTAATTATCAATAAATCCTCCAACAAATTATGCTGCCTCCAGTTTCCATCATTCACTTCTGCAAACAAGAAAAAATCCTCAACATCAGTACTATCAAACAACTTATGGCATGATTGTTATTTTTGACCACTTTTAATTCACTTTCAAACTGACATTAAGTGAAAACACACTATCTGACAGTACTGTATGTCGAAAACTGTTTTGAAGAATCCTACCATAAATAGATTCGTGGAGAGCCTAATCAACACAGGCTTTTAAACATCTTTTAAACAATCCTGCTAATCTTAAGCATGCCGAATCAAAACACACATTTTGTCTCTATTATAACAGTTACTGACTTTACCGCTATTTTCTAACGGCAGAGATGTTTGTCAGAATGGTCATAGATCACATGGTTTCTACAATGTGTGTATAATATATTTGGTTCAACCTACAGTATGGCAGAGAAAAAAAAATACAACCAGCCTTTTCCTTTGAGTTACATGTTTTTTATTTTTAGAGGTCTTAGGATTGGACAATGGACTTAGTAACTCACAATTTCTACTATTCAGTCTTTATTGTGTTTATCTATTAGAAGACATTTATTTATTTATTATCAATAAAATAAAATATTTTTCAGCTGATAACAAAATATCTGGGGTAGTGAAAAACATAACATTCAACATTATCTCACACACATTTCTCGGCTGCAGCTTTTATGAGAACTTCTTGACAAATGACAGGTACTCGTTGACGTCATCTGGCGAGCCGACAACGAAGGGCACCCGCTGGTGGAGAGATTCTGGCTGAATTTCCAGAATCCTCTGAGTGCCTGTGGTGGCGAGGCCACCCGCCTGCTCAATGAGGAAGGCGATGGGGTTGCATTCATACAGCAGCCGCAGCTATGGGAGGACAGTTTTTTAAAGGCATGGAGAGAAAGACATCTTAACAACTGATCAAACTTTTCACAAAACAATGACGTAGCTACTGTTGTGGGGAGTGTTAGCCTATAGGTTAGAGCAGTGCGCTTGAGCTCTGAGAAGATTGCAAGTACACGGTCCAATCCACACAGCCTGCACTCTGGGTTCCTGAGCAAGACCCTTAACCCCACACTGCTCCCCAGGCACCGCACAATGGCAGCCCACTGCTCCCCAAGGGGATGGATTAAATGCAGAGAGTGAATTTATCCATTGTGAGATCAATAAAGTTCTATTTCTATAGTTATTTTGCTTCAACAACATTTACCTGTATGCTGATGACTAAAAATGATGCGATATCTATTTGCTAAATTTAAAAGACTGAAAAAGTTATGAAAGCAGCTAGTGGGATAAAAAGAAAAAAACTACATCTATGAATTATCATTGAAAATTAATTAGAAAAATCAAAATAGCAAAACCACACGTATGCAAATGTCTTATGATCAGTTATTGGACTGATCTTTAAACTTCTACAGACTGAAGGAGATTCAACTTTTTCCTGAGCATATTACTAATTCATATGGTTTGCTCGTGCTTTGGGGACTGATGGTGACACCAGAGCAACAGGAGCTTCCAAGTACATTAATAATCCCAGTGTTTGCGTTCATACATCTAGGAATAAGAGGTCAGCTTTAGATATAAGAAAACAAATGATTCTGTCTGATCATTTCTATGTTGTACTTTGGCAGAAGGGAATTTAAAAAACTGCTATAAAAATATAACATATTTAGATATGCAAGGAATGTGTTCAAATGGCTTTTCATCATGTGACTCTTAAAATTAAAATGTCATGAGTTTGAGCAGTTTAGTAAACAGACATGGTATATTATTTTCCGATTTTATTTCTCATTAATCATTATGAAAATCCTGTATGTTTAAAGCAGAAATGTTCGATGAAAGACAAGAAAATTTAGATATTAATTTAGATGTGGTAAACCATCATACTGAAAAGTTTCCAAATCGAATCCCACCAATTATTTAAGTTTGATGGATGGTTTTAGTTATCTATCCAGCAGAAATAATTGGTGTGTCAGTCAGCAAAAATTCTTGCATGCATCAGTTTTGCCCAATTATTACATAGATGTTTTCAAGTGATGCACTTAAAACATTAACTCTTCAGTGTTGATGTTGTTACTGGAACATTTTTCACTCTGCATTTAGCTTGGATTATATAGTAACAAAAGCAGCTACTCAGCTCAGACAGAAGCTAAATCTGGCTCGATTGAAGTTTTATTGTTTATTTCTTTCCATACATCATATGTATTTTCAGATCTGATTGTAAATGTGTCGTCTCCTGAATTCACAGAAGCTTTTAGTGATCAGAAAACATTATAATTAAATAATGTTGGAACAAGGCTCTATTCAACCTACATATTTTTGGGCCCCCTCCTGTAAAAAACAAACATTTTCTGCGAGCTGTAGCCGAGCTAATCGGCTTAGCTTTAAAAGAATCCTAGATAATTTTCTATTATTTACTGAGATGTATTTGCAAACAAAATGAACTCAAACACAAATAATTTGTAGCATCTGATTATAAGTATGGTAACACAAACGTCAATTAGTAAAGATTGATATAAATGACAAACTTTGCGGTTTTACATTTTAATAAACTAACAATTCTGATTCCCTTAAACTTGATATTTACATTTTAAAGTTTGACCTTTTTTATATCCAATTCAAACCCACCAGATAAATCAATAATACTCATATTAGTGCCTAACAAAGAAAATGTCAGAGCCATTTGAAAACGTAACTGCATATGTAGATGTTAGAGTCGGTTACAGTATCTAAAGGACAAACAAGTCCGGGCAGATAAGCTGGCAGGAATGAAGAAGGTAAAAGGTTGTCAATTATCTTTACTGCAGCTCTCTAACATAAATAAACCTCATATATCTGTGGAGGAAAAACAGCTCCAACCTTGGGTTACACAACCACTCGAATGCCTTTTTCTGTCAAGTGAAGAAGAAACGGCTTTACAGTTACAGCTTATATGCTATTGTTTAAAGTGAAAGAACTTTTTTAACCAGTTCTATGGTAACACGAGTACTGTATGTGTTTTGAACTAACTCTGTCTTTTTCAACTCACAAACAAGTTGGTTTGTCGCATTTAGACATGATTTCACATATTCTAGAACTATTTATTTATACATTTCATCACATGAGCCGTACAATACCGGTATGTGCACAGCTGCTCCAAGAATATAAGACTAGAAACTTAAATCACAGAAATTGTATTGTGATTTTTTTTATAAACTAACTGAGCTATATTGTCATTGAGGCAGTTTGATTTTTTTTCTCTAAAAGAGAATGAGGAAATCATAGTAGATTCAAAAGAGTTTTGGACCCTCAAAAAGAGAAAAGTTCAGTTTGAAATTATTTGAGGTTTAATGTACAAAATTGAAGAGCAGTTTCCACCTTTGGTCAAGTTAGACAAAAGTAGTTTAGATCTGCAGAAGAAACATGGCTCTTTGAAACAAAAAGTTTGAATGTATACTACAAGAGATTTGTTACATTTTTAGGTTGAAAAACAGTAGTTGTACTTTAAGAAAAAAAAAATACTATCTATCTCTGGGCACCAGAAAGATCCGGCATGTATAGCTCTATAGTTTGATACCGTTCTTGTTTGACCCGTTTTTCAGCTGTATGCAAATCTTTTATAGATAACATATGCATCAGGTCTAAAAAGCTAGAATCCATCCAAACTTGGGGCTTCATTTCAAAGTTTAATGTTAGCTTAAACCTCTTTTATTTCTGAGCTTCTTAAGAAATTAATGTGGAATAAATCCCATTTTGACAAATTAACCTCCAGACTATTAAAATTCTTGATATTAAATATCATTTGTTTTTAAATTTGAAAATATGAAATGACAGAGATTGCATTATAATATTTTAAGATAGATCATTGGAGAAGAAACCTTTTTTGGGTAATAAATGTGAGATTACCTTTCCTTTTGGGCTCTTCTCATTTGCAGGATACATAAAGATCCCTCCATAGGCGATGGTGCGGTGAACGTCTGAGACCATAGAGCCCACATAACGGGCCCCATAAGGTGAGCTGCCATCCTGTGCGACATAGAAGCAGTCAATTAAATGATCTCATTATTTGTGAAAAAAAAAAAAAAAAAAAAATTGCACAGTCAGGATTGTAAGGTTATACAATTCTGCTTATCTTAAATCAGAATCCAAAACTGGTTTACAGTTTATCACGCTTTCTCAAGGTTTAAATTCCACATTTTAAATTTTTTTTTTTTTTTTTTATAGTAGACCTTTTAAAGAAATGTTGATTCTGTTATAACCAGTTAGAAGGCATTTTATTTTATCTATCCATTTAATATTGCCTAAAGACTAAATCAGTGTTATTTATTTGAAATGTTATTTGCATTTGCATCTCAAACTTAATGACATATTTTTTGTTTTTATGCAGCCAAACTTGCATGTAGGAAGATGTTGTGAATTACTCTGGGCTAAAATCTTACAGTTCTGCTGCTCAACACATTTCTTTATAAAATAAACTACAAAATCAGATGAAAAGCTGGTTAAAATATTTGTATTTATTTTGTAAATATCAATGCTTGGGATTTTCAGACCATTTTGCTATACCTATAAGCACCACATGTACTAAATACTCCACTAACTTTTTTTTTCTTCTCTCTGAGTTTTGACCTATTTTACTGTAACCTACTTCAATGGATCTGCGTTAATCATAAAGGATAATCGATAACCGGCAAATCTGCTGCTTAGGAAACACTCAGCTGGGTCAGAGTCCACAAGCTGTAAATATGAGAAATACATGAAGCAAACAGACATCTTTAGGACCTTTTTGGAAATTGTGGCTATAGGGTTGTTTACCCCACAGATTCCACAAACCGAAAGCTTTGCAGCTACAAAGAAAAAAAAAAAAACAATCCTGCAGCTATGTTTCTGGCAGTTGTTTTTCATGCTCAGAGTCACAAGCTTGTTGACTCACCTCCCACTCATCTTAGGGGAGGGTGTGTTTGGACAGGTTTACTCAATGCACACGTTAATGCACACAAAACTTAAAAACACATTCAAAGAAAACGACACATAAATCATCAAAAAAAAAAATTGTAGATGAATGGAATTTGGGAGACTTTTTTAGGGTTAAACTTATTTAAAAAACACAAATCATTTCTTATGTTGAATCTATTAAAAGTAGGATGAAGTTCAGATAAAATGTTCTTTTATCTCTAAAAACCAGAGTGTTCATGATATGACTTTTTCTGTTTTCCTCGAATAATGATGAATTTTTCCAGACAAAATAAATGAATCTCTATGTGTTAATCTATGTAGCTTCTTCTAAACCGAGCAATTATTTTCCAACTGGTTTTCAAACATAATAAATAAAAGGATGGCTGTTAAAGAACAGAAAGGAAAAAATGCTGTAAAACTGCCTTCAGGTTAATCCTCTGAAGCGTTGAGCCATGTTTACGTTACTCTTTAACCTCGTGATTTGAGTCGTTGCGTGCTGCAGTGAGAAAAGCCTGCAGTTACTGTTTCCTTCTGCTGTGTCATTGTTATGATCACAAGTGTTCCAGGATAAAACGGTGGCACAATGTTTTCCTTTTTTAGCCGCAAAAGCTTTACAAAAACGTACTTCTGCAAACTGAAATAGCAAAAGCAGTGAAACCTTTAATACGTCTAAAATAAGAGGAATGACATTTCAGCCTAATGCCTTAGATTTGTAGTATTTAATCTAAACGAACGACATAACTTCTGGAACACAGACCTTCAGAGAGCTCAGTAGAGATGTGATCAGTGGCGGCCGGCCCATAGGGGGCGCTGGGGCACCGCCCTCCCTGATAAGAAGAGAGAAACGTAAAATATATTTTTAGAAATTAACTCATAAATGTCAGTTTTACTCTCTAGACTGTGTACCTATAAGCAAAACAAATTATATAAACTACATTTCCCTATCTACTGTCATTAATTTGTGGATTTCCACAGACAGACTCCTACCGTCTCTGTTCTGGGGGCGCTGATCAGACTGACCCACATTTGCAGAGAATCTGTCAATCATGTACTATTGCTAGGTGAATTTAATAGCCAATCAGCGTCTCAGAACTTTATGGTCTTGGGGCGCTGAAAATACTGCGCTTTAACAGGCTTCTGAACCCAAGCGCAGGTGCAGACAGTAATGGGCCTTTCAGATAGGAAGCGATTTGCGCTGCGCTGGCCGCGGGGTTCAGCGCATTTGCGCTGCGCTGCGCTGCGCCGGTTGGGTTGCCGGGTCTAGTCATTTGTTTGTTGTTCCAGCTTTTGGTCAGCAGCAAATATGTATCTGACCCGTGCTAAGAAGCAAGCGCTAGCACTAGCCCTGCTAGTTCGAAGAAAAAGAGCAGCAAGAAAGAAGAGGCTGTGGGTGCACGAAACACTCAGGTCCAGAGAGCAGCTTGGGGAGTTCCCGCTTGTGAAAGAAATTGCAAACTTGTGTCATATAGTTCGGGGAATTCAGACACACACAGTATAAGCTTTTCCTCCATTTTGCTTCCTGGTCTTTCAAGCCGATGGTTTCTATTGGCCACGCGTGCATTCGTCACGGCGCGCCGCGGTCAAAGTTTGACCTGGCCTGCGCGCGAGCTCGCGAAGCGCTGCGCTGCGCTGTGCTTGCGCTTTGCTCGACGCAGCGATAAACCGCCCTGGCGCGGCGCAAGCCATTGAAAAGAATGGGTTTCACAGCGCAGCAGTGCGGTCGTCGCAGCCTGTCTGAAAGGCCCATTAGAGGGAAGATGGCGAATGTAACGACCGAGATGCAGCTTCCACCAAATTCGGTGAGATCCTTATTTATCTACCCGTTTGCCAGAAGAACATCCCTGTTGTAGGATATGAACATTTCCTGTCATGGTTATTGTGACTGTGACGAATCCACCTCGTCGCTTAAAACAACCTCTCTAACTTTGCGCGCCACACACACATTCCTGTTATACTGCGTTTGTGAGGACCAATACACTCGCGCTGAGACCAGTAGCTCCATGAACTTAAAACACACAAGCTGTTCCTGGTTACCTGCTGGCATATTGAGGGGGCACACTTAATATTTCAGTGGGGTTAGCCGTGTGTGTGTGTGTGTGTGTGTGTGTGTGGGTGTGTGGGGGGTGTGTGTGTGTACGTGTTTATGCTACGGGGACTTGTCATCTTCAGTCTGGCTGCGTCTTTGCTGGGTTCAAACCCAGTTTGGTGTAATTGAATAAGTCAATGAATCTGTGTAAAAGAATTAAGTTGTAAAAATTATTTGTTTTTGTACATCAATTGTTTGTGGAGGTAATATATGGACAAAACTGATTAATGAGAAGAAATCAGAAATAAGAGAGCCTGATGTGAGGGGCTTAAACTATTTAATGAGGGCTGTGGGAAGAAAAGCGGCAATTTTTGTTTTCTGTTTCTTTGTTACATTGCTGGTAACTGGAGGGAGGCTGAGGCCCAGAGTATCTTGTACATGTTTAGTTTCTTTTGCACCCTGTTTTGAGTTTTTGAGCTCAATAAATCACCAACACCGGTAACCCGACTGAGACTGGATTCTTGGAGGCCAAAGAACCCCGTCACAGTGACCCAAATCATCACTGTTACTGTTATTATATAGTAAATTAAATCATTACTGTTAAATTGTATGTATTGTCCAATTGTTTATTTGAATTCTTATTCCGGATTAGTTGGAGACATACACTAGGCTATATCAGCCCCACCAAAAATATTTTTCACCAGCCGCCACTGGATGTGATATCTTTGGTAAAAAACAACTACAGCATATTAGTTGTTGAGTGGGAAATACCTTTCTTTATGTACCAAACTAAACTAAAGTCAATTGTCAGGATGTTAGTCTGAAAAATGAAGTTTGGTTCAAACTGGGTCTTCAGCAGCTCAATGATCCCAAAAACAGCAGAGAAGTGTCAACAGAAACACAGAAGAAGAGATGCTAAACCTAAGCATCAGCGGAACAGAAATGTTTTAGTGGGACCTTAAGAGAGTTTTACAAACAATTAGGATATTTGAAAAGCATCAAGGAACTGAAGTTACATGAATAAAAAAAAACAGTGAGCTTAAAGTTGTACATGGTGTCAAATTCAAACTGGAACTTATTGCTGATAAAGGTGGCTCCACACAGGGACACCTCCAGTGGGCTCTGGAAGGGGTCAGTGATATTAAAGCATGTTGCTATGGTGAACTTAAACTTTAGGTCCGATTCAACCCAAAAAGCTAATAATCATCTTTACGATACTGTAAACAACGTCACACCATGTAGGTTTATGTTAGAAACTACCAATAAGCTACAAAACTGCATGTTTAATATGTTAAAATGTTCCTTTTTCAGACAGTGAACCATTTAGTGTCCATAAAGCAGTTATGCGACTAAGTTTTACGTTAAATATGAGATTTTGGCCAAGAGCTAATCCGTGTGCCTCTCTGTATCTCAGAGTCTATAAATCAGTGAATGGCTCAGAACCAAAATACTTGTACATTAAACATTTTATTCCTAACTAATCTCCCAGGTTATATCATCTGCTCGCAGTCGTGTTTGCATTCCCAGAAACCAGATATTTATAGGCACCTTTGACTGTTATATTTAAAATATCAGAACAATCATTAGTTTCTATTATTATGCTGCTGAGATCAGCCTTTTTGTTTGCTTTTCTCCTGTTTTCCTTTATGTCGTCTTGTCACTGAAATGTACGCAAATGAACTTGTATGGTCCATTTGTGTTGCTTTACACAAAGATATACTCCTAAAGGTGATGGAAACTTGTTAACGTTTACCATCAAAAATATCATCAATACATTTGATTTTTTGATCATCTGAAGTAAGTTGTTAATTTTCTCTGACAAAATGTTTTTTTTCCAACATTGCTCCATTGTGTTTGTCAGCGGCACCATTAAATACTTTTTCATTACATCTGTTCTCCT
Source organism: Cyprinodon tularosa (assembly GCF_016077235.1). Taxonomy (NCBI): domain Eukaryota; kingdom Metazoa; phylum Chordata; class Actinopteri; order Cyprinodontiformes; family Cyprinodontidae; genus Cyprinodon; species Cyprinodon tularosa. The sequence goes on along the minus strand of NW_024039124.1, from coordinate 858,855 downwards.
ACTAACTAAATGACATTCAAAACGGAGCAATGAAAAAACGCTGAGGAAATATTAATTAGTATAAAGAGATAAAAGAAAAAAAAACTGTGGATTAAGAGTGAATCTTTGTATTAGCAGTCCAGCAAAGTGAGGTGGGTGTCCAATGAAAGAATGTAGACTACTGTCTTTAGCTGTGACTGTAGGATGAAATGTCACGGCTGAGGAAATAAGCAATAAAAAAAAAAGAGGATTTGAGGTTTACCACAGTAATTCATCAGTGATCAGAGGGATGCCAATGACAGAGTCAGTCATCATGTGTGTAACGGTGCTGAAGGAGTGCTGAGTGTGCAGCACTGGACATCAGAGTTTCCGGATGACCGCCTGCAGTTTCCTGACGTACAGCAGGTTTCCTGCTTTGAGCTGACACCGCTGCCTTTCCTTCTTCCCGTCTTACCAAACATCACACTGCTTCATCAGCTGATCTTCACACGCTACAGTCGGGATCTAATCTCTGTTTGCTTGGTTTTGGTTTTTGCCACCTGGCTGCATAGGGCAACTTTCCCATCTTTACACATGTGCAAAATGTTTGGTATATATCAATAAATGACTGATTTTAGGCCCTAACATATATAGCTATATTAGGAATTTGAATACATATTGTTACATTAAAAAGTATGAAACTGTGCAATCGTTGCTAAGAAAATACAAATTTTATTCAACTTTTTAAAAACTTTTTGTCATGCTTCTGCAATCAGCTTTCTGTAAACCTATTCATGCAGATCAAGTGCTTCATCAGGACTCACATGATGAGCGTCTTTTTTAAACTCATGTCTCAGGGCTGAATATTATTTCTGAACCAGCAAAAAAGATGCTTCTGTTTGTCAGCGAGTCTTCCTTCCATTTTTTAGCTTTGTGCAAAAAAGAAAACGTTGTACAGATGCATCTCATGTTTCTGGCTCAGAGAGACTCACACAAGCTTCTGCTAGTCGTAGATTTGAGCAAAAAGCTCTCACCTCAGGATACTTCTTGTGTTTGAGGTACTCGTTGATGGAGGGATGAAAGTATTTGGCGTAGCCTTCGTTCAAACTGTAGATCTTTCCCTTCTGCTTGATCCTCACATTCCTCTCAATTAGGATGAATTCACCGATGGCCTTTTAGACAGGAAAAAAATATTCAGATATCAGATCCTCAGAAGAAAATAGGTACCGTAACTTTAATGATGTGTTAATATAAAATGGTAGATAGGTTTAGTTTGAAGTTTAAAGCATAAAAATACAAATTGAGCAGCTGTAAATCTGTATATTGGCTAAAAAGAACGCTATTTAAATTTAGCACAAGCAAAAAAGTGAGTCATAGCAAACAATGGGAGCTCTGGCTGTGTAATGTTATTTATATTTCTTGTTAAATAGAATAAATGAAGAAAATTAGAAAGCACCTCTGAGAGTGAGAAGAAAATCGAAAAGAAAATGTCCTGAATATAGCACCTTCCAAGACGTACATGGGTTTCCAACAATTAACAAAAATATACATTTCTTTTTTGTTTTCAGCAAAGCCAAAAAAAAATGATTTTAGAAGTCATTTTTATTAATATAAAACTGTAGTTAATACAATTCAAATTAATCAAAATTGACACAGTGACCACTGCAAGCTGAGACTGTTAAAGATGGAAAGTAACACAAGATAGGAAATCCTCGAGGTGGAGGAAGAAGACAAGATAAAGTGAAAAAAAATTGCTGATTAAAAAAAAGTGGGTCAAAAGATCATCTAACTTAACAAAATTGAGAGGGGAAAAATACATTAACCAGGAAAGTAAATATTTATAATTTCGCTTAAATACTTAAACTGCATTTATTATGTTGGTTACTGTGGGATAAAAGCTGGTGTGACTGGGATCTACACATTGGGAAATGAGTGTCATTTTGTGGTACATTAAATACTGTCACAAAGTATGACTAATCACGCAATCCTGTTCTGAAGGGTGCAGAAAAATGATGATCAAGAATCTGGAATCTCTGTTTGTGCAGCATGTGATAAGGTATGTTAAGTTCAGCATTGCCTTCTCCTTTCATAACTTTCCTATTTAAGTATGAACTAAGCCTTCTGTAATAACTATGGGTGTTCTGATACTGCCCCCGATTGGTCAAATAAATGAATAAACACATTTAATAGAAAGTAAGTCATGCCGTCAGTTAAAATTTTCATTTCAGCATGTGACACACCTAAACATTCAGCAGCGTAGACAGAGAGTCTGCAGAGTTTTACATTAAACGATATGATTAATGAGAAGTAGTTTTGTAAAAGTGTCAGGAGTAATTTGTAACCATTGGTGTATAATCTAGTGTTGAATCAGAATCAAAATCAGAAATACTTTAATAATCCCAGAGGGAAATTACTTTTGTTACACGCTCCAGTTACAGTTTTATATATATATATATATATATATATATATATATATATATATATATATATATATATATATATATATATATATATATATATATATATATATATATATACATACACACATCCAACTATACAATATAATAAAGATATAAAATAACAATAAAAAGAGATAAAATATATACACATATAGCTCTTCTGTATATATATCTGTACGTATATCTATGCAAATATATATCTGTACGTATATCTATTGTTGATCTATTTGATCATACCCTAGAAATGCAATGGCAGCCTTGTTTTTCTGGTGAAAAATGATGTATGCCACAATTTGAATCATGAGGTAAGGTGATGCCAGAGCATGATGATCTCAATGCATCCTGTTTCCTGCACCACTAGAAGGACTGTAATCTAAAATAAAGTTTATATATAAAGTTAAACATTGTTCTTTCAAAGTAGAATTTTGGGGAAGACTTACAGGGTCCAGCATGAAGAAGTTGAGGCCGGTGCCGGTACTGAGGGCCACCAGGGTGGCACTGCCGTACAGGGCGTAGCCGGCACACACAATGTTGGTCCCTTTCTGCAGGGCGTCCTGCTCTGTGGGCTCCCCCTCTGATGTCTGCATATTAAAACAACAATATAGAGAAAAACTGCTTACTGAGAGCTGGCCAGTTCATAATGTTTATTAGTCTACTACAATCGAATAATAAAGGTTTCCTATTTTAAACATTTAAAAATAAATTCTTGCTTTTACATTTTCTACTGGTTTGCATTTTTGTTTTGAAAAATATTATTAGTTCATTTCTGGCCATTGAAAAGCATCAAGCTGTTATTACATCTGTTTTTATAAAGCTGTTAAAGGTTAAAGGACTCAGTTATAATTAAAATTTCCAATCTAAAAGCTATATATTTATTTATGTCCAATTGAATTGATACAAAATAAAAACATTTAAGTTATAATAAATAAACCCAAAAAGGTCTTGTATTTCTAATTACTTATACAATATTTTAATTTCCAACTTAAAACAGACACCCTGTATTACCATAACTGCTGCAGAATAGACTGATTAGGCTCCTAATGTAGGAAAATGTAACTGTACCACCCTCTGGTGACCACAGCTTGTTACTGCAGCTAAGAAGAACTTTGGAAGTTCATTTTTGTGGAATCAATCTACTTTGAAAGGATTCTTAGATGTCAGTCTCACCCGTTTGTAGATGGCGAATATGGTGCCAATAGAGGCCAAGCAGTCGATGTTACTGGAGCCGTCCAGAGGGTCAAAGCAAACCACATACTTTCCCTGAGTTCAAATAAAGAAAACATCCGTGTTTATATCATATTGAAATAAATCCTACAAACATGCCTGCATTCAAATCCAACCAATATAAACTCTATGATGGAGTCTTGTTCTGAGGGGAAATGTGCTGAAAAAAACCAAAGGGATCGTCCCGGACGTCCTCCCCACAGCCAACATAGAAAACTCATTTCTGCTTGTGTCCACAATCTAGTACTTGTAGTCATAACACACATGTCCTGTCAAAAGGTTAGGAATGGAATGTGGATGGACCAGCATATCCAGAGCTTCACCATTCAGGTTAGCTCTTTCACCACCACAGACCCCATCAGCATATCTCCATCCCCCACTTAATCCAGCAGGATACTCAAACTCCTCTGCTTGAGGCAGAGTCAACCTTTGCAGAAACAATAAACATTTGGTTTGACTAAAGAGATTTTAAAAAGCCTCTGTCCTTCCCTGAAAATGTTCCTCAGTGTCCTTTATCTAACGTTTATTATTATTATTATGACATAAGAAAAGATTGGTGATTTACAATTTAACATTATATGATAGACCATTCAAAATAAAACAAATATATACATTCTTAAATATACCCCATTAGATGACTTAAGTGATGAGACTCTAGATCCAATACATGTGGAAACATTTTACCCCCAGAGCAAACAAACAAGGACACATGGACACATGCAGCACTAGTCAAAGGGTTAAAATTTATTTGTTACTTTGGTGTGATTGAGAAACAGAAATAAACCTAAACACATTTAAAAGCATTAAAGCAATGGAAGGATTTCTCTTCTCAAACATTTTGGTTTCTGTTAAATGTTTCAGATCATCACAAATATACATCTGGTTTTCAAATGATAAATTAGGGGGGAAAAAATCTTTAAAGTTTTACTTTGTCATCTTGATCAGGTTGGATTTTAAACTTTGAGTACTCTCCAAAGCCTTACCTATCTCTTGAATTTGCTAGTAAGCGTCAAGTTTCTGTCACATGACCAAAGTGTGCTTGAGCTTAACCTCATAATCTGAAAGCAAAGACATTTCTTTTAGGATTTCCTGCTTTCCATAATTCAGAGTAAGTTTCACTGATCTACTGAGGCAAGTGTGGCCAGTAGTGCTTTACATTTTTCCCCGGGAGTGATTGTACTATTACTTTAACTTGGAAGTGTTAAATTTCACTAATTATGGACCAGAGTAACTTAGAACCCAGTAAAGAACAATGGCAACATGAGAGCTTAAGTAAAGGAAGGAAGTATGGAGAAAGGCATGGTTAACAACTGAAAGTATTCAAGTGAATGAGGAACAACTGAGTCTGATTAAGGCAGATGAAGCTGAGGGGAGAAGACCAATAAACAGGAAAGAAACAGAAAAGAACTCTAATTAAAAAAAGTTAAACGTACATGGAAAACTGGAATGAACACAGCAAATACAAAAAAGTAAACTTTTCTAGAGATAAGTGTATATTCCCCTTGATTAGAGTGAATAATTAAAACAATGTGCCAATGGAATAAGATTATTTACCTTTCAAATAAGAAAAAAAACATCTACATTATTTTATTTCAAGTGCATTATTCAAGTTAGAAAATATTAATTCCATTGGTAGATCTTATTCACCTTCTCAGATTAAGGTGAAATACACTTATTTGAGAAGATTTTCCTCATTTTTAGATTTGTTTTTGCATTGAACTGAGAACCTAAAGCACAAACAAAGGTAGCAAATAATATAGGTAGCAGGGAAACATAAAATAAATCCTAAGAAATACAGATTTAGTCCCACAATCATTATTCCAGAAGTCTTTCTCTCGAACCATCTTCAAGATTGGCCTTCATGTTTCTTAGAGGGCAACAGCTTTCTGTGGACATTTTAAATTCAACAGTTTACTCAAAAGTAACCAGGCCATAACTCACTGAATATGCAGAAACTGAATTCTTAAATTGGATTTATAGAAAAATTTTAAAGGATTCTGTCCTCACTTATTTTTGCAGTTAAAATGTATACATTGTGAGACAAGTAGGAAAAATACAAACATGGCTGTAAAAAGAAGGTTCACGGAAACCAAAACAGTTAAAAACGAACTTGTGTTACCCTTTTGTCCTTGGGAGTGATGATGAGCTCCTTGTTCTCCTCGGACACCATGCAGCAGGTGCCGTAGGACGCGCGGAGCATGTTGATGACCATGTCGTTGGACAGCACGTCCAGCTTCTTCACATCATCTCCAGTCACATTCACAGAGCCGGCCATGCCTTGCCTTAACATATCAAACCAGCAGATAATTAAGTTTAGACATTTAGACGCCAACCATGTTTATTAAATTCAATTCAGTTTATTTCTATAGCGCCAATTCAGAACACGAGTCATCTCAAGGCACTTTACAGAGATAATTCAACCAGATCCTGGTTGAATTATCAACCAGGATCTGATAATTCACTAGATTGATTAAAAGTTTTCTATCTGAGGAAAACCAGCAGATTGCTTTGATTCATTGACTCGATATCAATCCCTCACTCCAAGCATGCTTATAGCGACTGTGGAGTAGTAAATTTGACTTCTTCATTGTACGAAAAACACACATTCCCATTACTGTTAGTGTAAATGATCTGCTCAGCTTGTGAGCTTCTTTCAATGTTTTTCTTCGGACTTTGACTGGTTTGTGACTCATTTTCTATAAGGTCAGTCTAAAAGCATCAATCAACTGTTTGAGGTCAACAGAATAGAATTAAAAAACTAGTAACAGGAAATGAATAGCTGGGTGTACACTAAGAAGCAGGAAATGAATACAGAGAAGGCCTGACACAGAGGCTGATAACTGTTATCCTTCACTTATTTTTTACCCTCTTTAGGGTCTGTTTTATCATTATCTCCCTTCTATCTCCTCTTTTTGTTTAATCTTTTCTCCTTTTTCTTCTGTTTTTCTTCTTCTGTTCTATTTACATTGCATGATCCATATAATCTGTAAAACTCCCTTCATAACTATAATAAAGCGATTTATACTCATAAAACAAGCGGAACACTATGGCGATAGCCATACTGCTCCACTTGTAAAAGTAAAATCTGTTGTGCTCTTTTTGGCATCAAGACATTATTCTTATTGCCACATTGCCAGACAGGACACTGTAAAAAAAAGAAAAAGAAAGAGGAAATGTATTTTCTGTTCTCTTAGGCTCACTGAAGTATTTGTTTCTGTACTGAAGTATTTTCACAAAAACCAGCATGTGTGTGGACATCTAGCTGGTATTTCTGGTTCTTTGGTAAACTGGTTTTTCTGTGAAAGCAGTGAAAGAATTTATATTTATACGGTTTGCAGCAAAAGGGAGTGAATGGAGGACCTTTGTATCAAGTAAGGTATTTGGCTTGAGTTTCCTTAGCTTATCATTAGTATTTCATGGCTTCCAAATAATGTTATTTATCCTTCTAACCTTTTATTTCTCTTTTATTATGTCCTGTAATTATTCCTTTTGTAATGTGAAAGAGGGATTATGAATAAAACAACTTAACAATAGATAAAATTGCCTTTTCTAACCAGTTGTCTTCTTAAAATCTCTGAATAAGAAGGAAACAACTGAAAATGAAAAGGAAGTATCATCTAGAGCACTGTGGGGAAAAAATCTACCAGCTAGAGCAAATACATCCCAAAGCTCCACATTTTTTATTACGATAAGATCCTTTTCATGTTTTTGAAAAAACATGATGGGGATTCAATAAAACTACTTTTCATTAGCATCATACTTCTGGGGTAATTTAATCTTTAATTCATGCAAAACACCCTCTTAAAACTCCTGAAGGACTTCCACCACCATCATGCAAACCTGGGAAATCTCTGTTAAGTCCCCAAACAAAGAACTGGTTATTGCGTCAACTTTGAGCAACTACAATGTTGCTCAAATCTTTCCATTCTGTCCTTTGTTAGATTTAATATTTCATTTCTCTGAGATAAGAAAACCCAAATGAATCAAAACCAAACAGAGGTTCCTGTTCTGCTCACAGCAAAGCAGCACTATCTTTACTCTGCTTAGAGGGGAAATTAAAACCAACATCACAGCTCCACAGCATTACAACAGAACTGCTTAAACATATGACTAGGAGAACAATCTGACACGTCTCCTGAATCTACTCAGGAATGAAATGTCAAACATTTGGCCCCTAAAATGAAACCCTATCATCTCTGTGAGGCTGTTGTACAGCCGGCCCTCACCTTATGACACTGAGTGAGGTCAGTGTCCAGGTCACAGATTCTGAATCAGCAGCTGAGGAAATGCTCATTTTGCAGCTTTTTTCAGCCACTGAAGCTAATCTGAGGTGGTCTATATACCCAGCCAAAGTCAAACTTGACTTTTTATGGAGGGATGGGCGAGTATGGTGGTGGTAGAAATCACAAACATGTGTTTTAATTAATTTATCTACAGAATAGGGTAATCCGTAGTTAAAATCACAACATTTCAATAATTGTGGGTTTTGGGCCTGCTGTTGTAAGGAGCTCAGCAGCTCACAAAAAAAAAAAAAAAAAGTTTTCTAACAAATAAAGGGTTCAAAGGGATATTAAAGACTCAACTGCTTTCTTCAACTGAATGTCTTCGAAGATGGTTTGAATTGCAAATAAGAATTAAATGATCACATCAGAGTTTTCTCCAGAAAAGCTTCAGAGATCTGAAAGTGAATTTGAAACATTACACTTTATTTTATTATTATTATTATTATTTTTACATATAATAAGTGCCAAAATGTTGTGGTTTTTTTTCAGGATTATCCATATTTTTTCTTTTTAACAAAAGCCTGGTTTTAATTAATCTAATTGTAGCATTGTCCAGTCAATGATCAGACTGTCTTATATACTTTATGCATAACTCCACTGCCAGTAAGCTGATTAATCCAGGTGTGTGACCTTGGTAACCCTGACGCGTTAGGCCAGCCACACCTGTGTTAATCAGTTTGTCCAGTAATGAAAGACAGAAAACAAAGGATCTGCCAGAAGTTCAGGAAAAAGTGGAATTAGGTATATAGTCCATTGTTCTGATTTTCTTAACCTAACCAAATCTAAAGTTGACAGAAAATATTCCAAACAGAAACTAGAGGCTCCGTTTTTAAATTTGAATGAATGCCTTTTGAAAACTAAACTTGGGAGATTAATGTGGACCAGATTCAGGATGTGAGCAAAAAAAAAACAATCCAGAACATCAATTCCAAAACCCAATGTGTTCAAACTGTACTGCATTTTACTTTTAATGAATTAGCAGAAACTCTTGAAAACAGAGTTAGCATTTGAGGGAAGGCCTCAATCTAGATGTACTAGGTTAAAAAATTGCTCTTTTTGTGTTACATTTAAGCACTTATTTTTTAGGTGTGGACCAGTCTGTTTGGTCCAGCTTTTAGAATCAGAATCAGAAATACTTTAATCACAAAATTTACTAACGGAGACTAATGACCCAGCAAATAAACAGAGTTTTAAAATATATCAACTAAACCAACAAACAGAAGATGGATATAACACAAATGACTTCACCGTGTTGTTTTTTATCAGCATGTTAGTATTGATTTTTATGTCCTCTAGAATTTTGTTATTTGGGGTTATTTTTGAAAAGGCCATTGAAAGATGTTGTTGGAGGTTCATAAATCCAAATGTGCATTTAAAAAAACCTTTTTTGACACACAGCATATTGTTTAGGTCCAGATTTAAGCAGCAACTTATTAAAACTGGACATGAACCAAAGTGGTGCAGAATCTAAAAATGTACCTTAGCTTAGAGCTGGGCGATATGGCGATATATATCGTGAGGACGAGAGAAACATGTCTATCGTGACCTTTCTCCTCTATTTTTTCTATCGTGATAAACTTCTTTATTATTATTATTACTGCTAATATACATTTTAATATAATCTGTTAATATAACATTTTGCGTTTTTGCTATGCAAACTCTAAGTGTATATAACGAAAAAAAAAAGAGAATAAAAAGATAATGTGTAGAGAACGTGGTTTTGCGACACTACACTGCTTTACGTCACGCGGCTTTGCACCATACGTTTGCGACATTACTGATGGAGAGAGCCCGTGAAATTTCTTTCTGGCTTGAAAAAAAATTAATGATGGACACCCAAGAAGATTTTACCGTTAAAGCGGAGCTGCCTGGCTTATATGCTAGTTGTCGGGCTGAAGTGGAGAGAGAGGTACGCAGTGGTGCGACGCATTATGCGTTGACTACGGACATGTGGATGAGTAGAGCAACACAGCCTTATATGAGTCTCACCATCCTTATCACGGACTGGACCCTCCGCGCTCGGTGTCTACAGACCGTGTACTTTCCTGAGGACCACACCGGAGTGATGCTCGCCCAAGGTATGAGCCTGACATTGCTATGCACTTTTGTACGTTCGCTAGTTTTACTATTATTGGTTTTACTAATATGCTTACACCAATGAACTGTGTGCTTTTACAGCATACGCATCCATTACTGGACCTCACTGATATTATAATTTATTCTGAAGGGGGGAAAAGTGAAGGCTACTGCACCTGTGAGTGTTGTGTTTACACACAAAGGTGCTGTAGCATTCACTTTTTCCCCTTTAGAGTAAATCATACTGTGTGTATTAGTGTGTACTGTTTGTTATAGTTTGTTGTATACAGGTGCTGGTCATAAAATTAGAATATCATGAAAAAGTAGATTGATTTCAGTAATTCCATTTAAAAAGTGAAACTTGTATATTATATTCATACATTACATACAAACTCATATATTTCAGATGTTTATTTTGTTTAATTTTGATGATTACAAATGACAACAAATGAAAATCTCAAATTCATCATATCAGAAAATTAGAATATTACTGAAGACCAATAAAAACAAAGGATTTATAGAAATGTTGGCCAACTGAAAAGTATGAACATGAAAAGTATGAGCATGTACAGCACTCAGTATTTAGTTGGGCCTCCTTTGGCCTGTATTACTGCAGCAATGCGGCGTGGCATGGAGTCGATCAGTCTGTGGCACTGCTCAGGTGTTATGATAGCCCAGGTTGCTCTAATAGTGGCTTTTAGCTCTTCTGAATTGTTGGGTCTGGTGTATTGCATCTTCTTCTTCAATATACCCCATAGATTTTCTATGGGGTTAAGGTCAGGAGAGTTTGCTGGCCAATTAAGAACAGGGATACCATGGTCCTTCAACCAGGTACTGGTAGCTTTGGCACTGTGTGCAGGTGCCAAGTCCTGTTGGAAAATGAAATCTGCATCTCCAAAAAGTTGGTCAGCTGCAGGAAGCATGAAGTGCTCTAAAACTTCCTGGTATGTGGCTGCGTTGACCCTGGACCTCAGAAAACACAATGGACCAACACCAGCAGATGACATGGCACCCCAAACCATCACTGACTGTGGAAACTTTACACTGGACTTCAAGCAACGTGGATGAAGTGCCTCTCTTCTTTTCCTCCAGACTCTGGGACCTTGATTTCCAAAGGAAATGCAAAATTTACTTTCATCAGAGAACATGACTTTGGACCACTCACCAGCAGTCCAGTCCTGTTTCTCTTTAGACGCTTCTGACGCTGTCTGTGGTTCAAGAGTGGCTTAACACAAGGAATGCGACAGCAGAAACCCATGTCTTTCATACGTCTGTGTGTGGTGGGTCTTGAAGCACTCACTCCAGCTGCAGTCCACTCTTTGTGAATCTCCCCCACATTTTTGAAGGGGTTTTGTTTCACAATCCTCTCCAGGGTGCGGTTATCTCTCTTGCTTGTACACTTTTTTCGACCACATCTTTTCCTTCCCTTCGCCTCTCTATTAATGTGCTTGGACACTGAGCTCTGTGAACAGCCAGCCTCTTTAGCGATGACCTTTTGTGTCTTGCCCTCCTTGTGCAAGGTGTCGATGGTCGTCTTTTGGACAACTGTCAAGTCAGCAGTCTTCCCCATGATTGTGTAGCCTATAGAACTAGACTGAAAGACCATTTAAAGGCTTTTGCAGGTGGTTTGAGTTAATTAGCTGATTAGAGTGTGGCACCAGGGGCCATCAATTTTGAACCTTTTCACAATATTCTAATTTTCTGATATGATGAATTTGAGATTTTCATTTGTTGTCATTTGTAATCATCAAAATTAAACAAAATAAACATCTGAAATATATGAGTTTGTATGTAATGTATGAATATAATATACAAGTTTCACTTTTTAAATGGAATTACTGAAATCAATCTACTTTTTCATGATATTCTAATTTTATGACCAGCACCTGTAGTACTGTTGTGTTCCATGTTTTTAAACTGTGCAGCACGTTTCTCTTGTGACTGCTGAAAAATAAAGAGAACAACTGAAACACCCATAATTGTGGTACAGGTCGTATGATGGATCACATTTTTAACTACACTGACACTCCTATCCAGTAGAACATGTGGGCATTTTAATTAATGTATTACCAGTGCAGACACATTTCTTCTTAAATAGGCGAGGCGCCTCCTAGTGGAAAACAAGGTAATTGAAAGACAAGAGAAAAAACTGGCCTTGGAATTTTATAAAATGTCAATAACAAATGAATATTAAATGATTAATTACTGCAGCGCAATAGCCAAGATTCTATACTGTTCACTGTCATGGCCGCAAATTGCATAACTGGTGTTCTTGGTTTGGGGTTGGGATTCTCATATTAGGAAACAAGATGATGGGTAAAAAATAGGCGATGAAAGATTTTTTTCAACCCTGTCCATCTGACGGACTATGAAAACATAAAATGCAACATCAGTTGTGGTATATCGTGATATATATCGTTATCGTGATATAAAATAATCCATATCGTGATATAGTATTTTTTCCATATCGCCCAGCCCTACCTTAGCTGATTAGTGTCTCAATCTCATTGGTGAGCACCACATGTTTGATGCAACCAAGACAAGACATGCAAAGATCACCCCAAACTGAGGGATCGTAGTTTTGGGTCGGTGAGTACTTACAGGTGGGCCAGGCCCGCCTTACGCACAGCAGAGGAAATGGCTTTGATTGCGGTCAGCATGGCAGTGAGGAGCTGGGTCATCTCCCCAGTGGCTCCTTGGGCCTGCCGACCCGTCTCGATGATGAACCGGGTCAGGGTCCAAACGTCTGTGTCAAACGCTGACTGGTCCGACATGCTGGGTTCTGGTTCTCCAAGCCTTCCTTGCAGGCAGTGAGTTTAGATGTTTAGCCTTCAGAGGAAGGGGCTGCGAGTGAACCCTCTCATTACCCACCACGTCCTTTTCATTCTTAGGGCCACAAGGGCGAGTCAGGGGATCTATTTGTGAGAGCAGCCGAGCGTAGACTGAGTGAGTATTTGGAGATATTGGTGTCAGGTGTCGGCTGCAGAGACATGCAGGGCTTTATGCAGCACATGAGCTGGATTTATTTGGTTTGGTAGTATGCAAATGATCTGAAAGATATATGTTCATTGGGCAGTAATGGACCAGTAATGTTTCCAGAAAATTTTTTTTATTAGAATTTTGCTCCTTAAATGTCACCTTAAACCCACAGTTTGAATATTCCTTTTGAGCCATCAGTTTATACACCATCTAAAGGATTGTTAACTTGAACTTTTTTGTGGTCTGCTTGTTCAAGATTCCACAAACACCCAGGAACAGCAGCTCCTTTGAGTTTTAAATGTCACACTGCATGAAGAACTCCATCTGACCTTTTAACTAAAGGTCAGATGAGCCTTTTAGGTTAAAGGGCAACTCTGCAGGATAAAGTATCATTTAACATTTATAAAAATTTTATGCAACCGTTTGTTTTTAAATAAACATCTTTATCATGATGGGTGAGTTTTGTTGTGTTTCCAACTTATAACATTCAGTTATGTCCAGTTTTTGCTGCGTTTTGGCTTCCTGCTTTACTCTGTAACATTGCACAGTTACATTATGTCAGTATTGGCTAAAAAAGTACACCCTGCTTATTTTCAGGGTTTTAACTCATCAGGACATAACAATTTGTTCTCCTACAGGATTTGAAGATACTTCAGTCTAACCTAATTTATCAAACATTAGAAAACAGATCCCAAACCATCATTATTTATCAAAGGAAGCCCAGATGATAAATCTATGTGAAAAACAGAGAGCAATGTATGATGTAGGTTGTGTTTTAGGTGACTAAAATTGTGAGTTTATTTAGATTTTCTGGTGCAACTACAAGCACCGGACTTAGATCCAGGATTTCATTGTTTCCATGCTCTCTTATTCACCCTTGTTGCAGGCTGGAAATGTGCTTACCTCTACCTTTGCATATGTAGATCTGCAGAGACCAAAAAATGAAGTCCCTCTGATATTTTAAAAATGCATTTTTTAAGTTGCCGTTCCGTTGCAAATTATTTTTGCAGAGCTGTGCCTTATTAAAAAGCTGATCATCAGATCAGAGCCCCCCTCTGTTAATGTTGTAGTCGTTTCCAGTCTTCAGCATTTATTTTGTGTTATAAATTAACACAACATGAAGACAGAACAACATCTGCAATGACATAAAAGAAGCAACAATTACTACCTATCAATCACAGAAGGGTTTTACGGCATTACTGAACAATTAAAATCTACTGTTTTGCGCTAAGAAAGATTATTCATAAGCTGATGTTTGGCAATAATGCAACTCACCATGTTTGGAGAAAACCAAACAGAACCCAGAACTGACTGAACCGTATAAAGAGCCCAAACAAAGCAGCAAACTGAAGAAATCCAGGAGTTACTTCAGCCTAGTTAAAGTCTAGAACTGAAGTTGTTCCGTAAAAGATTTGAAGACGTTTCGCCACCTCTCCAGGAAGCTTTCTCAATTCAAATGTCTGGATCTGCAGTGAGTTTGAGTCTTGTATCGCCTTGTATCGCTTGGAAACATGCAAATGGGAACTGATGAGTGGGTTGTTTGGTTCCATTGTTAGCCTGTAATATCTGAAACCTGTCTATGATTCTGAAGGTCGGTCGTTGAAGGGGGGGATTGCCGTTAAGGGGGGGATTGTCTTCTGTAATGCCTGAAACCTGTCTATGATCGTTAAGGGTCGGTCGTTAAGGAGGTATTGTTCACCGGCTGGAGCGGGTAGGTGCTTCGTTCCTCTGTGATGAGGTGGGGGTTGTGGTGATATCTGGAAGGGATCATGTCTATGATTGAATTGTATGTTTTTGGAGTCCACCACCTCTGTTTAAAGTTGTTTTTTCTCTCTTAACATAGATGGCTTCCTTCACGCCCCTCTCAAACCACCTATTTTCTTTATCCAGAATGTGAGCATTCTGGTCCTCAAAAGAATGTCCTTTGTCCACAAGGTGTAGTTGTACTGCAGAGTCTTGTCCAGAGGAGGCCGCTCTTCTGTGTTGGGCCATGCGTCTGTGGAGAGGTTGTTTGGTTTCTCCAATATAAAGATCAGAGCATTCCTCGATTCAAGGCTTTGTCTATATAAGACTAAAACTCACTGCGGATCCAGACATTTTAATTGAGAAACCTTTCTAGGGAGGTAGCGAAACGTCTTCAAATCTTGGAAACCAAGTCCAGTGGATATTTTTTGAACTTTTACGGAATGACTATGACCTGGATGACTGAGAATCTTCATCAGCAACTGAAGTTGTTGGTGATGCTGTGGTGGGACTTCAGGTGATGTGATGGCAGGATGTGCAGCCATACAAAATTGATTTAAATGCATCACTTTTTATTTGTTTACCATATTGTTTTTGATTCTTTTTAATTATGATTTACTACATTTGGTTGACTGGTTTTGCCACATTTTTCTTGTATAATTTATTTTGAACTTATTCTTTTCTTTTGAGTTGCCAGTTCCCGTGAGGCTGCTATGTGGGCTTGGCTGGACCAGTGAAGCAGGATTCCCAGCTGCAATTACTTAAAATATTTTCTCTGTTTGCTGATTTTTTTTTTATTGTATAGATTAATCTGCTCTTTTTGTTGTCGTTTTGTTTAGGTAAATGTTCCCTCTTGTGTCAAAATGGCCTCATCAGCCAGTACCGGTATATATGTTCCCCTTGTTTGTCAGTTTGTTAGGTCAATTAATACTTCAGTTGCAAGTTTGTTTTTTCTTTACCTCAATTTCATTTTTGGGCCCAGACTTATGTTTAGGGTTCATCATTTTGTAGTAGATAAATCTGTTTCAATTTTCTCTTCATATTTCCCTGTGCTTCTCTGATTATTATAATTTTTTTTTTTTTGCACAGTCACTCGCAGTATCACTTTGTTTTTCAAACATAGCTTTTCTATTACAGCTTCATCTGGCTTAATGACTGAGTGGAATCCGTTCAGTATTTCCGTACACTTAGGATTGATTTGAATCATTTTAAATTCTGATAAAATATCAGTCTCAGTATGTCATCAGACATACAACCACAGACCTTAGAGAAACATTACTTTCTTTTTAAAGGCGAATTTAATACCCAGCCTATCCGTGTTCGTGTTTGTCTTAAGGCCCACTTCGTTTGCACAGCATCAGGCCCCATGCTTGTGTAATCTTTATATTTCCGGATCACTTGCTCTGCTCCCTGCCTTTTGTAAACGTTATGTTACATTTTATGACAGTCTTGAAGTCTTAAAAAACATCACTAATTTTATTAAGCAAAAAAAAACAAAAAAAAGAAAAACAGAAAAAATCTTTTTGGTGTATTTAATATATTTTTTTCCAAACATTAGTTATGTTACATGATAAAAGCATCACATTTTTTGAATAAATTATATTTGGTCTTTTGCATATATAAATTAAAGGCATATTTGGTCTCCTTAAGGCACAGTTTTATGAACTGGAGAACAAATTATTTGTGATAGAATCACTCAAATGTATTTAAATCTGTTTTTTGGCACAATGTTGATTTTTAAAATGGTTTATGAACAATTCAAATATCATCTACTTCACTGCTGTGAGTAAAACCTGTTTTCACAGAGAAAATCTCTCTTGTTCTTTTGGTCACAACAATCCTTCAAAAACACATCATCATCCAAACCCTTTTAAATCCTTATAAGCCCCTGAGAGCACCAAAAGTTGTCTTTGCTGGAAGTGGGAGTACTTGGAGAGCGAGTCGAGTCAGTCTCCGCCTCACTTCGACGCGTGCTTCTTGCAGAGGGCGATGTACTCCAGGACGTCTTCGGGGGAGCCCATGGCCACAGGAGCGCGCTGATGGATGCTTTCAGGCTGGATGTCCAAGATGTTCTCAAAGCCTGTGGAGGCCATGCCGCCCGCCTGCTCCATGATGAAAGCCATGGGGTTGCACTCGTACAGCAGCCGGAGCTTTAAGTAAGAGGGGGAAGTTTAGTTTCCTGAGCTGGTGTTAAACTATCAATGGTTCCTCTTTGGTGTTAGCTAGTAAAACATTTGAAAAAAAAAACACTAAATATTTCTACAACAGGTGCATAACTTTTAAAATGCATTGATACATTATAAGTGGAACAATCATTTTATACCTTAAAAACTTCAAAGTATATGCAATGATGTTTTTTTCTATACTTTCTTTAACAGGTGTATAAAGTCGATGTGACAATAAAGGCACTTAATTTAGCCACAAAGCTGGATCAGGACATGTTTTCTGTTGCCACGGTGAACAGGCTGGAAAGAGTTAAGGCTCTGAGTCTAACTGTAAGAAAACTACAGCAAAGATGATCAGAGTATCTAAAATGGATCCTTTCAAACTGCAAAGCATGTCAAGAAAAGGTATTTCCTGGCCAAACATTACAAACATAAAAATATTTATTTGCTGAGCTAAAAGTGACTGTGTGCTGTATGAGTTTTTCACAAGCTGATTTTCAGGATGTGTCTGGGAAAGAAAAGATAAATGTGACAAAGCATCACATGCCCATTGTTAAGCACAGTGGAGGATTCATGATGCTGAGGGCAGGTATCTCTTTTTTTAAGTCCCTGTGGTGTTTTTATACACTAATTTGTATTACAATCTTTTTTTTTTTTTTAAGTGGAATTGTTTTACATAGATTTTTTTCCCAATAGCTTTTTATTTTACTTCAATTTAAGGTTACCAACGAGATTTATCCTTTCTATCTGTGGTTTTTTAAAGCCTCTTTGGTATTCATCCCAAAGGTTAGAAAACGCACAGATGTTTTGCATCGAGTTTAACCTACAAATACTATATTAATTCAGTTATTTTTAGAAAAAGTAGCAGTATTTCATGTTAAGTATTAATGAAAACTGTGTAAAATTATTCCCCATAAGGATTAAAATGCAGGAACTATCAGCTTGAGAGATGTATAATTTCTGAGATGTTTAACATCCTCTACTGGAGGTTTACTTCAATCAAAATGAAGAAGGATGTGAGAAGTGAAGAAATAAGGTTGTAACAGAGCGGTCGGCTTACTGGCATGTTGTTTAAGTCAGAGTCAGGATAAATTCCTCTTAAGCAGTTGCACTTTGAGCTGATCTCTGGTGTAGCCTTTTATTTTGCTCTGATATCATCAGTAAAGGAACCATATGGACCATTAAATGAAAAAGGTGCTTTACTGATATAGACAGCTGTGGGTGTTTTCTCTTTTTTTATTTTCCCTGAAATCTTCTTAATATAAATACATTTTGGAAATCAATATGTTCATAACAGTCTGGGAAATGCTTGAAGATGGTTACTTCCTCATCTAACCTAATATGTTTCAGTGCAAAATGCAAGGTCCACAAAGATGTAGATATTTAGAAAATAGATTGGACTGCACAGATTCAGGCCCTTTAATCCAACATCAGTGTATGACTTCAAAAATGCCCTTCTGGGAGAATTGGTTAAAAAAAAATCACTATAAATGAGTTCCTTAGAGATTTTATAAAGCTTTCCTTTGCTAAAAAGGGTGGATTAATGTCAATCTGATCCCACGGATTAAGAATGGGATGTCACTTTAGTTTAAATGCAGTTCAAGGAAGGTGAGAAAACACTGAAATGGTGTGTTTGTTTTTATAAAGCTTCACGAAATGACAAGGAACAAGCAAAAGATTTAGTTTGAAAAATGAAAAAAAAGACTGTAACAAGTTTGAAAAGAAGTGATTTTTAGGATTAAATTCCTTGTTAAAGCGTTTTACAGAATAAAGAAAACGTATCTAAAAACATCACTGTCTTATTCTGTTAATAAAGCTGGATTTCACTAAATGATATACAGATTTTTTATGTACGCGTTTCCACCCCTTTCAACTGTTAGTTTTAGCACATTTATTCTAAGGGGAAAAAAATACACCAAGAAAGGTGTTGCTTTAAAACAGCAAATGTTTCTATATAAATATCTGAATAAATAAATAAGTTTATATATATATATATAAAAAAAACTTAAACGCTATAAGAAACAATTTTTATCTGATCTGAATACTTAGAAACATTCTGCTTTTTTTAAGTTTCAAGAAAGCAGAATAATTTATATTAGCCCCTGCTAAAAAAGAGAAAGAAACCACGTTATATAGGTAGGTCTGGTGTGTGTTCATGTGTTCATGCTCAAGCAAGGGAGTAAAAATTTGATATTTTTTAAATAAATTGAAACTCAGTAAAATACAGCTTGGTGAGGACTCAAGAAAACTAAAACCCTTCAGACCTCCTGCAAAACTGCAGTGATACTTTTATTATTCCAGTATTCAATACTGGCAAGTACAATTTCAAGGTTGGAATTGTAGAAAATTCTTTACAATAGGTGCCGTATTTGTTGAGGCCCAGTTTATTATTTTATGTTTAATATTAGACGACAGCGGCAGCTGGACCTTACCTTTCCCTTGGGGCTTTTCACATTTCCAGGATATAAAAAGATTCCTCCGTACATCAGCGTTCTGTGGACGTCTGCCACCATGGATCCAATGTAACGCGCTCCATAAGGCTCACTACCATCCTAGAAGGGCAGACAGTGTTTACAGGAGCAAGAATAAAATATGTAAATCTTCTAAAACATCATCAGTGTTACCTCAGGGAACTTCTTCTTCTGCAGGTATTCTGTGACAGCTGGGTCGAAATACTTTGCATAACCTTCATTCAGGCTGTAAATTTTGCCTCGATTCTTGATCTTTACGTCTCGCTCAACAAGGATGAATTCACCTATGGCCTATTTAGCAAAAAGAAAAATACATGTGAATGGACAATTAATTAAATTAATAAAAAAAATCTACTTCTATATGACATAAAAGGTAATTGGGGAGTACTGACTGGGTCCAGCATGAAGCAGTTGACTCCTTGGCCGGTGGAGAGGACGATCATGGTGGCGCTTCCGTAGAGGGCGTAGCCCGCCGCCACCAGGTTCCTGCCTGGCTGTAGAGCGTCCTTCTCAGAAGGCTCATCTTCTGTGGTCTGATGGACGAATCAGATTTTTTTTATAAATGTTACTGGTTCGACTGGTTCTGGTTAATATGTGTATCTATAATTAACTATAAAATAACTTAAGTTTTACTTAGTAAATAATTCAAAAATTTAAATAGAAATGTGTTATTTTCCTCCACTACAGCATGTGGTACATTTCCACAGACATTAATACAGTATAACAGAGCTGGCATTGAGCATTAAACAGTGATGTGATTTAACACTAAAAATCTTTCAAGCGTTTGGGATCTCTGAACATTTATTATGATAATTTATTTTTGTTCAACTTTGGTTTGTTTTTTTGTTGCAAAAGGTTTTGCCAGTCTGTGTATCCAAGTAATTTATAATATGACACGTTTTTGTCTTTATTTTTTACTATATTCATGAGCTTTTCATCAAACTAAACTAGTAATATTGATCTCCTCAGTTTTTAAATTAAAAATACTGCTGGAATTTGACATCTGTAATTTAGTTTCTTATTCATTAGACTTGAAAAAGAATTTCCAATTTTTAACACTTTATATTTTTGCAAATAGTAACAATTTGAGAGACTTCTGATAAATTTACCAGATTATCTACTATGCAATAATGATTTTACGTATAAATGATATTTATCAATACTACTGCATATTTTGTACAATCTAAGCCTTCAACAGTACAATACAAAATATACAATTTAACTTAACCATTTCTTGGGAATAGAAGGAAATATATATATATATATATATATATATATATATATATATATATATATATTTTTTTTTTTTTTTTTTTAAGTGATATCTAGAAGAATCAACCATAAGTCCCCTTTAGGAAAACGGTGTATGAAAATAATTGTAGGAAGAAAGAATACATCATAAAACTAAAAGAAATTCAAGCCCCAACAAGGTAAATCTCGACATATTTTATCTCTATAAGACCTAAGATTAAGGTTATTAAATAATAGCTTTTTTTTATAATAAGCTAATGTACTTTAATTTCAGTTTATAAGTAAGATAAAAAGTTTATCAATGAAGGATGTTATTACCTTTTTATAAATAGCAAATATGGTTCCAATTGAAACAAGACAGTCGATGTTGGAGGAGCCGTCCAGAGGATCAAAACAGACAATGTATTTTCCCTAAAAAACAAAATAATAAAATTAGTGGCAGGATTATTGTGCAGATTTCAAATGTTTTTCTTTAACCTTAATAATTAGCGTCACCAGGCCGATCCCAGGATTTATTACATCTTTTTACAAGTAGCATCTGTCATATAGGCATGATAAGAAAAGGCTTCAAACTCATAATATATTCCATCATGTCATTCGTATGTTTTTTTTCCTTCACAGGGCAACACAAAGACGAAGCCCTGTGCACACTGATGAAATTTAAAGGCAAAACCGATCCAAAAAGTCAAGTTTAAAGACTGGAAGGGATTCTGGATGAGAACCCAGGGAAACACATGCTAACCCATGTAGAAAGAAAAAGCCCTGGTTGGTATCTAACCCGGGACCTCCCACAGTGCTGACAACTACCACAGCATATATACAGGTGCTGGTCATAAAATTAGAATATCATGAAAAAGTAGATTGATTTCAGTAATTCCATTTAAAAAGTGAAACTTGTATATTATATTCATACATTACATACAAACTCATATATTTCAGATGTTTATTTTGTTTAATTTTGATGATTACAAATGACAACAAATGAAAATCTCAAATTCATCATATCAGAAAATTAGAATATTGTGAAAAGGTTCAAAATTGATGGCCCCTGGTGCCACACTCTAATCAGCTAATTAACTCAAACCACCTGCAAAAGCCTTTAAATGGTCTTTCAGTCTAGTTCTATAGGCTACACAATCATGGGGAAGACTGCTGACTTGACAGTTGTCCAAAAGACGACCATCGACACCTTGCACAAGGAGGGCAAGACACAAAAGGTCATCGCTAAAGAGGCTGGCTGTTCACAGAGCTCAGTGTCCAAGCACATTAATAGAGAGGCGAAGGGAAGGAAAAGATGTGGTCGAAAAAAGTGTACAAGCAAGAGAGATAACCGCACCCTGGAGAGGATTGTGAAACAAAACCCATTCAAAAATGTGGGGGAGATTCACAAAGAGTGGACTGCAGCTGGAGTGAGTGCTTCAAGAACCACCACACACAGACGTATGAAAGACATGGGTTTCTGCTGTCGCATTCCTTGTGTCAAGCCACTCTTGAACCACAGACAGCATCAGAAGCGTCTTGCCTGGGCTAAAGAGAAACAGGACTGGACTGCTGGTGAGTGGTCCAAAGTCATGTTCTCTGATGAAAGTAAATTTTGCATTTCCTTTGGAAATCAAGGTCCCAGAGTCTGGAGGAAAAGAAGAGAGGCACTTCATCCACGTTGCTTGAAGTCCAGTGTAAAGTTTCCACAGTCAGTGATGGTTTGGGGTGCCATGTCATCTGCTGGTGTTGGTCCATTGTGTTTTCTGAGGTCCAGGGTCAACGCAGCCACATACCAGGAAGTTTTAGAGCACTTCATGCTTCCTGCAGCTGACCAACTTTTTGGAGATGCAGATTTCATTTTCCAACAGGACTTGGCACCTGCACACAGTGCCAAAGCTACCAGTACCTGGTTGAAGGACCATGGTATCCCTGTTCTTAATTGGCCAGCAAACTCTCCTGACCTTAACCCCATAGAAAATCTATGGGGTATTGTGAAGAAGAAGATGCAATACACCAGACCCAACAATTCAGAAGAGCTAAAAGCCACTATTAGAGCAACCTGGGCTATCATAACACCTGAGCAGTGCCACAGACTGATCGACTCCATGCCACGCCGCATTGCTGCAGTAATACAGGCCAAAGGAGGCCCAACTAAATACTGAGTGCTGTACATGCTCATACTTTTCATGTTCATACTTTTCAGTTGGCCAACATTTCTATAAATCCTTTGTTTTTATTGGTCTTCAGTAATATTCTAATTTTCTGATATGATGAATTTGAGATTTTCATTTGTTGTCATTTGTAATCATCAAAATTAAACAAAATAAACATCTGAAATATATGAGTTTGTATGTAATGTATGAATATAATATACAAGTTTCACTTTTTAAATGGAATTACTGAAATCAATCTACTTTTTCATGATATTCTAATTTTATGACCAGCACCTGTAAACATTTGAAATAATACTCAATACTGCATCAGTGATTTAAATAACATAGATATTATGTTTATATTTTTGTTCTGAACATTGTTTAGCGGTTAAGATGTGGTGATTTTACTCAAGGTTAACATCCAATAAGCTCGCTCTGCTCCTGTCTCACCTGTTGCTCCGAATCCACAACGATAACCTTTTCGTTCTCTTCAGACACCAAAACGCAGGAAGTAAAAGATGATTTCAACATGTTAATAACCAGGTCATTGGATAAGATGTCCAGCTTCTTCACCTGATCACCCGTCACGTTGGTGTTGCCTGCTATGCCATAACTGAGAATTACAACAAAGAAACAAAAAATTTTACTTAAATATATAGTCATTTCAAATATTTTACTGCAACTTAGCAAGTGGTTTTTTATTCCATATAACATGTAGTGCTGGTCTAACCAGGGCATTGGCCAAATAAGACACTGCTTAAGGAACCAGGGCAAAGTGGGGGCTCTCAGTATCTCAAAGAGCAATTGCTTGTTTTGTTTTCTCATGCTTGTATAATGATGTATATATCATTATAGTAATAAAAGCACAACTTGATGACATTATTATATCTTGAATCATGCAGAGATCATTACTCACACATGAAAATATATTGGTTTCCATTATCTTAGAACATGGTTGATATTCTATTTTGTATCTTGTCTGTTTTTATACAATTAAATTGATAGTTTTTATTATCAAAGCTTTTTTATTTGTTTTTTATTGTATTATAGGTTATTTTTGTTCATTGTTGTTTGCAGTTGTAACCAAACTGTAAATAAATTGCATACTAGTTTTTGTGTAGCATACAAATAATACTGTTAAGAGCACTAACAGGGCTGCAATGAGTTTCTAATAGTTTTGTACTGTTGTTGGTAAAAATAAGGGGCTCCAGAATTGAATTGTGCTCAGAGGCCCAATGGAGGCTTGAGTTGGCCCTGATGTAGTAAACAGATAAGGCTTTGGCTGCAGGAAAAAAAAAATGCAACTGATGCTTGACGTTGCATTTCAAGCTCGTGATTGAATAAAAAAAATGCAGCAACAACTACAATGGTTTGAGATTTTGCAAAGGGTCATACGGCTGTGAAATCATACAGATAAAAGGAAACTTTCTAAACAAAAACAAAACTTTAGAGTGTTTTGGGGGGTTATCAGGTATGCGCTTCCTGATTGTTGCGCAAAAAAACCTGAACATCCTGCTCAGCATGTGCATGGAGATAAAATGTTGATATTTATGTATCAAACAAGAGGACACAACAGCTTAAAAATGTTATATTCCCCTCGATGATGGGTTGATAACTCACAGATGGGCGATCCCAGCTTTGCGCACAGCGCTGGAGATGGCCTTCACCGCCGTGCACAGCGAGTTCAGCAGCGTGGTCATCTCTCCCGTGCCCTTCGCCTTCCTGCCCTCCTGCATCACGAAGCGGGTCATGGTGACCACGTTGGTGTCGAAGGTTCCCCGGTCAGACATGATGCCACAATATCTTTCTGTTGTCTGGGAGTAGAAGTTGGAGGAAACGCGGCAGGATTAATAAAGGCGCAGCGAGGCGGAACTCTGCAGATGAGGGGCCAATCCAGGGCTGCATGAGAGGTGTGGCCCCGGTGGAAACACAAGCCTGCATTGTGCAACCGTTTTGGAAGTAAAGAAAGAACCGATAATACTATCAATGCAAGGCTGTGACTACAACAATAGAAACTGATCAAGTTCTTTGGCAAGAAACTTTTCGCAAGACAAGTTGTGCAGCAGGTTTATCTAAAACACATGCATGGAAATGGTTTTCCCCTCAAATGTCTGCTTTTCTGTCACTCCTGCATGAGACATATCCAACAAAATGCAAAATCAGCCATGAAAAATCGAAGTAAATATAAAATGTAGGTTTTAAATGATGATTTCATATAGAATATACAATAGGATATCCAAACAAACTGTCCTTTAACCCCAAACCACTACATGCTGCAAAACGTTTGCCTTAAATGTCAATAAGTCTTGGGTTAAAAGACTTTCAACCCATTCCTATTTGCAAAACTGTTTTAGTTCATCCACACAAAGGGATCTTTGACTGTGATTGCCCACTTGATCTTAAGCCTAGACCATGAATATGCAATAACATAACCTTTGTTCAGTCATTTGTTTTGCAAACCCCTTGTTGATTGGCTTTGGACCATTGTTCAGGTATTGAAGCAAGAACGTGGTCCCCCACCATCACACCCACACCACTGTGTTTTATTGTTAGTGTGACGTTCTGTTTCCATTATGTTGTGTGTGTTACCCCAGATGGAAATGTTTTCAATTTGTACTAATGTAACATAGGATTATGTTGTTTTTTTGTCAGCACAACTACAAAGGGGCTCTACTGTTAAATCAGTAGATTGTTCAACCAAGGCAAGACAGACACATTCTAAACTCTATGCAGTACCCAGGAGTTTTGAATTCAAAAGATTTCAACATCTGCAAAATGAAGAAATAAAACCATTAAGTAATGGGTCATCATTGGGTTTTTCTGTTTAGCTGGGGTGCCACCCTGGAGGAAGGTAGCTGGGCTAATGCAATCAACAACTTTAACCATAGATGATAAAGTTGGGCCTTTTTGTTTGTTTGTTTGTTTTTAATGTACTGTTTCTCTCCCAGAGAAAGGCTCCATCTCAACACCTTAAATTGTAGCTCATAACACCTGTTCCTAGCTGCTATTCTTTCTCCTTTAATCAGGTAAACATTAAGAACCCTATCCAGAGTAGAAAAGGCGCTCCAGAGTGCTGTGTTGAATCCAGATAGCATTAAACCTTGTAGAGTTCAAGCAGACAAGCATGTGGATGATACTGGTCAAAATTTAGCTATAGCCTTCAGGAAAATAACTACGGAAAAGAAAAGTTACACAGATGTGGCTAAAAGATTAAACTCTCTAGTAATAAACCCAAAACATATGAAGGTGTGTACGTTAGCCTGTTTTACACCAAGTACATGTGAATAAAAGATGTATCTGGCACAGGGTGGCTGTGCCTATATGATCTGTTATGCAAAGAATTGTGGGGAAACATATAGCTCCTAGTGGCTATGGACATTATGTGGTCACTTTGTGATCTGCATTGGTACTAAAATGTAAAGCACAATTTATGTAAAGCACTTTGAAATGTCTTTGTACTGAATTGTGCTATATGAATAAACGTTCTTTGCCTTGCCTTGCCTTGCCTTATGTTGCCTTGCCTAGAGACCATCCTGCTTCCTGACCCTACCTCTTTCCTAACTGCCAGCACCATTGGGACACCCCTATTATGTGAACCGTGGAGGCACTTCCGCTTTTGCTTAAGTGCACTTACCGATTTGAGGTATTCAGACTGAGCCATAGCTACAGTATGGGTTCAGCTATTACTGTGACTGACTGTATCTGCTCTCTATCATCCTTTTGACATGAAAACTGCCTTAGACCTGGAGCTGGTTTATCACAATCTTCTCTAGAACTGAAATTATTTATGGATCAGAGCTTCCATGTTCTTCTTGTATGTCTGTTTCTGTCTCCTTCAACCCAAGTCGGCCTCAGTTTAAGGTCGCTCACACGGACTCTGGTTCTACTGGAGATTTCTGTCTGTTAAAAGGGAGTTTTTCCCTCTCCTCTGATGCTGTATCCATGCATGCTGCTTAGTGTAAGGGAGTATTGCAAAGTCACCAACACAACGTGGCTGACTGTCCACCATCACTACATGCTCATTGAGGAGGGAAAATTCCACAAAGTCGATGACTTGATGCAATCAGCTGCTTTTCCTTAGAGAGAAAACATTTAACCAATCTGTCTGTATGATTTGATTGAATTGAATCTGTAAAGTGCCCTAAGAGGAGCTACCTCCACTTTCTTGATTGATATTGAGTTTTTAAATCCAGATAGTTTAATCTCTTTATTCAAACTGGGTTTACACCACATAAAAACAAAAGGAACCAGTTTAGCTTGAACTACAAGAAAGGTTGTTGTCAGCACAACCAGATGTTGTGATTACTAACCCAGCAGATGGATCACTGCTTCTGCTTTTGGTGTTTCTTTTTTAATATTTCACTTAGTTTTTAATTTACATTTAGTAATAGACATATTGCATATCTGAGTAAAATGCTTAAAACCTACTAAAGTGAAATTCAGCTTTGGCAAACTGCTAGAAAAAAGTTCAAAGTACAGACAAATTGTATTCAGTTATAGTTACATGAGTAAATGTAACTAATTACTTTTCTCTCCTGGTGCTTTGTAACAAAAAGGTTTGCAATTCCCCCAAACTAATGGAAGAACTTTAGAGTATATATATTTAAACCATAGATAAGGGGTATCAATCCAAAAGTGGAGAAAGAATGGCAGAAAATATGAGATGGAAGAAGATCAAGAAAAAAATTACATCAAAAAGACAGCAGGAAAAGGAACAAAAAGGAGGAAAGCTTAATAGAACAGAGTTCTCCTCCCCAAAAAGGAGGTTTCACTTTAGCAGATCATTATCAGATAATACAGTAAGAAATTTAAAATAATCTTTTCCACTTTTATCTATTCTAAACAATACTGCTAAGGGCAACCATTTAATATATTCCCCTTCACAAATGTAAGATTATGTTGATGTGGTCACTAGCTCGCTGTGTGCTGCGTTAGGCAATGTAGTGACTTGAAAAAATTTCATTTAACTAAGGAAGGAAACTAATTCAGAAGTGCATACTTTTGGCGCACTATGTGCCTACTGGAAAAAGTTTAATACCGTATAAAAAAAAACTTTTTTAAACAAGAGCAGCATATTTTACTTTATTGATAGAGGAGAATAGGAATAATCCTAGATTTCTTTTCGATGTGTGGGATTCTATGTGGGATTCTTAAATAAGATATATTCCATTAAAAATAAGGCCATTGGCACCATCTAAATATGATTGGTTCATTTCCAGAAGGTGAGGCAACATCCGAGGTGACTATAAAATCTGAACCACGTTTAAACTGTTACGATCCAGTTGAATTTTTAGAGTTAGCAAAACTTTTATCTTTATCTAAGTCTTTAACTTGTATGCTAGACCCAGCTCAGATCAAGTTATTTAAGGAATTATTCCCTCTGATTTCCACCTCAATCTATCTGTTAGAGGAATATGTACATCAGGCTTTTAGTAGCTGTTATGAAACTTTTACTTAAGACACTGTCTCTTGACCCAGATGACTGGGTCAATTATAGACCTATATCCAATCTTCCTTTCTTATCGAAAAATTCTTGAGAAAGTAGTTGCCAAACAAGTTTGCGATCACTTACACCATGATGAACATTTTGAAGAGTTTCAGTCTGGCTTTAGAGCTCATCATAGCACTGAAACAGCTCTGGTGAAAGTCACTAATGATATTTTCATGGCCTCAGATAATGGACTTTTATCTGTACTTGTCCTGTTAGATCTCAGTGCTGCATTTGATACAGTTGATTATAATATCCTTTTAGAAAGATTTTAACATTTTATTTTATCAAGGAACCAGAACACGGCTTGTTTAAATCTTATTTATCTGTCGGATTTCAGTTTGTTTATTTTAATGATACAGTAGCAGCCATTCAAAATGACCGTATCTCTATAGTTATGCTGCTAAAGGCTTAGGCTGCATGAGGAAATACTTACCTCTTCTCATCATTCTGCTAAATTCTATCCCTATTCTCCCATTTTGTAATGTTTGTTTTTCTCATCATAATAGCTTCCTCTGGTCTGTTCCTGTTTGGCTGTGAGGCCATCCCATAGAGAAATATCAGCTGTGCTGCTGCACCTTTGTTTGTAGATGATGGAGCTTGGCCTGTTTTTCAGTGTAGTCCTGTTTCTGTGTAGTCCTGGTCGGGGCAATCTGAAGAGCTGATTGACAGTTGCCTTTTGTATCTCTGCCTCTGTCTCCTTGAACCCCAGTTGGTCTCTGCAGATGGCCGCTCACACTGAGCCTGGTTATGCAGGAGGTTGTTTCCTGGTAAAATGGAGTTTTCCTCTCCAATGTCGTTGCAAGCATGCTTAGTGTGAGGGATTTCCTTCAAGTCAATGAGTCGATGCAATGAGCTGGTTTTCCTTAGATAGGAAACATTGAATCAATCTGACTGTATGATCTGGTTGAATTGTCTCTGTAAAGTGACTTAAGTTGACATTTGTTGTGAATTGCCACATTATAAATGAACTGAATTAAATTAAGATATATATCGTAAAATGGTTAAGGGCTTTACCAAGTCCAATGACTCAAAAGAGCTTCATCCAATGATCTGTCATTCAACCATTTATAAACACATTCAGACACATATAGAAGTTGTGTTTTAAATGTTCTTTTATTTTTAAGACATTAATTACAAAATACAAGAATGGTATCTGCTTTGTGCAGAACATACTTAAATATATTTTAGAAGCCCAAATTGCAATTGTGGCTGAGGAACAAACTCATTGTTGTCGTCTGTGGACCCTGAGAAAGGTTGATTTCTAACTGATTTTTTAAGATGAATTAGATGTATAACTTCTTTAAGCGGAAAATATTATTCAGCAAATTGAGTCATCTAGCACTCTTTCTGCATGGAGTTTGCATGTTCTCCCTGAACATGCGTGGGTTCTCTCCATGTACTCTGGCTTCCTCTCACAGTCCAAAAACATGACTGTTAGGTTAAATGGCTTCTCTAAATTCTCCTTAGGTGTGAGTGTGTGTGTGTGTGAATGGTTGTTTGTCCTGTTTGTCTCTGTGTTGCCGTGCAATGGACTGGCGACCTGTCCAAGGTGGACCCCACCTCTCGCCCATAGACAGCTGGAGACCCCTCACGACCCCACTCAGGATAAAGCTTGTCAGAGACAGGATGGATGGAGTCATCTAGCAAACATTTACAAACCATTGAAAACTGTTGATAATTTTTTGAAGTTTTAGAAAACATAATTTTGGTATATGAGCAGTGGCAGTGGCAATGCATCCTTGCAGCATGAAGGTCCTTGGTTTGTGTTGCGGTCTTGGATATCTCTGCATGCCTGAGCTCTCTTAGGGTACTTCTAAGGCCACAATCCAAAATCATGTCTGTTAAAACACAATTATATCAACTGTTTCCATTTCAGTTTAATCCTACAAACTCCATATTCAATGAATTGAAGAAAGTATCTGTTCTGAAAGTAAGCACGAGAAAATAATTTTTTTTTTTCTGTTGTTTTTGCTTTGCTTTTAAACATGGTAATTCATAATAACTTAAAACGTAAACTCTTGGGGAAATAAGTTGATAAATAGTATAATTATAACACAAGATTTAGTTAATTTGGTTTTCAAACGGTTTAACTTTATTAACAGAAAAAATATATAAAATCAACACAAGATGGCGTTCTAGATCCAGTTTACCTCAGGACGCTGACTGCTCCAGCTGGCCTATCTGTTGATTCAATAGTTTGGATTAAAGATGTATATTTTCAAATCTTCTTCAAGTATGTTTATATGTGCGTAGTCTTTTTCACTTTTTTTCAGGAGTGATGGAAGAAAGATATGTACAGTAGTGCAAAGTGACGTTTCTGTCTGGGAAATAAAAAGAAACACTGATATCAATCCGCCAAAAATCGCAACAAGTTTAATATCATAAAAACTATATTAAGATGCGGAGGAGACACATTGACAGGTAAGCCAATGTATAGACTATGCTCTTAACCAAAGTAGGCAAACACCTTTCTGTCTTTAGTTTTTATTTTTATTCAGCTACTTAAAAAAGAGTTAATTAGACATCATTTTTGTACCTTTAATTGTTTCATTTTAAAAAAATTTTTACCTTTAATTGTTAATACAGCACAGGCCTATATTCAGTGATGCGTTTAGGTAACAGGTAATGTTTAAGCCAACTCCAATGCACCAAGATATTTAAAGCCCAGTCAGTAAAGTAGGCCAAGCGTTCTGAAGGTAAGCTACACCTGCGTTACTGACTGACTGACCTTCACTCCGCGCGCGCAGCCAGTGCGCATGAGCGCAGAGCGCACAGTACAAAGAAGCTGCTCGCGGTGCTGCAGACGGGACGTGCTCTATGCGACAGAGGTAAACTTTAACCCTGCTCGGGTTGGTGGGAAGTTACCGTGTCACCCTGAAAGTTCATCATTTGTAGAGCTGCGCCTCGAGGACAGCAGGGAAGAGGAGTTTAATCAAGTCCAAAGAAGAAGAGGAGCTGCAGACTGGGAGGCACTTGGCGTCTGGTGAGTTTCAGGCGATTGTAATTTTAGACTGCACAATAACTAAGCAGCAAGATTTCCCTGCTTTAGTCTGTGGGTTGTTCGGTTTAGTAACTTTTAAGTTGTTTTATGGTCAAAGTGGTGCAATGAGCAGACAGGATGAGCCGATCTAATGAAGCGCTGCTGGTTCAGCAGGATTATGGTTAAAGTCAGATGGCGTTTGTCGCACTTGCTCATGTCCGATTAGACAGTCTTCTCTGCAGGTGTCATGCAAATATTTTTCTTAGTTTTTTCCACTACAGGACGGGCTGGGCTTTGAACTCGAGAATGGCGTTTTTATTTTTTTCTTCTGATTTCCTGTCCTGCCAATACAGATCATGACCGATTTTTTTTTCCTGCTTTTTGATTATTTTCCAAATTAGGCTACTATGAAATGAAAGCTGGAAGTTGCCAATTTATATTACCATTTTCAAAAAGGTAGCAGAAATAAAAAAAGAATAATCTGCATTGTGTTGTTTGCATATTTTCAAAAGAAACAATGGGTAAATCATTTTCAATATATATGCAATTTATGTGCTTCTGCAACAAACCAGCTTATATTTATTAGATTTTTAAATAGAAGTTAGTTATCTGTATTTCTGCTCCTAGAATACAAATGGCACTCAGTAATGTAATTGTGTAATCTTTAATCCTAATTTTTTATGCTTCTCACTTATTTTTTTTTTATTGTGTACGTTTTTTGGGCAGAAATCAATTCTCACCTGAAGCCTGAGAATGCCAAAATGTCATTTTTCTTTCGACGTGCTCATTTTCTCTGCCTCCTCCTCACATTCTTTTATACAGTGCAGGGATTGACCCTCTTACAAAAGCCCCTTTATGGGACGCTGAAAGGGACTGTCATCGACTTTAAAATGTTGCTTATGGGTGTAAATGAAGCTGCTGCTGTTCATATCTGGTTATCCTACTTACTGCTGGGTCTCTCTCTCTCTGACTGAGTGGTTGTGATGCACTGCAGACCTTGATGGTGGTCCCTATTGTTCTGGTGGACGACCGGGGTCAACCAAAGGGCTACTCGCTTTCTGTCCAGCTCTGAGGCCTTTCCACTTTTTCTTCAGGGATGATCTCTGAATTGTTACGGTGAAGAGTATAAATGTTTTGAAAGCAGGATAAAGGGATTCCCCAGCTTCCCATGTGGCACTTTTGATATCTTCCCAAACACATTTCTCTACACCAGGGAACATGAAGCCCAGATCTACAGCAATGCCTTTATCTCAGAGGCCAAACAAAGCATTCCCTCAACATAAAAGGAGCTTTAGTTGGGGCGGTCACATTTTATTCATTATCACCCACTTATTTTTGTGTTAAATTGACCTGCTGTCTGAGGTTAAATCTACTCATGGTGACGGATCTACTCTTAAATATTTGAGAATTTGTAGGGTTTCATGCTCAAAGAGCTAAAACGCTCTGAGATTTCTGACACATTAAGTTGATAAGCAGCCAAATGTAAGAACGCATAGCATTTCTCTTTGGCCCTTTTCTGGTCCACAGCCAGGTGCCGGTTAGTACATCAGGCTTGGCGCCGTCTCCAGTCCAAATCTTCGGGTCGCTCTAAGCCTCTTTGGACACGTGTCTCATTGGGTCTTTCATTTAACACTTCAGTGAGACGACCCTCTGGTCCACGACATCAAAGCGGGATCTTCCCACTCAGATGTGACCCTGCCACCACCCCCCATCATCTCCCTGTGATTAGTCTCCCATTCCTCCAGTTTGTGGTTTAGACGAAAAGACTTCCATTCCACACAGCTCTTTGTTACTCTGCTTTTCATTGCGTGGGTGTTTGGTTTTTAAAGAATCCGCACAGTGGACTAATTTCTTATTTTACACAAGTCTCTGATTCCGTTTTTTTTCAAACATCTGCACATTCCTCTGATGTATTTTTTTTCCTTTTTTTGTGCATTTCTGTGCCATAAATAATCCTGCTTTTGCTATTTCTTGCAACTTAAGCATGTATTTCTTTCAACCAAATGTCCTTGTGTCTTTTTCTTTTAGAGTTTCACAGCAGTGTAACCTACGGAAGCACTCGTACTGGTTAGAATGGAGGTGAAGGGAGTTGTTACAGCTGTTTGGGGTTTGAAAGTGTGGGACGAAAAGCCTACATTAGTCTCAGGGACTGCCCTGTTATTTTGTGATGTAGGGATCCTCTACAGAGTATATAATGCTGACTGGGAAATGGCCAAAAGTAGCCTCCTAAATTGAACTTTAAAAACCTGAAATATTAAATTCTGGAGAAAGTAGATGTAAAATGGAGAACTTTCTGGATGAAACAAAAGCAAAAAAAAAAAAGGAGAAGTCAAGCCTCTGGGAATCCTCCTAAGAGATTTCCTGTAACCTGGGATAGCTGCCAGTAAGGCACCACACAGTTTGCAAAATGTGAGAGGAAGTCATTACTGGAGTGATCAAAGCTCTGGCAGAAACTGTGTAGAAAATCTGTTGAGTCAGTTTTTCTTCTGGACTTACAAGCTTACAGGAGTCACAGCGGGCCGAGGTACAAATTAGAGCAATCTGTTAAGTGGATTTGTCTTTTATTACAAATATAATGTGGACTATTTAATCTTGTGCGGTGAACAGACGTGACTGGCCAACCAGCAGCTGGGTGCACAACCATTTTCTCATTTTTATTTAATTTTTTTCTTTAACTTTAATGCTGGTTATTTACTCTACAGAAGCTGGCAGGTTGTTAATGTTAAACATATCATCCTTGGCCTTCTAAAATAAGGAAGAGTAAATTTGTGTTATTTGTGACCAGGAAGGTCATTCTTACCTCTGTGTGATTCGAGCTGCTGTCTGATTCATTCCTGCGTGCTGCAGCTTGTGCGAAGAGGAAAACTGTTGCGGTGAACATGAACGAGTTGAAGGTAGGTGCTCGGATTAACCCTGCTTAAACCTTCAAGTAGGTTTCACAAAGATGTTTTGTTTGCTGGTATGTTAATCTCTTTCTCTCATTAATGCGTTCTCTAGCTGATTGTGTTTTCTTTATTTCTATATAATGAGGACGATTATAACGGTTGAGTGATATTCCTGTAGAGTCATGAGTCATTTTAGCAGCTCTTACTATTTATTTATGATTTTAAGTGTCAAAGAGACCATGCGTAGCAGAGGCTGTGCTTTCATGACTTGAGTTGGATATAATGGGATGATATCTGTGAATGAAGGTAATTACACACTAGGATGAGAACATAAAGAGACACTGCTTGATGAGGATGACTGGGAGGGATTGTTTTGACACTTCAGCAGAGTAGGGGGAGTGGCAGAGAGGACTGTGTGGTCAAACAGTAAACTTCAAGGTACTCAGTTATCCAACAGAGTGATTACTGAAGAAGGTGAATCCCTCCTTAGACTTTTTGGAACCTTTCTAAAGAAACTTGGTAATTTTTTCAATTTCCCTGCAGTGCAAAAATACAAAGGATGCTCCACATTTTTTCACCTTTTCATTCTTTAAGTGCAACTGCTGTGTTTTATGCATCCATCTCCACCAAATTTGCACATAATCTTTGTGATCAGTTTTATTTTAACTTTAGTCTGACTGATGAGATGTCTGTTAACGGTGAAGGTTGTTCTTTTAAATTTAGGCTGTAACTTTGATTAAGCTGTTTTAAAACATGAGAATATCTGGTTCTATCCAGCCCATTCCAGATCTGCGTGTACATTTAGGGTTGCTGTCTTGATGGAAGGTGAACTTCTGTCTCTTAAAGGTTTTCCATCAGATTCACCTTGTTTTCAGTAAAATCTTCCCATCAACTTTGACCGATTGCTGCATCCCTGCTGAAGAAATCGATCTCCCCAGGATAACCCTCCCACCACATTGTTTCAATATGAGGTTGGTGTATAAAATGAGGTAAAAAGCTAGTTTCTTCTCACCTTCTCTCTGCTCTGCCATAAAGGCCAAACTTTCTCTATAAATCTTGACCGTCTGTCTGTTATCTATTAGTGATCGGCCGATACTTGGATGTGAAACTGATCTTATCCACATATCTTATATATAGGACAGAGCATCGATAATAAATCGGAACTGGTTCTAACCTTTCAGTTCTCCCAGAATAATTAAAAATTTTTCTTTTCAATTTGTAGTTTCAATGCCCAGTCCACCAACCAGAGGTAGAAGCGGGCTGATATCAGAGAAGAGGAATCGCCGCAGTCTGTGCACAGCCTTCTGTTTGTGCTGCAGCTTTTGAAAGTGAGGCTTAGCTTTAAATAAATGACCAATTGGCTACGTACAACACAGGCAATGGGATCTTATTATGCAAAGTAAGGTGCATGGTCCACATTATTTTAAAAACTGCAGGACTCAGGATGAGATCCTCATCCTCGACCTGCTGCACCGGTGTTGAGAAGTAAGCTCCCTAAGGGAATTTAATTTTTTTTCCTTAATTCATAGCGCACCTTCTGCAGGGAGAGCAGAGCCTTTTTAAAAAATATTTTCTTCCTCTTCTTCTTCCTCAGATACCCGCCTCATTTCCTACACATTCAGGATAGAAGGAGAAGCCCTTTAATGTAGAGCTGCCAAAGTTATACATTATTTTTCGTGTAGGTTCATTGATTGTTTATTTTAGTTAATTTGTATCTGTTTAATATAATAAAACCCATTAACTGAGCAGTGGAGTATGAAATCTGTCTGTTTCTCTGTTCACCAAAGTAAAACATCATTACTTCCATGTCTAGTCGAGCGGATCTAGGGTGCAGTAAATGATGCTGAGGATATAAACTCTGTTTTCCTGCCACACTGCTTTTCCCTCCACCTCAGTGAGCCTAGAACCGCACCACAGCCAGATTCGGGTACATAATATGATGCAATTATTTTATACAGCATAAGTACCTGCAGCCTCAAACAGATGAGCGTATATGTGTATTAATGAAGTTTTAAACAATAAATCTACAAGCAACTCCATAGTAAAAAAATCATAAGATCATATTAGAGTTCATAGGTTTTATATTTATTTACTGGTTGAAAATAATGCAATAATTTATGGTAACATTTATACAGAGATTGAGGTTGAAGGAATGAAAACACACCCAACCCTGCTTGTATACCTCTGTAAAGGTTTAAAAAGTCAGTTGCTGTCCAAACTGTAATTGGTTTCAGGAATGAAACAATTAATCGGACTAATCATGCTTAATAGATTATTGAAATGTTCATCAAATAATTTAGTAATACATTTTTGCGAAATATCAGATTGTGATCTTAGCAATTAATGGTGTCTATTATGAAAACAAAAAAACATGGCATTGGTCAAAATCTGAATCGGTATGTCAGGCTTTTTAAATATGTGCATCCCTACTAAAAAATTAGGCTGTTTGGATTTTTTTTGTTGTTGATCTTTTATGTATTTTTCCTACCCTTTCAAGATGAGCTGATGCTGACTTTAATGCCGATACATCATGCATCACTAACTGGTATGAATGAACTAATCTGAAGCCTGTGGTTAGGCTGTGCCTTAAAGTTACTTTTGTTGTTGTTGTTTTTTGTGGGTTTAGAGAGGTGTTGGACAGCCTTCAGCCAGAAAATACACCAAAATATGGTTGAAACAAACCAATAAGACCCAGCAAAACAGTCCCCCTGTTTATGTGCAGCAGTTGTCTGGTCAGAGGATGTCAGTTATTGGAAATATCTCACTCATCATGATGTGAGTGACAGACGTGGCGCCTGAAATGTCACTGCTTTCAGAAAAATCCAGCTTGTTTCTTATACATGTTAAACAGAACAGGGTTGATGTGGAGACAATCTAGAGCCGAAGTGCTACAGTGATAATCCTCCAGGTATGCAGGCATGCTCAGACTTTGCTGCTTGTCATGTTTAAGCATTCCTTAGAAAGGCACCTTTTTTCCCCAGCTTTCATTGTAGGCCCAACTTTTTCTGCTTTGGGAGAGCTAAGCAGCTCCAGACAGCTGGCATGTTTATGATGGATTATGGAGGGGATTTCTAGAAGTGTCTGACTTTTGACTCTAAGGTTGCCCATTTCAAAGCCTTCAACCATATCTTGCTCTATGTGTGATAATTTCTGACTGATTTATTTGCAATCTACTTGTAATTCTGTATCCTATGGAGCTCTGTAAACACAGGGTCTGTTTGACTTTCAAACCAAATAGTTTTTGGTGACTGCTGATGGTTGTACAAACTGCTCAACAACAGATATCTTTAACAGTTTCTTTCTGACAGGTTGCTTTCACACCTGTGGACCTTGAACTCTACCCTCTGTTTTTGTTAGTTTAAGCCAATATTGCTCTGAACTATAACATTTCCCTGATATGTTTCTGGATCTAAATCCTCTCCTCCTTACTTGAATTTTGCATAACTCTCCGTGCATGTTTAGATTTTCATGTTCAGTAGCAGTCTTCTTCAGCACACCAGTGCTATTAAAAAAGATCTTTGCTAAACCGCACAGAGTAACTGTATTTAATCACGTTCTTCAATGTATTGATATTAATAATCACTTTTTTTTTCATGGAATCAACATTGGAGCGAATAGTAGAATTAACAATCCCAACAATCTTGTCAGTTTAAGGACTTTTGGACATAATTTATTTAAATTTATTGTTAAATCAATAAAAAAATCTTAAATTGGGAAATTTTTTCACAACAAAATATAAACGTCTATCAGTAGTAGTAGATGCAGTGATGTCTCTAAGATGCTGATGAGTGTGTGCACGTGGTTACAGACCACACACATACATACTCATTGACTGTTTAACATACTTTAATCACAGTATAAGTTATTTCTATAAATCATCCTTAAGGGAATGAACAGAATAATGTTTTTGGTCCCTTTCATCCCAATGATGGAGATAGAAAAATACATGTTATTTAAAGTCTGGATATTCAGTTTATCCTAGCACCGATACATGCTGCTGAGTTTTTTACTTTGTTGAATTTACGGTCAATTTATAAAGCAGATATTGCTTTTTCTTTCTCTATTTACATGATAGAAGGATATGAAGACACCAAAAATTACAGAAGTCTTAATTTAAACCATAATGGATAGAAAATAGTGGGAGAAGTAATTATTGCCCTTCACATGATCTCAGGTCATGACTGCTAAATGCAGGAATCAGTGAATACATGATTTTATCAGCCAATACAGATAGAAGGAAAATGCTTATATCCCAAAATGTGCGCCGGCTAATGTGTCGGTCTGTCTCTAGTCTAAATGCCAGTGCTGGTCATTTTTAATGTTTTGGTCCAGTTTATTTCTGATGCAGGGATGATGTTGGAAACTCCTAAAATCGAAGGTATTTTCAGAATATTATTATAATATATTTTTTCTGATGTGGGTCCTTGACAGCACCAATAATGCAGTAAGTGAGCACAGCCTAAAAAGGTAACATCTATATCGGATCTGATACTTTTTCTTGTAAAACTGATGTGCTATATTCAAGAGATATTGCACATCTAGGCTACCATCATATTCATCGTGCTAGGAGTGGTTTTGAAGTAAAGACTGATGGTACTTCTATTTATTTCTCTTTTCTTTAAAGAGGAGATTTTAAAGCCAGTTTAGATGGAGTAAAGGGCTTCCGTGGACCAACACAGTATGGCCACACCTCCCAACAAATGAGAGTTCTACCAGACTCTTCAACCAGCAGTTTCCAACTTAGTGAGAAAATGTGACAAATGAGAGCTGTAAATTTAGCTGCTCTTTATCTTTTCTCTCATTTGCTAACTGTTTCCTTTTCATTAGTGATGTTTGGATGTTAACAGCTAAAGAAAAAATAGAAAATTGCAGTTCTGGGGGGAATCCAGCTGTAATTCGATAAGCAAAACGAAGAATATTCTTTACGTTGATTGTGTTTTGTTGTGATGAAAATATCCAAGCACAGTTCATGAGGGTTTTTCCCTTAACTGACTTTTCAAGGATTGGATTAAAGAAATAAAAATGTAGTTGGTTTCCCTTGATCTGCAAATGATTGAAGTTATAAAAAAACAATCAAAGAAAAATTTTGTTTATTTTTTTATGCAAAACTACTTACCTTGCAAGCAAGATGAATCAACATGAGATCTGTGAATGAACAAACTCCAAAAATGCATCCTACCAGAAACCAACAGATGCATTAGCCTTGATACATAAATGTTTTCGACCAATGAAATGAAGTGACGTGGATGACACTTCAACCAATGGTGGAAGACTGAAGCAAAACTAACATGGCTCCATCGGTTTTAGCTAGAACACCCTCAATTTTTTTGTTTGGAAAAATTATTGTGCGTGTGTTTCTCCTGACCGGATTTGGCAAGAGTTCGATTTTATCGGTTAACTCTGTTACCAGGCAAACAAATAAAGAATGTGACATTTCACAGCCGCTACTGCTGTTGTGATTGGTTGAAAGCTTGACATTGGAGGCAGATGCCAAATCATCTGGAAGAATTGTACTGAATTTCCCCCCTTTTGCGAACATGTTCTACAGGACGCTTTCCAGATTGATACCTGTAGTTCAATTTCAATTCTATGCAATGTCCATCTGACTTATGCCAGGTTACCAAAATTAAAAACTTTGCTTTGCGTGTGTGTGTGTGTTTTTATTTCTTTCCTTTTTTTTTTCTTTAACTCACAGTTTTCATTAAGATAAGTTTGTTTTAATCTGTATGTTTTTTTTTTTTTTTTTTTATCTCGGTTGGTTAACTGTGGGTTAAGCTTCTATATGTAGTCCCTATTGCTTACTTTTCTGCACAGTTCAGCTTAATCAGAACCCTCCTCCTTGTTATATCAGGGCTGTTTTATCTATCCTCTGGACATGGAAGCGACTGTTTACAGCACAGAAAACCTCTGAGCCATGCGGCCCATAGTTACCAGTCTCCTCATGTTACTGCCTCCCTCTCTCACACGCTGGTATTGTCAGGTTACTGTGTGCGTTTTTGTGAGTTTTGACTGCAGCCCCGGCGTGTCAGGAAACGCTCGGTGACGTCCCCCTCGTTAATCCCTCATTCCTCCCAGGATATTGGTCGGCTTTCAAAGGTTGCTGCAGAGTTGGATGCTTTCGGAAAGCTTTGGGACTTTTTAGATCCGAGGGAGGTGAGTTTGAACTGTGTTGGGTTTTAGGGAGGGGCGGTGTTTACCAAAGACAACTTCTTGGTCTAAGTGTTTAGGTTTAATCACAATCTTGCATTGAACTGTTATCACTTGAAATAACAGGAAGATATACAATCACTCAATGTAGATTGAACTTGATGTTCTAGATAGTTTATCAGTGATAGCAGTTAGATCTATACTAGTAATCTAGTTTTGACTCAATATTTTAATCATGAATACCTTTTAATCATCCTACTGAGAACTTTATTGCCGACTAACTTAACTGCTGCAGTAGTGTCATCACAATATCTGTGTGTGACATCACACTGTCGCTAAGGACTATATGGACGTAATTTCTGGTCTGATATGAAGACTTATTTTTGGATTAATGCTCTGCATAACTCCACTGTATTGAGGAAATTAATGGAAAATCTTAATCAAAAATTAGAATGTAAAATAAAGGAAAAGCTTGTAAAGAAAGACTTGTCAAATTATTTTAAGTGTGAAATAAATCCAATGATGTGAATCCACAAAATGCGCCTCTTTAACTGTGTTTGAGGGGGAAAAAAACCCCTGACTGTTGAGGACAAACTGAACTAGAAATTGTGCAAATAAAAGCATGGATGTAAAAACATTACGCTTGTTTGAGGAAGTGATTGTTATAAAGTATGAAAGCTGTGGGGAGGAAGGATCTACAGTAACACTCATTTGCACATATAGGGTGCACTGGTCTGTCACTAAAGAAGCTATTCAGCTTAGCAACATCTGAATGAAATGAAAGACAAAGACTGATAGTGATGCTATATTTGCTAGAGGCCTCAATCTGTACACCTGTATTATTTCTACAGGGAATCCAAGGTCAGAGCTAGCTCTCCTGATGAGTTTTTCTATCCTGTTTTGGCTGCAGATAAGATATTTCTCCAACAAACCTTATCAATAGAAGATAACTGATGTCAAAGAAAATGCAGCTCTTTTCTTATGTAGTTAGATACTGTATTTTCATAACATCTAGATTGACAGATGTATGCAGATGTCTCAGGATTAATAAAGATGATTCAGTTGTTTTTTTATTATTATTATTAAACAGGGTTTTATTCTTAAATGTTTTATTTTTAAGAAATTAAGACTTCAAAAATGTATTCTTCAAAAGGTTATATTATTTTATAGTCCTATCTATACTAAACTTAAGTTTATGATTATTATGGGTCAATGAACCCAAACTACATCTCCAATCAATTTATAACTTTGTACTTTATTATGTTTTAGACCATGTTTTGCAAATCAAATCACTTTCAGAAATCTGTAAAGGTTCCTTAAGGTTCTTTGATTGATTTAATGTAATCAAGAACATGAACTTGGCTCTAACACCCAAAATCATTCCAAATCAAGTGTTTTATTTATTTATTTTGTTTTTTGTGGCAATGAATAATTTGTGTTTTCTATAGAAAACTCAAACTGACAAACATAGACCATCCACACACTGTCTAATAGAGACTGTCCTGCCTCTTTTTGGCGCGGTCTGTTACTTTAATCTGGAAGCTGCTGAGTGAGGAAGTCATTCTGCACACATTTAACATTCTCTTGGAAGTAATTAGCTGAAACTCTGGAACCACAGACTTTGATGTCTTCAACAGATGGCAGCAATCCTTTCCAAAAGCCACATGCCACTACAGAGCTGACAAGAAAAGGAATGGGAGTCTGATCCACAGCCAAACCTTATGGTACAACACTGGACTTCTGGTTAAATTTGAGAATTCACACTTTTGCCTTAGTTTGTTGGTTTTTAATTTAACGGCCAAAAGCCGCTCCTGATGAATTTAGAGGTTATCAAGCATTGAGAAGGAAAATGGTTTGGGCACTAAGGTGTTTTTGACTCTCCCAGCAAGCATTGTCCCAAAGAGGTCCAGGCGTTCCTCATTGAACTGCAGCAGTAAATTATTTCCTCCTGTGGTTAGGGGAGATTTGTTTACCACAGAGATTGACTCCCTGGTGACACCATTGATCTTGTCTGCTCTGGTAAAAGCTTCTGTTTGCATGAAGCCCTGCTGTCTGCACACCACATGGAGAGGCTGCAGTTCATCATCACACACTAATTATGGTGGAAAAAATACTCTTGGGAAATGTCATCAGCCCACAGATGACGGATTGTATATGGAGTGATCAAAGTCTTAATGGGTGGAAACTTCTTCTTGGTTTTGTTTGTGAGGTGTGAAGACCTTTTGGGCTGATGTTCACTATCTGTAGTGTCTGGCTCTATGACAGCGGCCATCATCAGAGAGCTGTTGTGGACTGGTAATGGCCCGGCGTCCTCTCCGGTTTCAGTTTCCACAAAGTGAAAGACGGATCGTCATGGTAACTCTGTCCACAGGTCCCCTAAACCAGCCTGTGTTCTGTTACGAAGGATTGATCCAGGAGGTAGTCAGGGTTAAGTTTAAAAAGCATGTTAACTAAAAACGTAATAGGTTTAAGAGTAAGATATTTACATTAAATAAAACAATTTTAGAAAATCTGAGTTACTGAGTCATCACTTTATGCATAGTTTTAGGAGCTGGTGGACCATTTTATAACAATGTGGAAACAATCATCTTCTGCTTCATCTGGGCAGCATCAGCAGAGACTTCCAGACTTCCCTCTCTGCAGACATCTGCTTCAGCTCTGCCTGGGGGAAGCCCAAGACGTCCCCAGCACCAGCTGAGAGACATAGTCCCTCCAGCGTGTTGTTGGTCGTCCCCTCTGCCTCTACCTGGTAGGACATGCCTGGAACACCTGCGGAGGGAGGCCTACGGGGGCATCATACAAAGATGTACAAGACTCCTCAGCTGACTCCTCTCAATGTGGAGGACAAGAGGCTCGACTCTGAGCCTCTCCCGGATTACGAGATCCTCGCCCACCTCTAAGGGAGTGCCCAGCCACCTGGCAAGAAAGCTTATTTCAGCGGTTGTTTTAATCATGATCCAGATTTCATGACCAAAGGAGGGGGCCTGATTTGGGACTGGCAGATGATGTGGTTCTTATTCTCTCCCGTAAAGACCTATAGCATGCACTGTGGCACTTTGTAGCCAAGAGTGAAGTGGCCAGGATGATGATTAGCCCCTCCAAGTCTGAGGCCATGGTTCTCAACCAGAAAAAGGTGGCTTGTCCCTTTCCTGTTTGGGGGAGTTCCTTCATCAAGTGGAGAAGTTTAAGTATCTTGGGGCCCTAGTCCTGTGAATAAGGCTACGTTCACACTGCAGGCCTAGATGCTCCATTCCGATTTTTTTGCGAAATCCGATTTTTTTTTGCATTGCCGTTCACATTTCCAAATATATGCGACTTGTATGCGATCTCCTGTGTGAACTGCAGTCTTACAACGCAAGTGTCCAGCATGCGCAGTAGAGGACGTGATGACGTCACAGGCCAGCGTGCTCCTTTTTCCCCCGGAATTAAACATGGATGGTAGTGCCGGCGTGCGTCTATCGGTCTTTTCAAACCGTAAAAACACAATCTTTTCAATATGGTTAAACATAAATACAATTGTAGATTTTAGAAGACACAGAAACAAGTTAAACTGTTGAGATGATGAGAGAATAAGTGAATGTGATGGAGTATAAACCCTTAAATTGACCATAAATGCAACTGTGAGGTCCTCAGCGAGAACAGACAGACCAGATTATACTTTATATAGCATAGGCCTTTTGTTTTTGCAGCAAGATGCTTTATATCTTCTATCAGTCTGTTGTTCAGAGTCTGATCTCTTCCTCCATCATCTTCTGGGGTCGCAGCATCAGAAAAAATGACTTAAAGTAGCTTAACAAACTACTGAAGAAGGCTGGCTCTATAGGAACAAGAGATGGAATTAAAAGTCAAACTATTGCTTCCTTCCTTC
The DNA here is from genome assembly GCF_016077235.1 of Cyprinodon tularosa. Classification (NCBI taxonomy): domain Eukaryota; kingdom Metazoa; phylum Chordata; class Actinopteri; order Cyprinodontiformes; family Cyprinodontidae; genus Cyprinodon; species Cyprinodon tularosa. The sequence continues at coordinate 814,740 of NW_024039124.1, read as the reverse complement.
CTCCTTCCTTCCTTTAGAGAGTTGGGATTCATGCTCGACCGGTTTTCAGTGCAGCATAAGGTTAACTACATGATCACTTCAAAATAAGTTTTTACTTATTTGATTGTATAATTGAGTGATTTGTTTTATAAACCATTAATTTTTAAGCAGCCTTAGCCGTGTTGGTGAAAAATCGGATGGTAGGCGTTACTAGGGGTATGTAAAATAATCGTGATGATGATGCATCGTGATTCTAATTTTCGTGATCTACTGCATCGATTCTTGATGTCAAGAATCGATTATTAATTTAAAAAAATGAATAAATAAAATTGCATGAATGGTTGGCGAACATCAGCCAAAAACAAGTGCAATACCACTTCCAGTCCAGTAGATGTCGCTGGAAATGTGTTGACGCACGCTGCCTTGTGTCACAAGCATTTCCGGCCGTGGGATACTGTGCCGAGTCATTAAAAAACAAAACATGGAGGAGAAAATATTGCAATGCATCGCAATAATTCAAGTATCGCGATGCATCGTGATAGAATCGCATCGTGGCCTGTGAATCGTGATTCGAATCGAATCGTGACTTCTTTGGCAATACCCACCCCTAGGCGTTACAAACCTCTGTAGTAAAACGTTGATATTTATGAAATAAAATAAAGTGGTTGCAAAGTTTGAATTTTAGATTTTCTCTGCCTTTTTAAATGAGTGTTTCAATGTTTTACTGAGGTTAGAAAACACATGATGTATTATATTCACTTACTGAAGTCTAAATTCCTGTCATAGATTTCTGAATCAAAAGGGGGACACGTCTCCGTTAGGGGTGTAAATAATAATCGTTTTGTATCGATGCATCGATCCAAAAGCCGACGATCCGATGCATCGACACGTCCGCAAGATAATCGATTAATGTTTTTTTTTTTCCCTCCGGTCTATTTTTATCCATTTGCTCCTGGGCGTAATTCTCCCTCCCGTGCTGCGGTGCAGCTAAACCTATTTTGCCCTCCTACCGCACTTCCTGGTTATACTCTTACAGCAGTTTGTTGCAGCAAGCTTCACACAGACATTTTTAAATTATGCTCAGTATTGAAGCGTGGTCTGGGCTACACGCTGTGGATCTAGATATGGCCGAGGCGATGAGGGGGCGAGTTTTGTCCGACGACGGAGGGACAATGGGGCAAAAAGAGCGGAGATTCAGCTGGAAAAAGGCTCCCAGCGTTCTCGCGCACCTCGCTCTTCTAGCGGGTCAAACTTCACGAGTTGTTTTCCGCAATTTCGGTCATAAAAACAAAACAAGCCGGCCTCCTGTCTGGTGCACTGTTTGCGGTCAGCTACAATCTGGGAGAGGAGCAGCGGAGCGTCTCTCAAGGGGCGGTGACGTCAACACTCTGGAGCCTTCTTCTTCTTCTTTTTTTTAATGGCGGTTGGAAAACAACTTATAGGTGCATTACCGCCACCTTCCAGAATGGAGTATGGACCAGACAAACTATTATATTCTCCCTAAAATACCCGCTCTTCTTAGAAAATTAAAATACTACCAAAAACTACATCCCCAGATGACCTTTGAAACAATTCCCTTATATCTAGTTTATTTTTATTCCTGTCTAACTCTCTACACAACATCTCTCTTTCCTGAATATATTTATTACATTCTAAAAAAATATGTTGGACAGTTTCTCTGGAGCCGAGGTATTGCATTGAACTCATTACACTGATATTGTGCAGTATTTTTTAATGCAACTTTTCTACTTCTGTTATTTGCTGTTGTTTCTAAAGAAAATGCATAATGATATTACAGCTTTCATTGATTTATTTCAAACTTGAAACTGTGTTTAGCCTGTAAGGTGTAAAAAAAAAAAAAATAATAATAATAATAATTAAAAAAAAAATTAACCGATTAATCGATTAGAATCGAATCGAATCGTGGTGTATTCTTAAGTATCGAAAATAATCGAATCGTTGGGTCAGGAAATCGATACTGAATCGAATCGCCATGATGGATGTGATTTACACCCCTAGTCTCCGTGGAAATGTCTTCCCTTTATGAAAATCCTTTCATGCTTCTGCCCTTAAAACTTCCTACCCTTACTAAACATGGCTGAGTTTGAGTCTTTCTGTCGTTTCCAAACTTCACACTGACTTGTAGTTTTTTTGATAGCTCTACTATCTATTAATGCACCGCTCTTATTTCTGAACTGCAAATTCAGTTTGGGGAAGAGTTTGAATTATCGTTTTCCATCTCAGCCAGGCGTGAAATTGGTCACCAGCTGATTTCTTGGCGAACCACTGGTAGCAGTTTATCGCCTCATTGTTGGTACAACCTTCCTCTCTTCCTGGTCTGTTCAGATACCTTGCATATTCAGTGACATCTGCCACCAGAGCTCTCCACTGGCAGACTCTGATTGTTCCCATCCCTCCAGTGAAGCTGAAATAATAGCAGAGCTCAGGCCACCACTCAAGTCAATATTTGTTTAAGGACAGCGCCTGCAGTGAGGGAGCCGACTGTTTTATTGAAGCTTTGTGATTTTGTAATTAATTTAGTCTGAAAACGGTTTACAAGGCAGAACAAAATTTTATACATGGACCATGAATGGTATAGGCTGGTTTTACCTTCAGGGGCCAGACATAGGCTGTATCCGAAAGTCTGCCCCCTAAATCACTATATAGAGCGAGGACTATATAATGATCTCTATAGTGAACTCGGTTAACTGGCCGTTCGGACAGATGACTATTACTTTTTTCTCCCCGTTGGTCATATGACTCCATCTCCCCACATGGTGCCTGCACCTTCTTTGTTGTTTCTCATCCCCAAAGCAGATCCCATGATGCTTTGGGAGGAGAGCTGCTGCAGAGCATTCTGGAATATATCCGCTCATCTCGTGATCTTGGATGCACACTACTTTTCAAGGTGCATTGTGGGAAATTTTGAGTCCACTACTTTTTCATCCAATTAACATTTGGACACTCATAAAATGGCTGTTGTTCTAAAGAAGTATGTTTTAATGGGGATTTAATTTTAAATAGTAATTTGTTGTTTAACTGTTTTCAAATCTCTTAAACTGTTAAAACATCTACTGTAGCCTTTTCTCCAGTTTTTTTTTTTTTTGCTTCTTTAGCATTAAGACTATGGTCATTTCAGAGTAAGGTATGAAGAAATGTCAGATCTGAACTTTATTATACCTCAGTGATTACATTTAGATTGTTGTACACCACCCCAGCAAAATAAAAGCTGCACACCTTTAGACTGAATAAAAAAATTTAAAACCATGATATAGCATATCGTGTACTTTCTATACTGTATGTTTAATGTACAGACTTATTCCAATCATATGAGTTCAAAATAGGGCTGGGCGATAATTCAATAACGATATATATCGATCGATAGACGTGTGGCACAATAGAAAAAAAGAGAGTCGATAAAAGTTCGATAAATAAACACAGTTTTCCTTCCTTCTCATTGTAGCCTATCATCTAGGTTTATGCTAGTCACTACTTCCTCACTACTTCCTCCCAACCAATCACAATCGCTGCCCCAATTGACGGCTGCCATGTTACTAAAAAAGTTTAAAATGACGAAGAAAATAATGACTTTACTAAAACTGTTTTCATTACCCTGAAATAACAGCTAAAATGTGATTAAAATGTGCTAAAATGTGACAATCTAAATGTAATGGTGGTCGGGTAGACCCTCCTCCAGGGGCAGACACCTTGGCAGACAGCTGGTCCCTCCATGGAGCACCACTGACTGCCTCCAACACGTTCTCCCCTCCTCATCCACTGGCATGTCGTCCTCTGGGGCCGTGATATCACCAGCTCCCAGGCAGATGTTGTGCATGTCAGCACATGCCGTTTTGACCTGTAGAAAAAAATAGACAAAAATATTTATTTTTATTCAGTCATCTATCTTTATTACATGATTTATTAGAAATTAAATTTTACTTAATCTAGATCCACTATTTAACTTATTTTTTCGTTTTTATATTTTTATTTTTTTCCTGTATTATGTTTATTTATATATATATATATATATATATATATATATATATATATATATACAGTAATTGCAAATAAAATCAGGCAGTAAGGGGATAACAATTTAGACAAAAAATGATTTATTTCTCAACAGTTTGGCTTCTCAACAAAACATTAGTAATGGTGAAAGTAGTTATTCAAGTCAGTTATTTACAGGGTTTGTACACATTTAAGTATTCAATTCAAATTACTAAAGTTACAAACAAATAAATTACAAACTTAAAAATAAATATAAAATTTGATATTTAAACATATTCATCAATCTGCTGACAAGCGTTTATTTAATAACTGGTATATTCTGATCATTAGCACTCCCCTGTGGGTTAGAATAATAGCAGGTAGATCTTACCTCTCCACTGCGCACTGCCAGCCTGAGAAAAATCCGTCGCAGGTTTTGCTGCCGCCGAAGCCGTCAAAGCGACTCTCCTCCTCCAATAACAAGAAAATTTAAAAAAAATTCCATATATATTTTTTTGTTTTTGTTGTTTCTTTCCGTATTTCTCGAACTGTCGGATTTTGTTTGGCGCTGTTTTTGGGGTAAACGTGATGACGTCGTGTCGTAACCAGGAAGTGCTCCAAAGGCGTCCTGCCAAGTACGCAGCCTGCGAATTGAGACGCAGCCTGTGATTGGTTGGCCTATAGAACACCCCCCCACCCCCCTTCCCCCCCACATTTGCTCTCACATCTTCAAACACAAGTTCGTTTTGGCACAAATATCTCGCAAGGAATGTGACAAAAGTCAAAGCGCGGAGTCAACGTGCTGTGTCTCGCGAGAGCGCGTTTGTGTTCTTGAAGCAGCAGATTCAAGAAGCTGTAATGGCTAAATTGAGGTTGTAATGCAAGATTAACATATGCAAAAAAATAATAATTACAAATAAACTATCAATAATCATTTGTCAGCTGTAATTTTATTTGTGTAAAACTATATGAACACACCAGTAAATAGTTTTTTTGTGCATTCACATTTAAATCAGATTTGAGTGAAAATCCTCTTCAGGTGAAGATTGGACTGACAAGTGTAATTTTTTTTTACATGTTCTTGCCTGATATGTCTTTTAGTGCAACTTCAAATTCAGTTTGTGTGTGTGCGGTTTTTCTTTACAGCAGAACATTTTGGCATACAAGTTCAGATTTTTGTGGTACAAATTCTCACATTGCATTCTCAAGTTTTCACATTAAATTCACAAGTTCGTTCATTTTGGCACATATTTACCTTCATACAGAAACTTCAAAGTAATAACTCGGGTTAAAGCAGGAAACTAAGCTGAACCAGGTTCATTTGTTATATTTATTTTGGTCACTTTTCTGGTCACTTTAGTTTATTCTTTGTCATTATTTAATAACATAACTCAGGTCTCTTAAGTTATTTTTCTTTAAAACAATTCTGTTATGGTTAAAAAAGTTGGTTAAATAAAGATTTAACTCGAAGTCTGCTTTTGTGTTCTTTATTATAATTAAATCATTTAGCAATATCATAAAATGTCCAGGCAGAGCTGCACATAAAATATGGTTTCAAATCTTTTCAATAATTATCGATATCGATCAATATGCATTTTTTTTTTTTTTTTATCGATAAGCTTTTTTTCTATATCGCCCAGCCCTAGTTCAAAATATATTTACATATCATAAAGTGTTAAAATTCTTTTAAAATGTGTTTTGAAAAAGCAACACCTATGGCTCCCGTTTGTCTTGTTGCACAGCTTGATAGTGAATAAAGCTAACTGGTAGTCCTGCATTAGGGTGGGACAATAATTAAATTAAATATCAATATATATCATGATACATTTGAACACAATTTCACTATTTCAATGTACTCTTCAGTTTGCGGTTACAGGGTTTGTCACTGACTGACGTTCTGTGCTCAGGCAGTTCGAGCCACTCAGCAGGAACCACAGCAAATTGATGAGCGACACCACGGACAACGCTTTGGCTCTGCAGCTATAGACGGTCAGCTGATGCTTCAATGCAGGTTGTTTTGTTTTGAACTAATTGTACTTGGCGGACACCATCCCCGCACATATCTCCCATTTTAGCATTTGATGCATGAGAAAACTATTGTAGCTGCTAGACGGTGTAGAAATCATGTGGTTCACAAAGCAACAGCTGGTTGTACAGCTTAAAGTTGCAGTCGGGAGAACAGCTCGGCACAGCTTTTAAAGAAGTCGAGACTGCGAGTGTTTCCCCACCGACAGGGAGACATCCTGTGAAATTATGGGAATTGATGCTTTGAGTCCCTGCTGAACTAAAGGTGCGGTTCAAACGTTAGTGCTGTCAAAAGCCCCATTTGCACTACCCTTTTGAAACCGTGCAAAGAGCGGTCTGAGCATGGTAACCGACATAACTGTTGAGTGTGAATGGAACCGAACCATGCCAGACGCAACCAAATATGCCAAATCTAGTACTAGTTCAACAGTAGGGCTCGACACGGTTCAGTTGTAGCTTGGTTCTCTGATAACGTGCGCATGAGCAGGCTGCGTCATCTCCTTACAGTCAGCTTTCAATAGTTGGCAGTGATGCACATCAGTATGTTGCTTGCCAAACGCCATAAAAAAGAACAAGTGTAAACAACAATCGAAATCTTCTCAACTCTACATACTTCCCAAAAGCCGACTCTGTCAAGTAAATTCACCAAAGGCTGCCTTCTTCAACTGGCTCTCCGCAAACAATAAAATATCAGAAGTATAACCAAACATCACTTCCTGAATGTTACAGGAGCTGCCATTTGGATTTGCTTGATTCCCTCCTTCAATCGTAGCAGTATTACCGTAGATCATCACTAGGAGGCGACGATCCGTGCTGATGTGATGTATAAATGATCGTAAGGAACCAAGCTTGGCACGGTTAACTGATCCAAGCTCGGTCAGGACTGCATGGATTGGTTTCAGAGGGATAATGTAAATGGGGCAAATGCTAGCTTTGGCCAGGTTTTAAAAAATTAAAAAGAGGGAATCTGTTTGGTTTTCAGTTAAGATGAGAAGTGCAAAAAAAAAGCCTTTTTAGAAAAAAAAAAAAAAAAAAGATGGATAAGAAAACACAAATGTAAGTCAAGATTAGAGCAAAGAAGTATGACTGGGGGAATGGGGGAGAAATCGTAAATTTTTTTTTAATTAATTGTGGACCATTAGTTTGTATTTTTAGAGCGAGTTATTTTGCTAATTTATTATAACTTATTGTGAACACAGTTTTTCATGCTTGGGTGAGTTTGTCTTCTTGAACATAAGAAAGTCGGTAATGAAAAAATAAAGGAGATTATGGAGAAAGAGGCAAGAAGCCATTTTTTCCAAACACTAATTAATAGCACAATCTTTCCAATAAAGATGCGTTTGGCTCTTGGTTCAGAAGCATCCAAGTTAGACTCACTTCAGATCTGCCAGATGTTGTTTAATGTGACCATGCAATCAGCAAACTTTCTTTCCTCTTGATCAAGACGCTTTATTTTTCAAAATCAAAACAAACTTAGATTTTCTACCGCAACATGACGTGACAGGCAGATCATATCATCTCATTTCGTTCCTTTTTTGCCACTCAAAAAAAAAACAACAACAATAATCAAAAGCGTTCAAAAACTGTATGGCTTTGCTGACTGAATTCAAGAGGTCACCTGGCCCCAATAGCCAACTCCAATATAATCCAGGTGCTGCAGTCACCTGTCCATAATGAAGGGGCGGAGGCGAGAAACAGCGTAAATTATGAAACGGCAGCAAAACACAACTAAACAAGTTCATAATTTCATAATTAAGTCAGTCAACTTATACTTCAAACCAAAATATTTCATGTTCATATGTATCATACCAAAACCAGACAAAAATAGTAAACTAGAAATAAATATTCAATCATAAATCAAGCATTTGGCTCCAATACTAATTTCTAAAATTTTATATTGGAGGAGCTTTGCATAATAAGGTTCAAATGTTTAAACAGGATTCTGTTTTGGGCTTTCTTTGCAGTTTTTTCCTATTGTTTATATCAATATCAGAATTCTGTCACATGGGAAAAAAATTAAGAAATATATTGTGATTTAAGCTTTGGACATATCATTGAGCCCAGCCCTGCAGTCAGAGCAGAGGGGAGCACTGCTCCATTTTTCCACAGCAAATGTAAAGCCCATCCAGCCATGAGTTCATTAGATAAAGCTTCAGCACACTGGGTTTATCAAGCATGATGATGATCCAAACAACAAAACCAAAGTATTCTCTAAATAGCTTTAAAAATTAAGAGTGGCCTAGTCAGGGGAGGAAAAAAAAACGTAATTTCCAAGATTTTATTGCACATACGTCCTGATCTCTCTGGATGGATTAACAAATGATTAAGGCTTTTGTATTTACCATAATTATTTTTGTCTGTCCAAATTAGTGAAGCATTAAAATTTATATAAAAGCAAAAAAAATAAATAAATAAATCTGTAAAAATGGGAATACATTTTTCATCATGGTACACTTTTAGTTTTATCACTGTCAAATGAAATTCTTCATTAATTTAAAACAAGAACACTGAGAGCTGATCTTCAACTTATGTATCAACTCTATAATTTATTTGTCTCTTACAACTTTAACTTCTTTTAATCTGCATTTGCTATGAAGCAAAATATGATTTCTAAGGAGAATTTGGCTCAGCAATTCCAATTAACACTTTTATCTGACTAAACATGACTCTCCACACGTAGGAATAACAATGATGATTCATCCTGACAAGACTGTAAAAATAGTTTTTCTTTTTCCTTCCCGCATCGAGTCATTTTCAAAAGATGATGCAGAAAATACCCAGAATACCGCGGGAGCTAATCCCTTGTTTTGGTGGAAGTGGAGATTCTCCCGGCGAACCGAGGCCAGCCATAATGCCACAGTGTTTCCAGTGGAATGCTGCGGCTATTGTAGAACTAGATGACTCCCACCAGCAAGACTGCTCCTCCCTTCACCCCCGCACTGACAGAACAGTACAATGTGTTGAATTCTACCTTTGAAGGCATGCTACTGTTTCCATAGCCTATGACCCTGAGGCTGAGATCCCAGGCCAAGACAATGGGGAGGATAACACGGAAGTCGTTACTCGGCCCCACCGTTATCATTGCTTCCTCTCCAGTAATAATTGCACATCTACTTTCTCCTAAACGTGAAGCCAAAATGCACTGGAGCTGATTTTAATTTGTAACTATATGACATCTATATCATGCTTGCTTTTGTTAGCAGTTTAAAACAAATTGATAAAATCATAAGATGACACTGATTAGCTATTAATAAAAGAAAAAAAAAAAACGAAGTGACATTGAGATACCCCTCCCATTGGAGTGTTTATATAGCCCTTTTTAGCTTTGTGGTTTAGTGCTAATTGTTTTTATTTAATTAAACGAGAATTATAGGTTCAGAAATGTTATCAAGTAGAAAGTTGAAGATCCTTGGGAGCAAACAGTGGGATGAAAAATGGAGAGGAAAAAAAAAAGGATGATTTTTGGGAGGTTTGGGCCTCATTCTGTCAAAAAAAAAAGCCTCCCTTTCCTCCCCCTGCACACTTTTTATCTCCCCCTCTCGGGGTGGAACAAATCATTTGGTAAATGGGATTAGTCCCCACTCTGCCTCCCTCCCTTCCTTCCTCGCTTGTCTTCTTTCTTTTCTGAAGATCATTCTTGAGTTACTCTTTTTTTTTTTTCCTCCTGGATAAAAACCAAGTGGTTTAATTCAATGGAAAGAGTTAGAGGGAAACTGAATTAACGAGGACTAAATTGAGGATTTGAGAGCTTCATTCAGCTCTCCTGGCCTTTCATGGGAGTTCTTTTTAAAATCTTTCCTTTTTCAGAAGCAGTCATGGCTAAACAAACTCAATCTCTGTAAATTGTTATCGCAGAGAACCCAGGAACTGAAGGGATGACACAGTTCTCCTAGATTACAGAGCTTGATACCCCTGATGATAAGTGACGCTGAAGCCTGTTAATCAGGCTGAATCAATGATGTCACCACTTGTAAGCGGGACGGTCCTGACCTGGGCTTGATAAACAATGAGGCCAGCTGAGGGCATCACAAAAGAGGGCCATCTCTAGGCCAGCTGGGCATGTAGTGCTCGGCAGATGGACATGAATATATTTTAAATTACATTCAAATGTACGTTTTTAATGCGGAGCAGTAGCAAATAAAGTGGCAATAAAGAGAAGTTGGTTTTATTGGCAAAAAAATTGGTCAGGCTTGTGGTGGAAAGGAGGGGGAATGTGACATTGTTCCATCTGTGGTGGGTCTGATGTGGAAATCTTTTATATATTTAAACAATAAAACCTTTGTTCTGTTTTTGGTTAGAAGGAGAGGAGATTGTAGAAAATGTTGAACCAAACCTAAAAGTCCAATTTTTCAAAAGTAGAAAGAAGGTTTTATAGCCTGGCTTAATAAGAGTTGATCCAAATCAAGTGGTGGAAAAAAAGTTGTAATTATTTTGGCTCAAAGATAATTTTTTATAAATATTATATCTTATTATGTCTCAGTTCAGTTTATATTGCGAGGTCTCTACGCCGTATTGCAGAACTAGGTACATTGTAATTATATAATATTTTAATATCTAATTACCTCGCTATGTCTACCTCTAAATTCCCCTTTAATTCGGTTTAATCCGTCCCTGTTATATTTATGCTGTGAAAATCAAAATGGAAAAGGAAGTCTGAAAATTCTATTTGATTTTTCCTTGGAGAGGCAGTATAATGATGATGCTGATTGAAGGTCCTCAGTCATCCAGGTCATAGTCATTCCGTAAAAATTCAAACAATATCCACTGGACTTGGTTTCCAGGATTTGAAGACGTTTCGCCACCTCTCCAGAATTTTTACGGGAAAAAGGTATAATGATGATGATGATGATTGTATTTGTACATGAGCAGTATGCAACATTATATGGACCTAAAAAACTGGAAATATGCAGGGGGGCACCAGGTTATAAGATAAACATACAAATTTCCATCTGTATTCTCTTGACAGGTTGTTAATCAGACCTGTTTATCATGTAAATATATGAGGAAAATGAACCAGTTTACACATATATTAATAAACCATACAAAGAGTGTTTACACTACACACACCTCACACTTAAAATACGTTGGTTCTAAAAGACTTCCAAGGAGGCACCATTTTTCTCACACACTTTGACCTTTGTGCTAACATACTAAGTTGTTCTCACACACATGCATCCACCTACACACAAATACTGTCAAAATAACTTTACTTTTAGGCCCCGTCCACACGAAGACGAACCCTGGCCTAAACGCACAAATTTTTCACCAAACCAGCCTCTCATCCACACGAAGCCGGCGTTTCGGGGGTCTGTAAACGATCTTTTTTTTATTCACCCTTCAGAGTGGGAAGATTCTGAAACGCCGTTTTCGTGTTTCCATCTTTACACCCTAACCGCATTTTTTTTTTTACACGCATGCGTCATAGCGTCGCCTCTAAACACGCAAGCGCGACACATCACAACAACAATGGCGCCGTTGCTGCTAATGCTACTCACCCTGCTGTCGGGCTGGTCGGGCTTACAACAGAATCTTCTTCTTCTGGAATATCTCCAGGAAGAATAGAGCAATATCGACGACATAGTTCAGCACCTGAATTTGACTTAACCACGAAAATAGACCCGCAGGGCAACCATGTATAAATATTAGTGCGCATGCCCTACATTTCGTCGCTTATTTTTGCTTTGGCACCACAGCGCCACTTACAGGCCTGGCATACATTTTGCAGCGTTTTCATGCATTCGTGTGGACGCTCACATTTATTTTACGTCTCCGTCTTTACGGCAAACGTTTTGGAAAATATTAGCGTTTCGTGTTCGTTTTGACTTCGTGTGGACGGGGCCTTAATCACATGCTTTTACCACTAATGACTGCAGACAAACTTACACTTTATAATCTCTGAACTCTACTGTAGAGGTCGCACGTATGACTTAAAGCTGTATTGACGGATTTTCGCAAACTTTTGGAAAGACCAGCCCTCTCCACTTTGAAAAAATAAAAAAAATGCACATGCACAACCCTCTCAGGAGGGAACGGCTATTAAGCGTGTGCAAAACCGTGCACAAGCCCATTTCTCCTTGTGCACGCTCTGTTTAAAAGTTGCTCTTTGCTTCACTTATACAAGCTTACTTTCCAAAAGAAGATTCTCCACTATACCTAAGTTTTTTTACACTCACCGGCCACTTTATTAGGTACACCTGTCCAACTGCTCGTTAACACTTAATTTCTAAGCAGCCAATCACATGGCGGCAACTCAGTGCATTTAGGCATGTAGACATGGTCAAGACAATCTCCTGCAGTTCAAACCGAGCATCAGTATGGGGGAGAAAGGTGATTTGAGTGACTTTGAACGTGGCATGATTGTTGGTGCCAGAAGGGCTGGTCTGAGTATTTCAGAAACTGCTGATCTACTGGGATTTTCACACACAACCATCTCTAGGGTTTACAGAGAATGGTCCGAAAAAGAAAAAACATCCAGTGAGCGGCAGTTCTGTGGGCGGAAATGCCTTGTTGATGCCAGAGGTCAGAGGAGAATGGCCAGACTGGTTCGAGCTGATAGAAGGGCAAAAGTGACTCAAATAACCACCCGTTACAACCAAGGTGGGCAGAAGAGCATCTCTGAACGCACAGTACGTCGAACTTTGAGGCAGATGGGCTACAGCAGCAGAAGACCACACCGGGTGCCACTCCTTTCAGCTAAGAACAGGAAACTGAGGCTACAATTTGCACAAGCTCATCGAAATTGGACAATAGAAGATTGGAAAAACGTTGCCTGGTCTGATGAGTCTCGATTTCTGCTGACATTCGGATGGTAGGGTCAGAATTTGGCGTCTACAACATGAAAGCATGGATCCATCCTGCCTTGTATCAACGGTTCAGGCTGGTGGTGGTGGTGTCATGGTGTGGGGAATATTTTCTTGGCACTCTTTGGGCCCCTTGGTACCAATTGAACATCGTTGCAACGCCACAGCCTACCTGAGTATTGTTGCTGACCATGTCCATCCCTTTATGACCACAATGTACCCAACTTCTGATGGCTACTTTCAGCAGGATAATGCGCCATGTCATAAAGCTGGAATCATCTCAGACTGGTTTCTTGAACATGACAATGAGTTCACTGTACTCAAATGGCCTCCACAGTCACCAGATCTCAATCCAATAGAGCATCCTTGGGATGTGGTGGAACGGGAGATTCGCATCATGGATGTGCAGCCGACAAATCTGCGGCAACTGTGTGATGCCATCATGTCAATATGGACCAAACTCCCTGAGGAATACTTCCAGCACCTTGTTGAATCTATGCCACGAAGAATTGAGGCAGTTCTGAAGGCAAAAGGGGGTCCAACCCGTTACTAGCATGGGGTACCTAATAAAGTGGCCGGTGAGTGTAGTTGTTTTTTTGTTTTTTTTAATCTTTTACAATTTATAAGTCTTTTTCTTTATAATTTTTATAATTTCAGTCATTTGTCACCTTAGCTTTGAGATAATTTTAAAACAACAAAGAACAAAAAACAAGCAAACACACACCTGCACCAAGAAGCCGAACGGTGATGGGACTCCGATAGCATTGTCAACGGTAAACATGTCATCATTTAAAGCGTGTTTTATACTCTCCTTTTGGTTGGGAGCCTCTGGGTCTAGCAGGTGTCGTTTTGTTTCCTGGACATGGACCATGACAAACCTGGGACACAAGGCCTACCCCTCCAGCCCCATCCCTCCTCCAAATGTGGAGCATAACAGCTCTTAAAGGGGCCTAGTCAAAACTGTCTATTTAAAAAAACAAAAAAACAAAAACAAAACGGGTATAAAATATGTATTCCCTTCAAATAAATTCATATCAAACCTTCCCTTCTAATGATGTTTACCTAATACTCTTTGCACCCAGTGGACATGAAAATGACATGAACATCGTTGTTGGCTGTTGCCATCTGCTGGTAACTCTTTACATTTCCATTCATCAACTGAGAAGTACTTTTTATGACTTTCGGGATCAAAGTTGTTGGTTATATTTGCTCTTTTTTTAACTTTTGTTCTTGGGATTTTCCTCTTTCCTAACCTCGGCTGGAGAAATGCTGACTTGCTTTTTCCCTTTCTTCCTTGTTTACTCATGGCGCACATGCACAATATTGTATCTCCGGTCACATGGTCTTATTAAGGTCTTGTTTGCAAGTGAAAGTCTTTGTTTGCAACGAAAGTGAGCTACTGACATAGAAATTAGTGAAATGGTAGATTGCAGGGTCCCTTTAAGTCACCTTAATTATAACATTTACTCTGAGGTTGCATTCTCTGATGGTTTATACAGTAGGGTGACCATATTTTCATTTCGGAAAACCAGGACACCTTGGAGCGGGGGCGGGGATGGCGGGGCGGGGGGTTTGGGTGGGGTGGTTAGTACGGGTTTGGGATCTTTGTTCCCATGCACTCACTTAACATAGGCCTACGTAATCCTACAATAACATTATATTTACAGTTGATTTATTAAAAATGCTTTTCAGTAAAAGTCAACAGCAATAACTCCAATAACAAACGATAATTTTATTCAAAATGTATTCATTAAAAATGCTTAACAATTCCTGTAATGAATAAATAGCAGAATGAAAGAAATAATGTCTCATCATCGGGATTTGCTCCGTGATCAGAGGAAATGTTACTTTGCGCCGAACAGTGGTGAAAATTGGAAGTTCAGTTTAATATAATACAACTCTGTGAATAGTTCCGTCTGAAATGAATGAAAATAGTGGTTTTAATAGTTATAGAGGCAGATATGTGGTGGTAATGTTTTGTTTATCTAAAGCTTTTAATCTGTTACTGTGTAAATGGGTTTGGCTGTAATTTAAGGACAGATTCTAATAGATCTGCAGAGTGGGAACTATTTAATTTTTTTATTGCTGTTTTGCACAATATGCTTAACTATTTTTTGTTGTTGAATATTAGAGATTTTGTAGATATATTTTGTACATACATTGTTTAGATTTACTTATATATTTCTAACCCTTTTATAGAATAGAAAATCCCTTTATTGTTCCACAATGGGCAAATTTACAGCAGCAGAAAGGTTATTAAAAATGGTCACACAAATGAGGACATAAGAAAATGTATAAGAATAACATAATAGGGAAGAGTTAAAATATAAAAAATACAATTCTGTAAAGTGTTTTATCAATGTAAAACTGGAGAATTAATAACCAATATGCAGCTATGGACATTTTTACAGTGATGGATATTTGAAAATAGCAGCAACATCAGAGATGTGCAGAATGACAGCAGCAGGTTATTTAACTGACTAAGGTTTCTATCATTACATTTGATTTTATTTGTTCCTGCTCCCGGTGGTTGGAATCTTTATTCCACTCTGGATTCTTGTGAGTGTAGTCTTTGTTCACTTTAACTTTTTAAAAAATAAATAAATAAACAAACAGTTTTGAAAACCTCAGTATTCATTCTTTTCCTGGTTTGTGTGTCAACTTTCACGGTTGCTAAGCAACAGAGCATAACTGGAAAATAATCCAATAAAGATGTAGGACGTAATACTGTATGCTAGCATTAGCCCCAACTTTCCGACCTCCTTTCTTCTTTTTACTCGATGCAGCAGGCACAAAAAAATCATCTAGAGACATGTTGGCGTTTACCACAACTATTGTTTCAGTTCACACGGTGGGTTGTTGTCTTAAATTGTAGATTTACTTCGACCCAGACAGGAGACAAAAAACACATGACTATTCTGCAGCGTGCATCACGTGGTCCCCAATATGCTTTATTTTATTATGACCTCAGCCAGCTAAACTAGCTTCATCAACACCAAAATCTGTCCCATGTGTTTACTTTCTACAATAATCCTTCCCCTGCTCTTTGAGTGCAATGGCTAAGTGTGTTTCACAAAGTTAGATTACATAAGGTTGACCTGGATATTATGGGTGAACAACACTAAAGTGAATTAAGCTATCAGTTCTGAAAACTCACAGCTGCTGTAATCTAATTCATTCAGGTTAAACTGAGTACTCCATCCTCAAAATAAACAAGTTACTCTAATCAATTTAAGATCATTTGAGAACTATAAACTTAAAATAATTAAGTTATAATCCAGTCATTTGAGATAATTTAAGTACTTCAGACTCCAAATAAACAAGTTACTATAATCTAATCATATAAGATAATTTGAGTACTGCAAACTCAAAATAAACAAGTTACTATAATCTTATCATATAAGATAATTTAAGTCCTGCAAACTCACAGTAATTAAATCAATCCAATGTAATTCATCTAAGTTGACTTTAATTACATTTTTTGAGGCAGAAAGTTTGCATATGTTTTTTAAGTAAGGTCAACTTATAAAACTTTACAGTGTAATTATTCGGTATAATACTGTGTGATTGTAGCTAATAAAGGTTCCATTGTATTTTAACCCAGTTTATCACGCAGGCTGGATTCCCTCTTCTTTCAGTAGCATCCAAATGAACAGAAACACATTTATTTAGTTGGTGGTTCATACATTTGCTAAGAGCCGTAGCCTAAATTACTAAATTGGTGAAAGATAACTGTATTTTTAACAGCCGGATACAGTAGTCCAAACTTCTTGGAAAGGGGCTAAAACCCTCGTAAGTAAGCAAATTACAGTTATAATCATTCAACTCATAATAAATAATGAGTTTTACCCTTGATTTGAATGGCCTATTAATTAACTATAACTCCCAGTTCTATTTATTTTATATATTCATAATCTTCTGGAAAGCTGGCATAACATATTGATCTATATTGGTTGAAAAAATATTTTCAGCTCTAGTTTTAAACCGCTCTTAGTCTGGCCTGTCACCCAGAGACGCTAACATAGCCACTGGGATCATTCCAGCACTGAAACCCCTCCACCATGTTAAGGTGGCAGTTCAAGGAGGAATTGCTTCCTCATCAGGGTGTCGTGTCTTGAACACCCTGCAGAGGAGCCAAGGAGGACTACATCACTTTGTTGGTGCTGAAACACCTCTAGCTTCTCACAGAGGAACTAAATGAACTGTCTTGGTTTAGTTTATAATAAGGGATATTTGGATTCAGAAACCTCTCCAAGTCCTTAGACCCAAGGGGAGTTCAGAGAGGCCAATTAACATGTTTACCATTGTCAAACATGTCTTTTTTTTTTACTATGTGGGGGAAGCCGGGGCACCCGGAGTGAACCCACGCATACACGGGAAGACATTTCCCCCCGTGCAGCCCTTGCTTTTTAAATTCAACTGAAAAAAAAAATCCTATTTTTCTGAAACCCCCCACCACCACCCACCATTAAACCCCCACGTCCCCCTCCACCGCCGACTATCTTCCTAACCCCACGTGATGCAAGCCCACCACCACTGGTACTCTAAATCATCAGAGTCCGCGCTAATGGTCCATCCAGTCTGTTTTTTCCTCCTGCCATCTTTGTATAGGCGCTTATGTGATGGAGTAAGAGCTTTTTTAAATCGCCTCCACAATGAAACCTTTTTGATTGGGACCTCTAATTCTTCAGAACTACTGTCCTGCAATGGCAACTCATTTTCTGCCTCTGTATCTAATCCCTGAGGTGGTTCGGGGATGATGATTGGTTGGTATGTAAAGATTCTTGGTGGTTTGGGTGATGGTATATTAGCTGGAAGCGATGTTGCTCGGTTTGATATTGCGACAGCTTTACTTTCATCTACCACCACTTCTCTAGGAACTGTTACATTGTTGACAGTTTGAAGCTCAAGAGCAGTCTTTGTTTCTGGCTTCTCATCCAAAGATTCTTCTGATTCCAATCCCTCACATTTCTTGATGGATGTTGGTTGGTTTGTAAAGATTCTTGGTGGTTTGGGTGGTGGTATATTAGCTGGAAGGGATGTTGCTGGGTTTGATACTGAGACAGCTTTACTTTTATCTACCACCACTTCTCTAGGAACTGTTACATCGTTGACAGTTTGAAGCTCAAGAGCAGTCTTCGTTTCTGGCTTCTCATCCATAGATTCTTCTGATTCCAATGCCTCACATTTCTTGATGGATGTTGGTTGGTATGTATGGATTCTTGGTGATTTGGGTGGTGGTGTCTTAGCTTTTTGGATTTGATTCTCCTTTTGACAGCTCTCACTTTCAGCAGAATTTGCCTGCTCCGTATCATTTTTTGTTTCTGAAACATGGCAAAGTTTTGTCTCGTTATGCTCGAAAGCTGTCTGAGATAACTCTGTTTCTGTTACTGCCAGAATGTTCTGTGTCAGAGTCTTGTCCTGTTGGACGTCATTTTCTTGTGTTTCAGGGATCTTTTCCTCTTGGGGGACCATTGTTGGTGGAAACATCACAGTTTTATTTGTATGACTCTCATTTGTTGAGGAGGCTGTCTGATCCTCAACCATTTCAGGTTTTGAAACTTCCTGCTGTTCAACACGTTCTTCAGAAACCTTTTGGTCATTGACGGTTTCTTGCTGGGCGGCTGCCTTTCTCAGCAATGCTGCCCTTATCCTGTTCTTACGTTTGGCTTTCTTTGATAGTTTTGGCTCCACATGCTGCTCATTTATTTCTTGTGCTTCAGAGATCTTTTCGTGCTCAGCAACCATCTGTGGTAGAGACACCAATGTTTCATTTGTATGACTCTCATTTGTTGAGGAGGATGTCTGATCCTCAACCATTTCAGGTTTTGAAACTTCCTGCTGTTCAACACGTTCTTCAGAAACCTTTTGGTCATTGACGGTTTCTTGCTGGGCGGCTGCCTTTCTCAGCATTGCTGCTTTTTTCCTGTACTTACGTTTGGCTATCTTAGGTTGCTTTTTCTTGTCCCTCTTTCGGACCTGATTTTTTTGTGTTTTAGAGACTCCTTTTTCTTGAGTGACCAGCTGTGGTTCAGAAATCATGGTTTCATTTATAGAATTATCATTTCTTGAGGAATCTGTCTGGACCTCAACTATTTGCAGTGTTAAAACTTGTTGCTGTTCAACATTTTCCTCAGTCGCTTTTTGACTGTCATTGGTTTTTTGGTCAGAGGAGGTTTCTTGTACGTTTTCCCCTTCAAATAATGCTTCTTTTCTGATCTCACTTTCAGACTGTTTAGATAGACTGGTCCATTGCTGATCCCTACTGTGTTGTGTTTCCGAGACCTCTTCCTTTTCACAATTTACCAATACATCTGTTCCTGTTTGTGTTGAAATCATCTGATGGACAGGTGATTCAAAACTGATTTCCAGTACATCTGTCTCACTTTGTGTTAAAACATCTTGAGCATGGACTGATTTCAGCTTTGGGCTTTCCTGTAAATCTGTCTGAGTTTCGTTGGAAACCATTTGCTTCTGCAGGTGTCTTTGTTCTGAGACAGGCTGCTCCTGGTGTTTGAGTTTCTTACTTAGCTCAAGATTAATGTTGAACATCTCGCTGGCTTCTTTTTCGGTGACAGGTGGAGGAGAGGTGTTCATATTTTCTTTTGTTGAAGCCTCCACTTGAGTTTTTCCCAACGTTGAAACATCTTCCTTTTCAACTTTTTCCCCACAAAGACTTTGTACTTTAAGTTCGTATGTTTCTATCCAAACTTTGAATGGTACTTTTTTCTTTTTGTTGCGCCTAATAGATGGCTTTTGCTCCCCTTGTTTATCGGTGACCTGCTGTGAAACCATTTGATCACTCGGGGTTTGTGGCTCAGAAGCAGGAAAAGTAAATTCTTTGATGCTTTCTGAGGTTTGACTTGCTGAAAGATTCTCCTTCTGGATCTCCATAGTCTGGTTGGATGTCATTGTACAATTGTTTAAATACTAAGATAAGCACTTTTTTCGCAAAGCAATAAGAACTGAACTCAGAACTTGATGTAAATGTTCAACAGTGTTTTAAAACAAAGCTGAAAGTTGCTTTAAGCTGCGAAAAAAATCTGCACGTGAAAAGGTCTGTACCATGGAACTGCAAAGCTGTTGTGATACAATGACCTATTCTGACTGGCTTCTAAAGAATTCTGCCATTCTACCCTGATGACATCATACAATTCCGCATTTTAATTAGGTTCACACCCACCCACCCACAGACACACACACACACACACACACACACACACACACACACACACACACGTTGTGTCATAATATCCTTGTGGGGACCTTCCATTGACTTCCATTAATTTCCCACTAATTTATATGGCCTAACCATGACCCTTGCCCTAACCCTAACCATTACCGACACATACCTATCCCTAAACCTAACCTAAACTCAATTCACACCTTAGTCCTAAACCTAACCCCCACCCCAAGAAGAGAAACTTTCCTTATGGGTACCAGTTGTTGGTCCCCACAAGTACCTATGAGTCCCCAAAATGTAGCATATTCCTAGGAAATTGTCCCCACCAGGTATTAAAGACATGGCCACACATTACACACACACAGACTGTACCAGAGACTGCACCTGACCCCAGGCTCACACCGACTCCGGTCTTACCGGTGCGGTGGGTGCGGCGCTGCAGTGATTCCAAGTCATTAAAAAGATGTAAACCTCTCTCACCGCCTGCTGAGCTGTCCGGCTGCGGTTACCGAGACACTCCGGCGCTGCAGAAAATTCAGCAAGTAAGCTATCCTTGCGGCGTGCCGGAGCCCTCCGCAACAAGCTCTCGCAAATATCCTTATTTGGGCCGTGTTATCGCGTGAAGTTACGTGAACTCAAGTGAACTTCTGTTCTCGTGAATTAAATCTCCGGACCTGTTGCCAGAGCCGCACCGCACCATAGTCAAAAGGGCGGTGTGAGAGGGGGTGTGCGGGAGTTGCGGTCTCCGTCGGCTCGGTAACCGCACCGGAGCCAGTGTGAGCAAGGGGTTACCTGCACTACCTCAGCCTGGAATATACTATTGCTGCTGTTTTTATTGCTTGTATTGTAATGTCTATACTCTATATTTATCTTATCTTCTTTTACATGTTCAATATTAAATATTGAATGTTAACGCTAAATGTCATATGTTCTTTGTACTGTATTTATTAGTGACTAGGGTGACCATATTTTCATTTCGGAAAACCAGGACACCTTGGAGCGGGGGCGGGAAAGGGGGTTAGTACGGGTTTGGGATCTTTGTTCCCATGCACTCACTTAACATAGGCCTACGTAATCCTACAATAACATTATATTTACAGTTGATTTATTAAAAATGCTTTTCAGTAAGATTCAACAGCAATAACTCCAATAACAAACGATAATTTTATTCAAAATGTATTCATTAAAAATGCTTAACAATTCCTGTAATGAATAAATAGCACAATGAAAGAAATAATGTATCATCATCAGGATTTGCTCCGTGATCAGAGGAAATGTTACTTTGCGCCGAACAGTGGTGAAAATTGGAAGTTCAGTTTAATATAATACAACTCTGTGAATAGTTGCGTCTGAAATGAATGAAAATAGTGGTTTTAATGGTTATAGAGGCAGATATGTGGCGGTAATGTTTGGTTTATCTAAAGCTTTTAATCTGTTACTGTGTAAATGGGTTTGGCTGTAATTTAAGGACAGATTCTAATAGATCTACAGAGTGGGAACTATTTAATTTTTTTATTGCTGTTTTGCACAATATGCTTAACTAAGTATTTTTTGTTGTTGAATATTAGAGATTTTGTAGATATATTTTTTACATACATTGTTTAGATTTACTTATATATTTCTAACCCTTTTATAGAATAGAAAATCCCTTTATTGTTCCACAATGGGCAAATTTACAGCAGCAGAAAGATTATTAAAAATGGTCACACAAATGTGGACCATTAGAAAAAATGTATAAGAATAACATAATAGGGAAGAGTTAAAATATAAAAAATACAATTCTGTAAAGTGTTTTATCAATATAAAACTGGAGAATTAATAACCAATATGCAGCTATGGACATTTTTACAGTGATGGATATTTGAAAATAGCAGCAACATTAGAGATGTGCAGAATGACAGCAGCAGGTTATTTAACTGACTAAGGTTTCTATCATTACATTTGATTTTATTTGTTCCTGCTCCCGGTGGTTGGAATCTTTATTCCACTCTGGATTCTTGTGAGTGTAGTCTTTGTTCACTTTACCTTTTTAAAAAATAAATAAATAAACAGTTTTGAAAACCTCGGTATTCATTCTTTTCCTGCTTTGTGTGTCAACTTTCACGGTTGCTAAGCAACAGAGCATACGGCGGTAAAACCCGCCGAAGGGTGGACCTGTTCGAATTTACAGCCAAAACTCTTCCGGCCTCCTTATTTTCAAGGACTTCGAAGGATCCAGTCTAGGTAGACCGCGTCCTTGGAGGATGCAGCCCAGGTTTTCGAACAGAGCCTCTTATTATGAACAGGGCTGCCCGCACTGAAGCGGCTCAGGGATTACGTCACACGCAGCGTCGTGCGCAGTGCCCTAGTGCCTGTAAATTTAATGGTCCAATTAAGGTAATTTGAAAAATCAGGACATTTCCTCACTTTCTAAAAAAAACCCGGGACGCCCGGGACAGGACGTGAAATACGGACGTTTGGTCACCCTAATATACAGTATATCTTTTAGCATGTTAAGTATAAATATATGCTATCATTTTATCTTTAAACCTTTTACTTTTTCAGGTTGTTTTTTTTTTGGGTTAACCTCAGGTGTTAACGTCATGATTGAATTATTAGGTTACAGGCTTGCGTGATGAGCTGCTGCAGAACAATGTCTTCCGTGTGTTTTGGTCATTATGGTTCTCAGAGGGCGCCGTGAGCAGAGTCTATACATGTTCGTGAAACCCGCCACCATTCCCACAGCATGTCCGGCTCTCCCTGGCTGTAATCCAACACTCTGTGACTCATTACCAACATAAATGAACCAGCAGTGCGAATGTTTGGGGGTGGGCTGAACAACAACAAAAGTCTCATCAATTCAGACAAGGTTTGCGGGTTCCCCATAACATTCCTGGAATACCTATCATCCGGTAACGGGATGTTTGTGTGGGACACAGATAAAATTTCAAAGTTTTTAATGAAACATGTTTTCAGTGAATGTTTTTCCTCAGGTTTTCATGCAGCTGTCAGTTTAATTAGCTTGTCCTTTTTTGTCATGCTGCTGGAGAAAGGTAGGGGAGGACGGAGCGGTGGATCTTATCGGCCCCTGTGTTTTAGGTCAGCTCACTTGGCACAAAAGCAAACATGGGACCACCTCAGAAAGGGAGGGGGCTGTCCTACAATACTTCTTTTGGGTAGACAACAGGAAACTTTAGGAGGGTCCGGGTCATGCTGTTGATACAGACCGATCAATGGAAGCTCAGTGTTTCCTGTCCAAGAATACCAGTGTTTTTAAAAGGTTTTTAAAGTTTGATCTGCTGGATGTTTGGATTGTTTCTCTGGAAATGGACTGACCCTTGTTCAATTCAGTTAATTAATCTGAAGTGGAGCAGAGAAACCATTTAAAATCAGTGTATATTGATAAATTAACTGTACTATGGATTCCCTAATGTGAGTGATGGATAAGTTGGGTTATGCTGTCATTCACTTAAACAAATGGTCTTACTTTGTGTTGTCTTCCTGTTATTACAATGCATAGGTTTAATGTTTTCATAACAATTCAGTCCCAAACACATTTGACATATAGTTACTGTAATTGTTAGGTCAACAGGTCCCCTTAATGCTGCATGAAGTCTGAAAAAATGCATTACCCATCCCGGTGAAATGATTGAGAGATGGTTCCACCTCACATCTGTGCACGCTTTTAATGAACGTATAGAAATGATAAACTTTTAGTCCTGGCACTCTGACAACATAGAACTACATTATAGCTACTGTGCTTTCTGACAGCAGGATGGTAAAGTGGTTCTGATTAACTCAGAAACCCGGTTTTTGACAGTCTTTTCACTTCATGATTGTTTTCCTACAATGCTGCTGGACATTAAGCAGGAATACTACATGCAACAAACACATTTGTGGATCAAGAGCACATTTTAGTCAATATTTCAAAGGCCATGCAACTTTTAAATTAACCAACACAATCCTCTTTTGGTTGCAGACTATTCATTATAACAACCTTCTGAGGTCCTTTTAATCTGAGTTCCCACTGAGAAGAACCCCCCCATCCACACACCCCCGTCAGGTGGAGTAGTTGGTGTTCACCAGCCCATAGCTCCTGTACGCCTTTGTGACTCCACTCAAGAGCTAAACAAATAATTGGCTCCAGCCTGTCTTTGGTCGAGTGCGGGGTCGCACAGACGGGAGCATGCAGAAGAGGTTGGGGGGGGTGGACATGAGAGTCCCTCTATGAAAGAGGGAAAAAGAAAACAGAGGGTAGCTGTTGTATTAAATGAGTTAGTTCAGAAAGAAATCAGTTTTTAATTAAATGCATATTATGCTTTCCCAGCATATTACTGGTTAAATCAGTCCACATTTCAGACACACCTTGTTCCTACACTTTAAGAAACCATGTTGATCAGAAGCAGGCTATGTTCTAGAGGTCCAAAACACATTCTCAGGGTTTATAAAATATTAATCGCATCCATATTTTTAATTTTTGGTTGAATAAAACAATCTATATCCTCCAGAGGGCACTGTTCTTCAATAGGAGGAAACATCAGACAGGGAACGGTTGGAAAGAGTTATGTATTTCTCTGAGAGAACAACCTCTTAAATCTGGCCTCAGGACGGTCCTGTTCAGTAGATTTGTGCTGTAGTTAACTACCCATTTAATAATGGTGGGGATTTTAAAACATTCCCAAGAACTGATCATCGCCTAAAGAAGAAGCAAATGGCATTAAATGTTTTGTTATTTACATCTTGGATTGATTCAAGTCTCCCTCAAAAAGTGTGCAAGTTATTCACCTATTTTTTACCTTTGTTACAGTTTGAATATTTCTAAGTAGCTAAAGAGAACAACTGATTAAGGTGTTCCTCTTTTAATGAAGCAGTTTTGATAAAAAAAAATGTGTTGCTTTTCTAGTGTTTTTGTTTCATAAAATGTAAATAAAATCGATTTATAAGTTTTCTCTGTGCAGAGAGAGCAAGTTGTTGATGCCGTTTTGTTCCCGTTCATAAATCTTGCTCCAAATTCTTTTCGGTGACAACAAGCCTGTGGGGAGCAGCTGTCAGGATAAAACACAGAACCAGATAAAGAACATTCTTTAAATAGTGGGACACAAATCAAAGACACCTATCTGAAATCTATTCTCCCACCCTGGGCTTACTTATGGAAAGCCGGTTTAAATGTCAGCAGGTTGTTATTACTGTTCGACTGTCTCTACACTCCACAGTTAAACGTGAAGGTTTCATTTTATTTGCTGAAAGTCTAACTTTAGCAGCAGAATCCATGTTAATGTTTTTTTGTCAGCTGGGGGGGGGGGGTGTCATATACCCCGTTTACACTACCCTTAAAAAACTGAGCCGAGACCGGTCCGAGCTCAGTAACTGAGATAACTTGTCGTGTGTGAACGGAAACAACCTGAACTGAACCGAGATAGACATAACCGGACCGCGCTAACTGCAGACCAGTTCCCGAGGTGGGTTCGGCTCGGTTTTTTCCTGGCTCGGTTCTCTGATGACAAGAGCGCATGAGCAGAACGCGTCATCGCCGACTGGCTGAACATGCCGATTCACACTCCATTCCAGAAAGTCGGCTTCCCAAAAGCCGACTTTCTCAAGTACATCCGCGCAAGGTTGCTGTCTTCGCCTGACCCACCGCAAACACGGAAGTACAGCAATAATAATCAAGCATAACTTTCTGAATGTGACGGGCGCCGCCATTTTGATTTGCTTGATTCCCTCCTCCTTCGTCTTCTTCTTCTTGGGTTTTACGGCGGTTGACAAACAGCGTTTGGTGCATTACCGCCACCAGCTGCTTGAGTCCCTTCTTCAATCCTAGCAGTAATACCTCACATCGTCACTAGGAGGCGAGGAGTCAAGGAGTCGAGATAACCGAGATAAGTGTGACGTGTGAACGGTCGTCAAAACTGAGCTTGGCCTGGTTACCGATCCAAGCTCGGACCGGTCTCGGCCTGGATCGGTTTTTCAAGGGTAGTGTAAATGGGGCTATAGTAGCTTTAGATGGTTGGCTGATGTAGTTCCGGGTTAGCCCCTCTTGTAGTAGACGCCTGGAGAAAACGGCTTGATGGAGGGTCAGGCCTACTTGTCTGGTTGATTGTTTATTTATGTCGAGCACAGCTAAACATAAAGTTGTTTTTGATGAAAATAGTAACAAAGATAACTCTAAGAATCACATTTAAGAGCTTATATCTAGCCATTGTCCCCTCTTTCAGTTAAGTACTTATCACTTAATTAGGGGTGTCCTGATATCTGTTCTATACAGACTAAAAAAGGAATATTGGGTTATTTCGGCCGGCATCTAAAATCTCCAATATTTTCATGCTGATACAAACACTCTGCCTTTGTTTAGACTTTCTGTAACTCATTGGAGCACAGATAAAGAATATGAGTTGAAGACATGATGACAGAGATGCTGTGGTAGATTTCCATATTTAAAGTTGTCCTCTAGTTTTCTTGGACTTTAATATGATGTTGCACGAGGCCTGTGGCTGCAGCAGAGAGAGAATAGCAGGAAGCTCAAAGTGAAAGCACCAGAATAACTTGATCTGTGATTACACAGCTGAAGCACGGCTGAAGGCTGACTCATCTTCTGACTGTATGAACTGCCAAACTGTTTTTCAAAGCACTTTCAAGAGCTCTGAAGTGTTTTGGTATGAGGCTCATTGCAGTGAAGGTATGGTTTTCATTTGTTTTCGTACGCAAGGTGAAGCGGTTTCTCAAAGTGTATACATTTCTGGCGTCTTTCAATAATTGCTGCAGTGGAATGTGCTGCGTAAAAGTTGATTTGAAAGAAAGAAGCAACTGGCTTTATGCTACCTTGATGGGTGAGTACAGTTGGGGAACTGCTTATTTCAAAATCTAATATCAGATCTATTTTTTGAGCAGTCAAAAACAGCCTAGTGTTGAAAATGGTACAAGAAGAAGAGCTGGATGAAAAACTTCACGAAATGCATATCATCTGTTTGGATGTTTCTATGGCACCTGAGTCTAAGGTGAAGTAAATGTTGGTCTTCCGCAGACTTGGCAAAATGGAAAACTGGAATTTCTATGTTTAAATGTAAAACCTCTGGTAAAACACTATATGGCATGTGTTACTTTGAGCAGATTACCTACTGTAGAAACATGATGGTGGCAGTATTATGCTGTGGGCACTCTGTTATAGCAGAAATGAAGGGCACAGAGTAATCCTGAATTTAAAGTTTGTCAAAGTTCAGAGCATATTGATGCTGGAGTGGTCCAATCAAAGTCCAGTCGGTCCAGAGTTTTCTATTAGACGGTCTGTGAACTGTTAGAGACCCCAAAATGTATCCGTCCACCTAACTCAGGGGTGTCAAAGTCGTTCCAGAAAGGGCCGTGTGGCTGCTGG
The DNA here is from genome assembly GCF_016077235.1 of Cyprinodon tularosa. Lineage (NCBI taxonomy): Eukaryota > Metazoa > Chordata > Actinopteri > Cyprinodontiformes > Cyprinodontidae > Cyprinodon > Cyprinodon tularosa. The sequence continues at coordinate 787,415 of NW_024039124.1, read as the reverse complement.
TTTTCTTTCCACCCAAGCAGTAGCACACCAGACTCCATTCATCTCATCAAGGTGAGTCTAGTCTTAGGCCCCGTCCACACGAAGACGAACCCTGGCCTAAACGCACACATTTTTCACCAAACCAGCCTCTCATCCACACGAAGCCGGCGTTTCGGGGGTCTGTAAACGATCTTTTTTTTATTCAGCCTTCAGAGTGGGAAGATTTCGAAATGCCGTTTTCGCGTTTCCATCTTTACGCTCTAACCGCATATTTTTTTTTACACGCATGCGTCATAGCGTCGCCTCTAAACACGCATGCGCGACACATCACAACAACAATGGCGCCGTTGCTGCTAATGCTACTCACCCTGCTGTCGGGCTTACAACAGAATCTTCTTCTTCTGGAATATCTCCAGGAAGAACAGAGCAATATCGACGACATAGTTCAGCACCTGAATTTGACTTAACCACGAAAATGGACCCGCAGGGCAACCATGTATAAATATTAGTGCCATGCCCAACATTTCGTCGCTTATTTTTGCTTTGGCACCACAGCGCCACTTACAGGCCTTGCATACATTTTGCAGCGTTTTCATGCATTCGTGTGGACGCTCACATTTATTTTACGTCTCCGTCTTTACGGCAAACGTTTTGGAAAATATCAGCGTTTCGTGTTCGTTTTGACTTCGTGTGGACGGGCATAACCTGATGACTTGATGGGATGAATGGAGTCTGGTGTGCTACTGCTTGGGTGGAAAGAAAACCAGCAGCCACACAGCCCTTTCTGGAACGACTTTGACACCTGTGACCTAACTACTATGCATGATTCTATCATAAGATCTGATGTAGAATCCAGAGTAAAGGTTTTATGAGTATCTTTGCAAGGATTCGCATGTTGTTAGTCTAAAGGTAGGGAATGAATATAACAGCCTAGTATGGACTGCAGAAAAGAGGAAGGCACCTCTGGTTCTGTTCCTCTGTTCAGAGGAAAGGTTTTAAATCAAAATGCACCCTATCAGCAACCTGGTAGTTAGTATGAATAAAAATATCCTTTCTAAGAGCAAATTTCATACCTTTTATTCTGCTTTTCCACACAGAAAATAAATTATATGAAATGCCAAGAATTTAACAGTTTTCTGATTCAGGAAAGTTTTCCAAATTTTCTTTTTGTTGTGTCCTTTTCTTTTTATGATCAAGTATCGATTTATTGTCATGGATAGGAAAGATGAATGCTGGATCTGCATGCTGAATCTGAATGCTCAGATTTTGCTTGATTCTTTCAAATATTCTCAAGAATTTAGCAGAGTTTACAAGAATCAAGAATGCTGCACAAATGTTAAGGATAAGATGAAAATCTGAGACATTTTATGACGTTTTAATTTGTTACGCATCTAGATAATTGAATGGAAATTATCTCTGCTTTTGCATCTGTTTAGATTTGGATGTAAGGCTGTAGTACTAGCCCTGAAACTAGAGTATCAACATCAGCTGCTGATAGAAAGAAGACTGCTTTGAAGATAAGAGCGCCCAGGTGGATTCTTTGACCCTGACTGACACCAGCTAGAAGGAGGGAATATGGTCACTGATGCAGGACAAGCTGGGGTCGGTGGAAAACATAGCAGAGGTGTCTGACCTCCTGACCAGTTCTCGGTTCTTTCCACAATATAAATGCTGTGTCTGTTAGCGTATCTCCCAGAGGCTGGAAGCAATACCAGGAGACAGGGCCAGTACACCAGAAAACATGGAGGAGGCCATAGAAGGGCCTGCAAGATGAAGGCATTAAGTTATGGACTGGCCCGCCCGTTCTCCAGACCCCAGACCTGAATGCGATGGAGCACATCTGGGACATCATGTCTCGATCCATCCACCAACTTCAGGTTGTGCTACAGACTGTCCAGGAGTTAGAGGATGTTTCAGTCCTCATTTTGGCACTCAGTGAAATACTCTATAATAAAACAAATCAATATTTCAAGCCAATAGTGTTATTAGAATCAGGACAAGACCTTATTACCTTTGTAACATTAAAAAATTATGGATATTTTTATGGCAAAAATTGTCAATATAATAACAAGAAACAGCAACTTGCCTGAATATATTAAGAACAATAACAAAAGTGCCTCTATAAGACATTCATGAAAAACACTCAGAGAAAGAAACACATTTTTTTTGGTGCAACATAACCTTAGTGGCATTAATGCTGATACTGGTACTTACATTTTTTAGGTTATAAACCTAAATATAATTGTTAACTAGGATTATTACATTTTTAACTTTACTTTTTAACTTTTCGATTAGCTTTTTACCTTTATTCTTGACTTGTTAACTTTTTTTACAAACTTAATTTGGGTTAAAATGGCTGGATATAGATTTTGTGCTTCTAGACCTCACAGAGGGACCTGAGGGACTCCATTAGTAAGGATATGCAAGTGATCAAAAACCGTAACTTGCCCTATAAAGGGACATAACCTCAAAGTTGGATCATCCTGTAGTGTTTTTCCACTTATTTTTGTGTGCGACTCCAAATCCAGGCCTTCATTGGTTAATAAATGGGATTTCTCTTGATGTTTTTGTGCGATTCTTATTGTCAGCAAATTCAACTTTGTAGAGAACAAAGTATTCAGTGAGAATATTTTTATTGATTCAGATATAGGACGTGTTATGTGAGTGTTCCCTTTTTTTTTTTTAGCATTGTTAAACAGCCTAAACTGAACCGGTTTTAATTTGAGCTTTTTCCCTTCATTATAGCTACAGCTTCAGATTTTATTAGGGAAAAACAGTCCTGCTGAATATTCATCACTGGGTGTTGGCTTCATTAGTTTTTACTGCATACAAAACTGCCCTCTTTTCCTCAGTGGAAAAAATTCAGTGGTCCGTATGGTGTTTGCTCAGTTTGTGATTGTTTTTTTTATCTAAATGTTGACTGTCCGGATTGAATTTAAATCGCACAAAAAGGTTTAGTAAAGCCAAAGTTTTTTAGTTGTGGAGGAGAAACTACCACATATCATACTAGCTCTGCTTGTTTTTCTTGCCTGTCATCTCATAGCTCATTAAATCATCAAACCAGGTGTTTTTGAAGCGAGGAGCCGCCTCTGAGGGAAGAGGAACCATAGCCTCAGAAGAACACGCCCGTCATATCTTCGCAAGCTGGATTTAATGTTCTTGTTTCCTTTTTGTATAGCAGCTGACGGCCAGTGAAACCAGTTGTTCTGGTTTGTTTCAGCTGGTGTCACTGCTCAGGTTGGTCTTAAATTCTTGGAATAATTTAGATCTGTTGTTCTTTTTTGAGTTTTTATGGCACTAGTGGCTCGTTTTTCTGACAGTAGGCTGACAGGAAAGGGGGTATGAGAGAGGGGGAGAAACATGCCGCAAAGGATTCGAACCTGGGTTGGCCGCATCGAAGACTAAGGCCTTCGTACATGGGTTGTACGCACTAAACACTGCCCCACCTGCACGCCCTAGATCTGTTGTTCTTCCTTGTTTTTCCTTGTCTCAAAGGTCTCATACCCTCTTAATGCTTTAGATCAGCATAAAGGCTTTGCTTTTTAGTAACAGTTACAGAAAATATGGAGCAACAGGGAGCCACACGAGCTTGGACCAGTTAAAGAGCAAAAATCTACACAATGGTCCATTTGGATAATCGGCCAAATCTTTTTTTCTTTCACCTCAAACTTTTTGAGTTTTGGATGCAGTTATTTTAATTTTAAGGCTTTAGCTCCTCATTTTATGCCTTTAACTTTAAAACTGCAGACATTTAATCCTAAGGACTGATTTTACTGTGCTTTCAAAGCTTAGGACCAGTACTACTCTTTACTTTCCCCTGTTTTTGGGTTGCTATTTATTTTTAAAGGGAAGTGCAACTATTTGTTTCATGCTTTTATCAATTTAAGACCTTCTGAATTATTCCAATCTCAAAGTATAAAGCCAGATAGCACAGTTATTTTTTATGTTATTTTTTTCCTAAAAACAGTGATGTCTGCAATCATTCAGCACTGCTTCAGGGGTCTCTCCTATGGCTGTAATATTAAGGCCTCTTGTTGTGATATTGTTGCTGCTGTTCAGTAAGATCTCTTTCATGTAACAACACAATTTTCTAATCGCAGACGAGCTCAATTTTAGTCGCACTACATTTGAGTTGGTTGGTGGTGATACGCTTAAAGTGGGTTTGCCACGACAGAATGGAGGAGCCAGTTGCAGCTAGCATGCAGATCCATACATGATAGTAAAATTTAAACCTTTTTTTTTACACAAAGGTTACAGTGTAATCCTGCAACAATTGACTGTGGGAAAGCAAGCTTTGAAGGTCACGAGAAACTGAAACCATCAAGTGAAACATCTACATGCTTGCGCTTACTGCAAAGAAACATGTTTGGCAAAATCATGCAACCCTACTCAAAATTATTGTAGTTATATACAAGTATACTTATAAGTAAATATAGTGTTTGACAATTTTTTTTTTTTTGTGGGGGGGATTCACTAGCACTAAAATGCTTCCTCTTATAGGAGGCAGATCGTTTGGCTGTCATCTGAGGAAGTTTTCTAATCTTAGCTGTGAAATCTATCCGTCCGTCTCAGAGGGCTGCTGGCCACAAGCAGACGGCTGCAGCCTCAGCGGTGTTTGCTACCTGCGTGCCCTGGCAGGAAGTTAGGATGAGACTTAAAGGTAAGGGGCTTCAGCTGGTTGTTAGAACAGCAGATCTCAGTGTTGGTTGATATTAACTGGATCGTATCAAAGCTAAGGGCCTGTTCCACATTTCCTACTCTGTGCTTTGCATCCTTTAAAACTGCAGTGTTGCAGTCCACCCACGGGAAATTAGAACTCTAATCCTAACGGCATCTTATTAATGCTTGTGGTAAATTTCATTGCTTTTATTCAGTTTTTTGAGGTTCTCCTGACTATCTCTAACTAAAAGTGGGATTTGTTTGCAGCTTATTAATGACAATATAATAGTTTGGTTAGTCTACAAACTCTTAACAGTGTGTCTCCGTGTATTGATGTTTTTTGTAAAAAAAAAACCAAACAATTTTATCCACCCTGAATCTGAGGATTTCCTTCGTCCTTTTTTCAGGTTTGCATTCTGGCAGCTCATGGAACAGGACACGGGGGAGATGTTTGGTCAGTGTCAACCTGTTTGTGTGTGCTTTACACCAGCATGGAATCTGTAGGATTGTGTCTTTCTGATGGACCTCTCATTTTAGTCCTGAGCAAATTTTACAAATGATAAGCAATCCTGGTGTAAATCTCGCTTTTAGCACTTTTTATATTCATATTTTTGCCAATATTGACTCCTATCTACGAGATCTGAAGCCCCGCTTTCCATTCTGGTGTGTTCCAGCTTCTAACAGCTTGGGTTAGAGTCATAATCAGCTCTACAAAGACATGAGGCGTCCCGTTTATGTTTACGAAGTCAAAACTTGGTCAAATACGACCATGTGATTAAGGTTCTTCAGATTTTCTTTTTATTTGATGCAATAAGCTTTGCTCTTTGCCTGTTCTTTCAGAACAAAGTAACATTAAGAGGATTGAACTAGTTTTCTTATTATAATTTAGAGTTTTCTATTTGTAATGTGAGCGACAAAGCAGCAGGTCAGGAATACGACTTCAGTCTATTTGGGTGTTGGACCCGGTTGGTGCACTCTGTAATGGTGGGTTTATGTGTCTGCATCGGATCTATTATTGAGTGACCTACAGACTTGGCCCGTCCACGGAGTGGGACTGCTTTATTTGGATGCCTACTGTAAACAAGGAAACTTGACCTGCAGCGGTGGGCAGGTTTACATTCAAAGTGACTGAAAGAGCCACTTTATTTTCACACAGCTTCAATCTGATAGATCATCATAACTACTGACACCCACTGATATTCCATCATATTTTACACCTAAAGCATTCAGGATTCAGGAATTCTCATGTCCATCAGTGTTGATGTGCACATGATACCAAAGGTTGACAAAACCTGCTAAACGCTGGTTACAGACACGTTAACACTATCTTATATTAGCTTTGTTTGTGTTATAAACATGCCTGCTAGCATGACGAGTTTTTAAATATTGTGTTTTTTCTGAAAACCTTAAACCCAAAAGATGACCAGAGAAGCTTTGCAGAAGACCTTTGATACAGTCCTCACTGCTATTGAACCAAACTGAATATAACCTGGAGGTGATCCCAAAATAAAATAAAACTTTATCAAACCCTAGAAATATGCTGCCAGCTTCTCTGCTTCCTTATCTCTACAAGTAACTTAATGTGTGTTTTTGTCTCAGTTTGCAGGTTGCATGGTTGTCTGGACTTGATGCATGCCCATTGCATGACTGCAGAGGGTCTTTGTTGTGGGACTGAGAGCACACAGCTGCAGCCATGGCGCAAACGGTGCACTTAAACGGCAATGGTCCAGGTAAACCAGCTTTTATTTCTTACATCGGTTTGTCTTTTTTTTTTTTTCATATTACAAACGGTATCCACGGTGTGGAAGAAGTTCCCTATTTTAAACTGATGCATGCATAACCTGTGCTGATATCCTTTTATGACAGGGTTAATATGATAACACAAAGCAAACCGAGGAGGGGGACCTATATTAGGACACAACTGTGGCCACATTTGTTAACAAGAAAAAAAATGTGCTTTAAAAGAACCTCTTAAAAGAACTGAAGGCGTGCAGCTGCAGGAAGGTTGTAGTTCATAGCTACTAATTAGACTTCTGTGTTTCCACATCACTGCAAGTATGAGCTTTCACCCCTAATCCCAGCTGAAGCAGTCACAAATAAAAATAATACATCAGCATTAGTTTTGCTTTAGTCTCGACAACAAGCCCCCAAAAGAGCTGTAGCTCCCAGTGAGCCATGTGGGGGCAGGCGCTGTTAGATGAATCACAGGTATGAGATATGCTCCCTCTTATACCCTTTCCCACTGGCTGAAAAAAACAGTTTAAACCAAGAAACAATCAGCTTTTAGTGGCAGTGGCAACAGCTCACTGACGCGTGTCTACCCGGATCAAACGACTTGGCGAACGACCCGCACTAACCTTGCCTCGGCTCTGATAAGCAAGCTGTGGGTTGACCCATTAATTTGTGCCCACAAAGTACGGACGTCAATATATTGCGCCAGCCATGCCTGATCTAACATTCTAAAACAACTGTTTGCTTTCAATAAAGATGGTGCAGCACTAGTTAGAGAGACTCGACGGAAAACAGAGCGAAACAAAAAGCCCATTTACTGCGCCCTGGCTTACATGTTGCTCTCCATTGTTTACTTTCATGATTTCTGTCACATTGGTGCGACAGAAATCAAGCTCACCCAGCTTGATTGTATCACCAGACAGCTAGGGGTTAGACCCAGCTTTTACCCAGTTGTAAGTGGGTCGACCCATGTTTGGAAAACACGCATTAAGCTGCTATTTTTAGTGGGAAAGATGCTTTAGTGAAAAAATAAAAATCATCACTGTTAGATAGAGACTCCAACTTCAGTCTCTTGGTGGTACAGGTGCTTCAGAAAGTTGTGGGAATTTCACTTATGTCAGAAATTCAGTTTAATAAGGTGAAGCTTATGTCGAATAACTACGTAAAGAGTAAAATTTTTAAGTATTTCTTTCTGATAGTGATGCTGAAAGGTTTTGGAGCGAATTAAAACCCTACATTTATTCCACTTTTTACAGAAAGTATGTAGAGTTTATGCACTTTCTACTTGACTGTGGCTTTCTGCATGAATTACTGCCTTAGTGCGATTGGGCACGGTTTGCACTACTCTGTGGCGTTTAGGGTCACACCTGTTCCTGGCCAATCAATGCTTTCACGATTGCTGAAGGTACGCAGTCCTCTCCATGAAGCTTGTTGTCAGCAGACGAAAACATTGAAGGGCTCTGAAATACATCAGTAGATGGTTGCAGTAACTTTGGACCAACACCAGAAGATGCATGGCTCTGCAAATCCACTGCGAGTGGGAAATTTTACACCAGGCGTCAAAAAGCTTAGATTCTATGGGTCTCTCCTCTTCAGGCTCTGAGACCTTGATAAGGAATAAATGCAGCAAATACTCACTTGAAAAGATAACTTGCAATTAGGCCCCTGTTCAGCCAGTCCAGGACCAAGACCAATTTCTCAAAGGGAATGCAGAGGCTCTTGTCCTGTGTGACGTTTATTGAAGTTCTGTCTCCAGTTGCATTCCACAAGTCATGAATATCCAGCTTTTATAGCAGTGATTTTTTTTTGTGTGATTTACCCTCTATTAGGAGGCACCATTACGCTCTTGGTTTTGCGTAATATTCAAATATATTGGCCCTAATTTTTTTGGCTCTCTGAATATTCTGTGTGATGGAGATGGACCAAGAGGATTTGGTTAAATTGTTATTGGAATCCCTTTAATATTTTAGCAGCTGGTAAATTCAGTCAATCAAACTGCAGTTGTAGAGATTGAATTATAGAATGTAAAGCACCTCTTTACAGGAAGATGTAAAACAAAAGGCTTTGCAGAGGTTGATAAGCAGAAGGATACACATTGATTCACTACAGACCTAATTTGCCCAAATAACTGTGTAATTGGTGCATCTTTACTCTACATTTCTACCTACTCAGCTCTCTACTTACCTTTTAGGGTTAGTCAGACATGATTCATACCCTAATCTCCATCAGAAAATAACAGATTTTCAAGCAAACTTTATTTCTTTTTTTTTTCTTTCATTCTAAATTCATACCATGAAGTTAACATGCTTTTTTTTCTTTTTTTTTTTTTTACCTTTTTTACTTGCCATTAACTACAGAGGAAATTAACATCATCCAACTTCATTTTTTTTATCTACTGTAGATATTTACAAATTAGATATTTGTCTTCTTAAAGGCAGAAGAATCAGCTGATAATGTTTTTAGCATTTGAATACTGTATGTGTAGGGCAACTAGAATTTTTACTGAAAGATTTTTCAGAAAAGTAAAAGGAAGTGTTACAGTAACACTAGGCAATTAATACTTGTTTAATACTTGCTTAATATATACAAGTCAAATTATTTAACCAGTATAGTTTGTATATTCTAGCTTTATGAAGAATGTCTCACATATTGACAGGAATGTTAAATATCAGCAAACCAAAGTCGTTCTTGACTGTGTGTGGGATGAAGAGCAGATTCCTCCACCTTACTGTGAAATAACTGCTGTCAGCCAAGGTTCTGCTCTGAACACACACACCTGCAGATGGCTCACATTCCTGCTGACCCAAGCCAGGGAGATAAAGAGGCGAGCCTTGCTTCTAAATCTCTGCAGGAATGTGCAACACGCTGGACCGATCCTTTCAGGAAACTTTTAACTCCATCCTCCGTGTCGGTGTGTGCACAGTTGTACCCTCAGGAGTCGAAATCATGCTGATTTTATCAAAAGAAAAAACAAAAAAATCTAGTTTTATTAGTAGCCTTTCTACAAAGCAAGAGGGAAAGGCTAAGCTATGCTTTTACACTACCAACCTTATATCAGTAGAAAAAGGCTTTCGGTGGTCACCTGCTGCGGGTGAAAATGGCGTCTTTGTGAAGATGCTTTTGTAAAAGAGGTAAAGGTCCAGATAAATGTTCAAACAATCAGATTTAATTTAATCAGTTATTGAGTTACTTATTTAGCATTTTTAATGACTTAAAGTGCGACTGCAAAAGATGCTGCGAGAAAATTCCAATCTGAGAATTAGCTACTAAAAAACTTCTTCTTTTTCTGTAAATATCCTCTATCCAGAACTCTCACCTGGTTCAAATGATGTATGAAATAAAAAAGGTTTCTTATTGAAACCTTATTCCTTATTATTACTCAATTAAACTAAAGCCAACAGATAACACATCCGTTAGTAAACAATAGCAGTTGCAGCAATAATCCAGTAATCTGAAAAATGTCTTCTGTACAGTTATTTGTTTAAGTTTACATTATTTCTTTTTCATCTGTGGAACAGGTCAGTATGATAAACTTAGCTTGAGATGTAGTCAAAGTTATTCTGGCCTAATTACCCAGGTTTTAAACTGAGCTCAACAATATACCGTATTTATTCCCAGTCATCATTGCAACATAGCGATTGTTAAGGACTACTTGGATGCCATTCTTGGCATTCTTCCTATTCTCAGCACCAAGCAGGGCGCCCCAACTCCCCATTGACTGCACATGCAGAAAAGCAATAAAACGAAATCCAATTAAACAGAGTCTGAAGCATTTTTGTATAATATTATATAGTGTAGTGTGTGACCTTTCAGAAGCTCTCATAACTTTTTTCTCTGCTACAAAATAAGGTGATCCAGGTGAAAACAGCTCCTAACTTACAGTAATGTTTCATTTCTCTCTTAATCTGAAAGAAATAAAAATATATTGTACTTTAGATGATCAATAGAGACACTATAGGTTTTCTTGGATTTTTTTTTTTTTTTTTTTGTATGGTGGTTTAATGAGAGACCATGAAGAGCTGGATCCTGAGGATGTCATTTCTGTTGGGCCGGCAGGGTGACGTCCTGCAGCTCATTTAAACTCAGTGAAGCAGTTTTATTTCTGTAGCTATAAAAGACCCAGCTGCCACTTACCAACTCCCCCACCGCACCATTCAGCCTTTTTCCTCTTGTGCATTTATGTTACTGCTGTGCGGTTATAATAATGTGTGCCAAAGGGTGCCGTGCTCTGTGTGCTTTAACTAAACAGGGTAATTGTTTTATTTACTGTTGTTGACAGATCTCTTTATCCCGCAGAGCTGATGAATGGACAAAGCTGGAGGTTGTTTCAAGTGTGGCTGTGTCTATCTGTGTTTTAATCACTTCATTGTTTGGGTCTAAAGCAGACATCTACAATAAAACTGAGAACTTCACCAGATAACGATAAGCAAAGATGAAGATCTGGTTTCCATAGTTGGAAATTGCCATTAGACATCAGGCTAAGTGCCACTGTATCTCCAAAGCTAATGAATTAGCTCCCCTTTATAAAATAAATGCCCTCCTCTGATTGGCTCATTTCAAAGGCTTCGTGGCTCACTGCTCCAGTTACATTTACTAAATTTGAAGGTGTATCTTTACCCAGGTTGTTAATGAAAGGTTTCAATTCTTCAGGAAGATGAGTTACAGTTAATTTACCTCCATTTAAGTTACTTAAAACCTCTTAGGCATGCATATGGCTCCAAGGGACCTGAATTGAAAAATAAAAGTTCACCATTTAATGGTCAATAGCCTTCCAACCCTTTCCTCTGAAAGTAAAGGTACTTTCAGACATCTTTTTGGCGTCAACACATCTGATTTACATGCAAATCGCGTTGAGAGGTCCAGCAGCACATCTAAATACCAGGAGCGGAGTATCCGAGTTTTCTGGCGTCCGTGTGTCCTGGCGTTCCACACTTGAGTTCAGACACAGACACTAACTGCAAGCTGTTATATGAAAAATGAAATTACTAAATATCAAGCATTTAAACTCCAAAGGCTTAAAAAAAAGCTGGTAGAATGAATTGTTATGTAGGCTAAAACTATTTTTCCAAATCATTAAAGTAAATAAAGCCAAGCTGCTCTATAGCTTGAAGGTACAGAACAGAGCAGATAAAAAACCAGGGCACCGAACAGCCAGAGCGCCAAGCCTCAAAGCAACTTGACCAGCGTTTAACCCAGAATCCAAATTTTGTCATTTTAGCATTTTTGACGTCCAAAACACTTTAGCTGTGAACGCAGCTTGACATTTGGTCCAAGACTAAAATGGCTTTGTCCTGAACTAGGCTCTGAGTAAAGCTGCTGTTACTCAATAGATGACAGGATGCATCTAATTTAAATTTTAGAAGGATCCTTTTGCGGCCTCACATTTGCGCTTTCTTCCAGGTGTGTATTATAGCTGGGAAAAGACCTGAAACCCTCTGGTAGAACCATAGGCGGATCTACTGGGGTGGCATAGGGTGGCAAATGCCACCCTAAATGACAGCCTTGCCACCCCTGCTGCCACCCCAGTTGACGGTAGGGGTGGCGAGGCTTATAAATTATGAATCATTTGAGAATTACGACCGCTAATTTCCAATGTCGGACTGCAGTGAATGCAGCACGAGATGACGCGAGAGCGACTGAGACTGATTGTTTTGAAAACCGAATGGGGCAAAGCGAGGGAGCCAGGGGTGATGGGGAGAGGAGACACAGGATGAAACAGGTAAAAACTGATTAACTATCTATCGAGAAATGAAATCATAATGAAAGCACAATGTTGCTAGCATAGCTGCAATGCTGATTTTGAGATGATAAAAATCAGGTTGCAGAAAGTTATTTCTCTATCTATGACGTTAGTTAGGCCTGACGTCTCAGCCTCATAAAGACATATTTGCGGTCAACTATGACAGAAAAGAGACTATCAAGTTTGATTTTACTCAAATCAAAACGCACAAAGGCATTGGATCTAAATAAAGTTGTGAAAAGTTTTGCTGAGCAACATGGAAATCGCCGCATTCAGCTGTTATAGTCATGTTAACTTTATGTTATGCTCTCTGGTGAGCCTTTACAGAGCTGCTACATTTTGTTTTGGCACCTGAGAAAATCTGATATTTCCTTTAATAAAACCAAAAGTGTTAAAAGTTAAAAATGTGATACTGGTGTGAATCCTGCTTAATATGAAGCAGTGTTGTTGTTTCTTTTTTTGTATATATAATATGAAACTATCCAGAAATGACCTGTATGAACCTACTCACAAGCAAAATGTATTTTTATGTTGCTTCTTTTCAGATTTGTGGAGATTTTGATGTAACATACAGAACCCGCATTTTTGTTGATTTGTTGATACAGCAGTATGGAGGACCAACTCTGCCATATTTAAAAATAAATACAGAAATAAATAAATGCTTAATAAATAAATAAGCATACAATTAATTGCAACCAAAAATACAAACAACAAATACATGTAAGTAGAAATTAAATTATACAGCTAGTCATAAAGGTATATAACTCTTTTAATTGGCTTCTTTATTTCTTTGCCTTTTTAATATTTACCTTTTTTATTTTTTTGTCATTTATTATCTTCAACTTCATTTTTTAATTGCTTATATTTTTAAGTATTTATTTATGTGCATGTTATCATAATTTTGTCTGTTTTATTCTTCCTTTGTATTTTTTTACCCTAGTTATTTCTTTGCCGCTATTTCTTTCTGCCTGCCCTTTTAACATTTCTGCCTGCCAATTATAATATAATTTCTAATTACATTTATTTGTTGATTGTATTTTTGGTGGCAATTTGTATGCTTATTTATTTATTGAGCATTTATTTATTTCTGTATTTATATTTAAATATGGTGGAGTTGGTCCTCCATATGCAGCTCTATCTACAGCATATTTACATGCATGAAATGTCCCTTTCATGTTGCCTTAACTGCTGTATGTCAAGTTACTGAGGAACAAATGGGGTAAATGTGTGTTCAGAGTAAACATTACATAGATGTCTGGTACCTTGTTCGGGTGCCTTGACCCTTTTATTTTTACTGTGTAGTTACAGTATGCTCACTTTAGTACAGCTCAGTCCATAGATCTCTGATAGGTAACTTTTTCTATCGTTTCTTCTTGTGCAAATGCTGCAAAGCTGCCTCTCTGACAGTCAATCTCGCACATCTGCGACTCAGCACCTGTGTCTTACCTTAATACCTTTCCTGTCATAAGGCCCCTCTAGAAGTAGTGTTATCATTCTTCTATCTCCTATTAAGTGAGATCACATTGTACGATGTATTATTAATATGAACTGTTTCACATGAAACACTAGTACTGTACATACTATTCTCACCAAACTGTGATAAAATTCAGTGTAAACAAATGCCATATGTTGCCACCCCTAAAAAATTCCTGTCCCCCTCTTGCCACCCCATAAATATTTTTCTAGATCCGCCCCTGGGTAGAACCAGGCTTCCTACTGCAGCTGAGAATTTTTTTGGATTCCCCCTTGAGCAGTGGGAAGTTCTAGGCAGAAACTCATTGAGGGATGGATGAAAACCCTTGCTTTTCACTTAATAAGGTTTAAATGGAAATAGAAATGCAGGTCTGCTTTTTTTCACTTCTGTTGTCATTGGTGCCAACTTAAGAAGAACACAGGGTAGCCAAATGCACCCCATCACATTCCAACGACTTGTTAGTCATAATCACAGAATCCTCTCTAGAACCAGAAGAAATACCAGCAGACTCTGTGAGAGTGATGGATGCCACAAACCTGAAACAGCTGGATTTCCAGAATCAAGAAAGAACTCTTGGTAACATTTGAAAGCTGACATAAAGTCTGACTGATTCACCTAATTGTTTATGGCAACACTGTACAGATAAAGGGGCAAAATATGTTTAAAACAAATGTTGTTTTCACTTAATTTACTCTTGGCTTTTATTTAATGACTTACAACAAACTGTATAAATACAAGCTGCTTTATTAGATCAAAGACTACTCCACAAGGAGCCCAGAGTCTCTTTTTCTTGACTATCTACAGTATGAGAAAATAAGAGCTGTTCAATAGCTGCATGGCTGTGTCAAGAGGAAGCCCAGAAATTTCCTCCCAGTCTGCTTCATCACGTACAGCATTAAGTTTTTGAATTTGGCTGTGGCTTTTGGCTCAGACCAGTGACTTCCTACAAGATCGCAGCTGTTTGTTCCAGCTTTAAAGCAATTCTTTGTGCTGCATTTAAAACTATCCAGTTGTTTCCTGATTTCAAATGAGGACTGATGTGTCCTGTTTGACATTCTGCAGCAAGAGTCGTTGATCAAACACTCACTCTTTATTTTGTAAGTAATTAGGCTTAGAGGCATAGGCAGGAAATACCAGCCTGGCGGTGTCTTAAGATCCCACTGAAGTAAAGAAGTCATGGTTTTACTGAGTTAAAGGTAGGAGATTTAAGGGGTTGGTTCTTGGGGATATTATTGTTGCAAATATGAAAGATCACTTCTATGCTTTGTAATAAAAGCTACATTTTTCCGTACGCAAAAGAAAAATCACTAACTGTATTGATATGTTAAGAGGTATGACTAAACTGGCGTAATCTGTTAATTTACCAGGGTGTTTATTACACAGCTTAATATCTGGAGTTATTCTAAGTACGGAAGCAAAGGCTATTTCTGTGTTTGCAGTAAAGGAGAGCAATTAGAAACGGCCATCACATTCCTGAAGTCTAAACGGATGTCAATCAAGTATGTTCAGTCTAAACTAGAATCTAAATGATTGACAGTCTTGACCTCACTCCCTTTGTGCTGCATTTATGTAACAAACGGACTCAGCTAGGCAACACAAGGAGTGAATAAATATACTGGTTCTGAAGGAAAACATTTAGCTTTTCTCCTTTAGAGACGAAAAGGCCAAGACTTGGCAGCAAATCACAGGGAGACAAAGCAGACAACTGCAATGGAAATCCTAGAATTTAAGGAGAACACAATAACATCCAGCATCAACACAATCCAGATCCTTTAGTTTATTTCTAATAGACTGCTCTGGATAAGAATTGGAGAGATCACCATTAATCTTACTTTGGCCATCTTCACTGTACTTTTATTGTTGATTCATACAGAGACATTTATGGAACCGTTTAAGGTCAAACTGCACCATGCAAAAAGAAAAGATTACTATAAATAGCAGCTTAAGCCTTGAACCACTTACAGTATCCTGGATGAACCCCCAGTTATGCTACATGATCAGCAATCTGAACTTTAACACTTTGTGTCTGATCAAACAAAGGCTGGGTCCGAGTGTACGCCCTAATCACTATATAGGGCACTATATAGTAGCTATGCCATTTTACATTAGAGTCCGAACATCTAGTGGATGGAAAAAGTAGTGAACTCGAAATTTCCCGCAATGCACCTTGAAAAATAGTGATCATCCCTTGTCACTAGATGATCCCATATATCCCGGAATGCCTTGCGAAGAGAGCTCTCCTCGCAAAGCATTATAGGATGTGCTGTCAAAGCAACAGATTGCCGCTGACAGGTCAGCGCTATTACTACCGGACAGCGGCGACCAATAACAAAGATGGCGCACTTCATTCATTTAATTTGCATATAACTAACGAACATGTCAAATTTATTAAAAAGGTGCTACATAAATAAACTTATAACTCAGCTTTCAAATTTTTTCAAAAAAAAATTCCTGCACCCTTAATGGTTGTTCAGGAGGTTCCACTTCTTTAGTTTCTGTTCTGACTCAGGGGTCAAAGACATACATTAGTTTGCAGCCTCCCCTACAACACCCCACAAAACATTGACTTAGCACAATCTTCCCTTAGATCAACGCTGCATAACTTTTGACCTGAGTATTATCTTCACTAGAGGTTAATGTATATATGTCATTTAATGAGTCATGTGACCCAGAGCCACTTTTAGGCAGTCTAGGCTCCCTCTAAACATGAGAGATCACAAAGCTACAAATGGATGTTGGCCAACAAAACGGATGACCCTTATGAACCTTACCTGTTTAGAGATATTTTTGATTCTCTGATGTAGGGTTTAAATCTAGAGGGTTGAATGTGGCCCTATGTTTACAAATTACATGTTGAGTTCTCAATCTGTTGTTCCAAACTTGTCTACCTGATTTCAAAACATGAATGGAGACTGTTTAATTTTGTGTCAGTGCAATGTTAGCAGTGGCCTTCAGGGGTGATAAATCTTGAATTTGCAGGTCTAGCGCCCCAAAGTTACACAATGCTGTGCAAGATCAGAACAACTCTTTGTTTTGTTGATTACTCATGATTATTGATAATTGTCAACTATTTTAGAATGCATATAATCTTTAACGGAGTATGTAGACTTTAAAACATTTTATTTGCTTAAAGAACTACAACAATGGAGCATTTATTAAACTAAAACAGTACCATATCTGTACCATAATTTAATAGTGGTAGGAGTCCAACCAATATCAGTCTCTCTTTGGGCGCTACTGTTCTTGGGTAAAGGGCTTTGAATGTTTGACATCAATGGAGAAGCTCAACGTTTTGAAATATGTTGAATCTGTGGTCATTTTCCCCAATGGTATCATACAGTAAAAGTCTCATACAGATTCCTGTTACAATGATATGGAGACATAGTTTAAAAGAATCAAAGGGGATTTAGACTACAGACAGCTACAATTCTTCTCCAGTGAAACAAGAAAGGAAAGGTTTGGAGCAGTAGCATATTTTTTTCCCTGTCCCTGGGTGGCTTGGATGTTAAAAAGCTTTTGTTAGTTCTAAACTTAAACATTAAGTACCGCAAAGTAAACAGAGGCCTGCTTGTATATTTTTACCTTAAGATCAACCTGAAACCCACTCAGAAGGGCTGAGTTTCAGCTACAAGTTACCAAACAGGAGAAAGGAGAAACATCTGACTTAAAACAGTTTTTTAAACAACTACTGCTAAGAAATGATTCTGGTTGCCACATCCTGGAAAAGCTTGGACGTTTTACAGGAGTTTAATGTTCATCACATGTAGGGAAATGAAATAGCTCAAATACAGGCATATGTGGGGCTGTTTGGTGACAAAGGGGGAAAAACCGGGCAATAAAATAACTGTGACCAGTTAGCATGTGGTTTCTGATTGGTTCTGGGCTGCCAATCATCTGTCAAAGGCATGTTTTAATCCCACAACTTCAAACCCAGAATAACCCAGAGCTAAATAGACTGAAGGTTGTTCTTTATTTGGTGGTGGTGGGATGGGGGTTCTACAGTTCAATTATTTTATTTTCAGTTAAAGTTCACAGACATTCAGAAGAAAATCAGTAAAATAGGAAATCTTAACCCTCTTGGTATGTATGCTGTAAAGTTCTGCAGAGTTGATGCTAGATTTAGGTGGGGGTGTTGTTTTGGAGTTCCTTAAATACTTCCAGTGTTTAGTCACACTGGTGGAGCTCGGTTTGGGAATAGTTTATTGCGAGCAGTTTCAGGAAGCCTGATGCCTTGAGCAAACAGTCTAGTTTTAGACTGAGCCATTCGAAGTTCTGGAAATGGTGAAAATATTTTTGCTTTATTTGTATCCGATAATGTTAGTTTTCACTTTCAAAGTGCAGTTCTTTAAATGAGAACATGGAAATGGTGAGAAAATTGTCCTGCTGCAGTCCATCCCTGGTAAGCGGACAACAGAACAGCTGTTTATGACTGCAGCAGAGTCCAGAGGTCTCCTCAGTCTCTGCACGAGGATCGCCAGTTGTCCCCTGGTGATGAGGTCATCGCTCAGCTGTTCGAGGTCTCTCTTGGTACCATGTTAGCTGCCCTTCGCTCCTCTGAGACTGAAAAATGAGAGCCCCCCCCCCCTCCACACTGCAGTGAGGGGAGTCCTCCAGAGCAGTCAACAGTAAAAAGTGCCTGCAGCCTCACAGGGGATCATTGATTCAGCAAAACAAACAGACCATGGTTTCTGCCTTTAAAGGGCCAGGCAGCAAAAAAGGGCTTTCTCTTAGAACTTTAAACAAGAAGTTGTAATATTAAAGACTGCAAACTAAATCTATTCATGGATATTTTATTAACTTAAGGTGTATTATTCTCTGAAGATCTGAATGGCTTATTTCCTGTTTGTTATTGTTAGGCCTCTGCTTTGTTCAGTAAAATCCAGTTAGATGTTAGAAGTTATTCTTCTATTCAAAGCAAAATAATTTGGGCTCCTTCTGATTTTAGTTAATTATAAATCAAGTTGTTTTAGGTTATCTGTTGTCAAAGGTGGGTATAAAATGTCTGCAGGGTTTGTACAACATGATGGATGGTCAGTGTGAAACAAACAAATATGAAATGACCAACAACCTATGAGTTTGTTCTATTGTTTTATTTGTCATGAAACTAAAATGTCTGGAAAAGCCCAACCACAGTCCCTGGCAGAAGTATTTTTACACACTTAGCTTTTGTGGGTCTGACAGCGTTACAACCACAAACCTCTGTGGGTTTTCTTTTAATTTTGTTTGGTTCATAGTGTGTTTAGGAAGTATTGGGAAAATTATAAGGGGGTCCTCCTGTTTTTGTTTTTAGTTATAAAGGTTTAATAGATGGATAAAAAAAAAAATCCAGAATCATAATTCTTAAAAGAAAAAAAAGAAAAAAAAAAGTGATTTCTGGATTCCTATGGCAATTTTAGACCCCTCCATGATTTAGACCAGGCACCCCCAAAGTCGGCCCTCGAGGGCCGCTGTCCTGCGGGTTTTAGAGGTTTCCCTGCTCCAGCACAGTTGATTTACATTGATAATTGATTAAGAGGCTTTTGCTGAACTGCAATCATCAGAATCAGCTGTGCTAAAGCAGAGAAACCTCTAAAACCTGCAGGACAGCGGCCCTCGAGGACCGACTTTGGGGATGCCTGATTTAGACTTGGACAACCTTTATTGTAATTTTGTATACACAGAGTGTATACAAGAAATTCCGTTTAGTACAGCTTTCCAGACAGTAAATGAACATTTCCATTCCATAAAGTGCAGCAGTGATCAAGTGTAAAGAGTGTGGGAGGAAAAACCATGGTGCGAAAAATGCATTGATATGGAAGTTCACAGTATTAATATATATGGTGAAAATATGCAGTATTTTAAGTTTGGTGTTATCAGTGTGATGCAGAGTCTGTGACATGATTTTAGAGTTTTTCAACAGTTTAGTAGTCTGATGGTAGTGGGGAAGAAACTGTTGCAGAATCTGCTGGACCTGCATCAAAAGCTGTGAAGCCTCTTCCCAGAGGGCAGCAGGGTCCATGTTGGGGGTGTGAGGGGTCATTGATAATGTTACGTTATGTCATTGATGATGGTACAGGCTCGGAACACGCAGCGCTGGGATAAAATGTCTTTGATTTTTAAGTGGGAGAACAAGCAAAGCAGCAGAGTGTTCAAACACTTATTTTTCTCACTGCATGACCACTTTATCTAGTAAAAGTATTTTGCATTTGCACTTTTTTGAATAAATTTTAATGAAATTCTAAATTATAACTTTATGTAATAGAGTTATATTTCTTTATTTTAAAAATATGCTTGGTCAGTAAAAAAATTTATCTTAGGTCCACTTGGCCGGTGAGTCAAAAAATGTGTTTCGAACCCTGGGCCACGGCCTGACCATGGTCAGGGTTCGAGCGTTTCCACCTAGACAGGGGACTGCTTTGAACGCTTGAGTGGGGCGACCTTCCCAGGGGGTGGGACGTCTGAGTCATTATTAGGGATTAAATAGAAATCCTAGAATGACTGCTTCTGTGTGTTTTAAGGTATAGAAGTTTTCCAAGAGTCATAGATTCTAAAAAGTACTGCTTCAGAAGCACGGAAGCTATGGTCCTGCACCACAGTCCAAAGTTCAGAACCCGATTTCATCATAGTGCTGTTTCATGACTCAAATAATCCTTTTCTGGCCAATCACTGAATGTACTTTTAATGTGTGTGTGTGTATGTATATATATATATATATATATATATAACTGCCAAGTGCCATAAAGCCAAAATACACCCTTTTAATGTCCCAATCTTATGTTGTTGATAAATAAGACATGTAAAACAATACAAATGTGTGTTAATGAACATGAGGTAGAGCTTTCTGTAATACATAAAAAGTTTAGAGCATTGACAGTGGCTGCTTTTTGTCCAGTTACCCCTAATTAAGGAAACCTGATCGGATCCTTACACTCTGACAAGCTGTTATATTCTCGTTTAAACCTCAACAGGATCCAATAATCAAGACAATAATTTAATTTTTAAAAGTGAATTTTCTGCTGTTTTGAAGCAAAAAGCTTTGTCTGTTTTCTGTACAAAACAGATGTTTGCGGTTCACTTCGTTACAACTAGACATTAAAAGATCTTCGTTAATCGGATACGCTGAGATCAAATTATAATGTATAGAAAAAGGCTAATCATGTGACCCGAATTAAAGTGTTTGTACACCCCAACATGAATTAGAGCAATGTTGTTTGGTAAATAAGAGCATTAGTTAGAGTATAAGGCTTGACATATACATTAGTGGAACTGTTTGTGTAGAGAACAGACTGTTATTGTGGAGAGGTCCCCTCCCCTCCACTGAAGGACTGGACTCTTATTTGGGAAGGGAAGCCGCCAGCTCAGAGCCTCGCAGGATTGGAGGAAACAGCCGTCCAATGGTGCTGCAGAGCCACACTGCACTGACTTTACACCAACTTTTTTTCCTTCTCTTGTGGAGAACGGATTGAGAACGTGAACAGTGAAGAGAAACTGCCTGATCTGAGCTCTGTCTGTTGATTAAACCAGAAGAATAGAGCGGTGTTGGCCTGAGGTGAGCGAAGCCTTTAACAGCCCAGCAGCAGGATTAAATCCTGTAATCTCTCCTCCTCTGTTTTAGCCGTAGGGAAAAGATTGAGGAGAAGGTGTTGGACCTGGGTGTACTGGGAGAAAGAGCAGGGCTGTTTATTTCCAGCCTGTGTTTTCTTTAGTTGGGGAGAGTTCCAGGCATACCAAGAACAAGACGCTGTGTTCAGTCAGTATACAGCAGCCAGGAAAGCTGCTTGACTCACATGTCAAAGGAGGCATTTTTTAGCTGGCTGTGTTGGAGTTTGGACTTTGATTTGACCTGCTCTGATTGATCTGCAGCTTGTTCTTAGCTCCTCAGTGAGTGTGCTCAGTGTAGGTCATCTTGTCCAGAAAAAAACTGAACTGTTGACAGCAGGGTGGATTTTGAACCAGAAAATGTTGACACTGTGCCTTTTTGTGTGCGTTGTAAACAAGCGCATTAACTGTTATCTGTGGAGATTTCAGCGGTGTTTTGAGCTGAGGTTAAGCGTTGTCTGCTAAACTGATCACTTATGCTTTCCCAGCAGATGTAGGAGGCATGTTTGTACTTGCTGTCAGATTATGAGTGTTACCAGCCAGATAATTTTCTTTTACACCCAAAACAATCTGTGCATCTCAGAAAATGTAAACGATTGAACAACCTTTGCTTATTTGCTGTTTTTTAGGTAGAGATTCAATAAATATTCCCTTTGCAAACATCAAAGGTAACAACACATGGCTGTTTTGGGCTTTTATACCTTTAAACAGTTTCTCACTTTGCACCTAAACCATGTTGATATGTTTGTTTGTTTTTTATTTAATGACCATAAAAGTGCTTACACTGAATGTGAAGGTTGGTTTATCATTATATATTTTGGGAAAACTTTGTATAGCTTCCATCCATCCATTTTCTATCACACTTATCCTTGCTGAGGTCATGAGGGGTGCTGGTGTCTATCTCCAGCTGTCAATGGGCGAGAAGCGGACTACACCCTGGACAGGTCGCCAGTCTATCGCAGGTCAAACTTTGTATAACACCTCATTTATATTTGTTTTGGCTCTAATTTAGATTTCTGCAAATTGATGCAGATGAGCTGTAGCACATTAAGACCCCAAACTAAAACCAAATGAACTCTGACTCATCCCTCCTGTTTTATGTATTAGCATTTTAAAATCTTTTTTGTGTGAAACTTATTCAGAGCAAAATATTTTGAAAGTTGCTCATTTCATGTCAGGTGAGAATAAAATGTCATCTTATTGGTAAGAAATAAATACTGCTTAGTGTAAAAAGACTTGTAGCAGACCACTCTTATTTATCCTGAAAAAAGTCTGTCACAAAATGCCAAACATGCAAAGTAATAAACCGGGGGAGTAAGCTAAGTCAGCTGTTAAAACATAAATGTTTTTTTTTTTTTGTTTCAAATCCAGATGGATAAATGTTTTCTGTGTCGTCATCTCTTTCAGAAAGAGCACAAACATGCCCGAGCACTGGAGATGAGAAGGACCCTTACTACGTTGAAACTCCTTACGGTTACCAGTTAGACCTGGATTTCCTCAAATATGTCGACGACATTGAGCGGGGGCACACCATCAAGAAGCTGAGCATCCAGAGGAAACCCAAAGTTGCCAAACCTCTGGCAACGCCTCGGGGCAGCACTGCCGGGGTCGGCACTCGGCCTGAATGGACCTCCACAGATTCCCTGTCCTCCTCCAACAGCGATGGGAAACAGTCCCCGGTCTTTTTTCCCTCAAGGCACCAGGACGCCACGCTGTTGAACCCCCCCCTCCCCAGGGCGACCGTTGAAGCCCCTGTGGGCCAGTCGTACTCAGTCTTGGCAGAACAGAAGCAGCTCCTTCCACCACCTTCACCCAGGTTTGCTCCTCGTCACAACCCCCTAGTGGAAAAGACGCTCATGGAGACCCGGCGGCGGCTCGAACAGGAGCGGCTGCTCATCCACAATGAGCCTCTGATTCCTCGCCGTCGACTGGCCAGCTTTGGAGGCATGGGCTCCAGCAGCTCGCTGTCATCTTACTCCAGTTCAGTCGCCCCGAGCCAGATCTCCCCCAGTACCCACCAGCCTCTACCCATTAATGGCCTGTCTAATGGAGAATATAACCCTTATTACTCACAGTCCAGAGGCAGTTCCATTCGCCACAGTCCCATGAGCTCAGGCGTGGCCACACCGGTGACCAACGTCAGCCCGTTACACCTGCAGCAGATCAGAGAGCAGATGGTCGTGGCCCTGAAGAGGCTGAAAGAGCTGGAGGAGCAAGTGAAAACCATTCCTATCCTACAGGTGAAGATCGCTGTTCTGCAGGAGGAGAAAAGACAACTAGCCGCTCAGACAAAAAACCAAGGTCTCTGTGGCTTCCGCAAGCGTTCCTACAGTGTGGGCAGCGCCGACCAAATGGAGAGCTCTGGATCTGTTCAAAAGGAAACTGAGCTGCAGATCGTAGAGCCAGAGGTCCAGGAGCAGAACACCCAGCGGCTGGAGGAGTTCAGGCGTCTGGCTGCTGAGGTTCAAGCTCTGGAGAAGACGACCAAGGAGCATCATGTGGCGGAAGTTCAACCTCCAAACCAGGTCTGCCAAAAGTCCATTGGGGTGGTTACAGATGAAAACATGAACAATCTTTCCTTCCCTCTGAGAAAACTGCAAACAGAGAGTTGTTTCCGTGATGCGGGGATGGTGACGGAGCGGCTGGAGATGCGGAGCACCGGAATTGTTGTGACTGAGGCCATGCTGGGCGTGACCAGTGAAGCTGACAGAGAAATCGAGCTCCAGCAGCAAACCATCGAAGCTCTGAAGGAAAAGATCTACCGCCTGGAGGTCCAGCTTAAAGAAACGACTCACCAAATGGAGATGGGGAAGCTGAAACTTGAGCTCCAGGCAGCCGGAGGGTCAAACAAGAAGAAGGCAGATAAAGGGTTAATGGTGAAGCCAGAGATGTACAATGCAGGCGTGGAAGCCAAAGTCCAGATGCGCAGTCAGGCAGTGGGTGAACATCTGGAATCAGACCAAACAGCTGCAGATAAGGTTCTGCAGACCCACACAGTGGGGGTGTCCTGTCAGCCCAGCATGCAGAGCATTGCCACAGGACCGGAAACACCCATGGACCAGTGGGTGGTGCACCAGCGGGTGGAGGTGAGTGACCAGTGCGTTGGGAGGCGGGTAGAAACATGTCATCAGCTGGTGGGGGCGGAGCAGAGTGTTTGTGAGGTAGGAGTAAACACAGAGGAGTCGGTGGAGAGACCAGACCGCTATAGAACCACGACAGAACCAACCAAACAGTCCAGATCGATCGGCTGCGGCGATTGTTCTGTGGATGTCAGCATCACTCCTGTGAAGACGTTGGTCTCTCAAGGAACCGACCCAGATCTCGTTGGTAAGGTGGACTCTGCCGTTATGGCGTGTCCAGAATCTACGTGTCAACAGACTGGTACCGATGCGGAGTATGAGAGTAAGTCCACAAACACGAAAACAGCCGAGGTGATAGACTCCTTCACCGGGATGGAGCTGACCACCTGTGATAAGCACACCAACACGGCAGCAGCGGAAACCAGGACTGTAGCTGCGGGGGAGGGACTCGTCCGAGATGTTCTGACCACAGCTAAAACACGTTCAGTGGCTGTTGGAACTGGCAACGACGTGGGGTCACTTCCCAGTAAACCAAACCCAACTAAAACCAAAGAATGTGGGGTGGGCCCGGTCAGCATCCACGACAATTTCCTAATTGGCCTAAAAACCCGAAACATTGCAGTTGGTCCTTCTCAGCCCCCCGACTCTTCCGCAAGCAAAGCAGGGAAGACAGAGGCTGCAACACCAGAGCCACAGGGTGGCGTCGGTCTGGACCATTACATAGAAAGGGTCCAGAAGCTGCTGCAGGAGCAGCAGATGCTGCTGGCAGAGAACTACAGTGAGCTGGCGGATGCTTTCGGCCAGCCCCAGTCCCAGTTCGGATCCATCAACAGCCAACTGGTCAGCACGCTTTCGTCCATCAACTCTGTGATGAAGTACGGGAGCGGCGAGAACATCCTGAGGCTGCACTCAAACTCCAGCACAGGTGAGCATGTTCCTCGCTTCCAATATGCAAACATAACATTCCTGTCCCTCTGGGTGAGCTTCAGCAACATGTGGTTTGAGTGATGATTGGCTCAGAGTCATGCCAGGCAATTAAAGCATAGTTTCAAGGGCAGACAACTGAAAACACACACACACACACACACCCAAAATGTTACTAAAGAAGAAAAGGGCTGAAAAACCGGCCTGATGAAGATCTAAATACATTCTCGTGTGTCTCAGAACAATAAAACTTTTACAAGCCTTCTCTATTAGTATTTCAATTCCATAAATGTCCACCAGGAACCAATAAAAAAAGCTTTGGCTAAGGTTATACCTAAACAAATCTGAGTCTTAAACGTTACAGGATCGCTTTGTTTTAACTTCAGTTATTTAAAACTCTAACCCTAAAACCTTCACATATCTATGATAAACATTGAGCTAACACAATATGGAAGCAGATGGAAAATATTCACACGCTTTAAACTTTTTACAGCTTAACTCATTTAACCTCTTTAGTATCTTATTGGGATCTTTAGTAATTCATCAACAAAAAGTAGGAGACAGATCCATGATTTCAAAATGTTTACAAACAGAAATCTGAAAAGTGTGGCCCGCATATTTTCATTCCTTCCCCACTTACCAGAACACCAGAATAAAGTCTAGTACAAATTATTTCCTACAGAAGTCCAGCTGTGTGTAATTGGTTCCCAGAATAACTGCAGCTGTTCTCTGACAGCTTCTGAGGTTTGTTTGAGAATGTTGGAGAATAAACGGCAGCAACATAACGACCAACAGACACAGCAGCCAGAGAAGTTTACAGCAATTGGTGGTAAAACAGAATCACTGCAAAATTAGAACGCATCTGTTAACCTGAACTAATGGACTTTAAGAAAAGCAGCCATTTTAATTCTGGAAGAGCTGTTTAGTCCCCCGGCTCGGGTAGAGAACCTGTCAAAGGGATAAATATGTTGGACTTTTATATCTTAAGGAAACTTAAGGAAAGGAAGCAAACATGTGGACAAAGGTTTTCTGGTCAGATGGGACCAAAACAAAACCTTCTGGACTGCATGCAAAACACCATGTGGTGAAAAGCCACATCACTACATGGTGGTGGCAGCATCATGCTAAGGGAAATCTTCTCTTTAGCAGGTGCAATGAAGCTGATGGGAGGACGGATAGGATTGGGGACAGAGTAGAGTGTTAACCCGGCTTCAGACAGAGTCTGAGGTTCACCTTCATACAGCCAGGGGTGTGATGGATCACTTCAGGCCAGTGACCTCCAGCTATGGGTGGAAAATCCATGCTGTAACTCAACAGAATCTACATCAACAGCCAATGTATCAGGAACATGCTTAACAGGCTTAAGTTGTTGCATTTAAAGGCTCTAAACCAGTTCAGAACCTCTGGTTTGGATGAAAACCTTTGACCCTGTTGAAACGGAAAGGAACACCAGGATGACATAGCTGTTGCTTTTTATTTTTTTTTTGCACAAAAAAAATAGCATGAACGCCTATGTCCAGATGTGCACAGCTGGTTTAGTACAAACACCCAACAACCTGCAGCGAAATGTTGCCTCATTGGAGCTCAATATGGATGCCTGCCATTTTTGCAAAGCTTTGTGTTGATCCATCACTAAAGGAACTGAAGAAAAAGATTGCAGTTTTTCCAAGGCCCAGTGGTGTTTAAGGTTGACCCTAAAACTATGGTACAAGGTCTGCCTTCAGCCGAGGATGTTGGACTCTGGGTGTTTGCTTTAGCTCGTCCATCTTTACATTTTTTAGAACAGCTCTAGGTTAATAAATGCACCAGGAAACATTCTCCCAAGCTATGAGCTAGTATTATCTGAAGCCTCCATCTTTCTGCTCAGCTGGTGGAGGCTGGGTCGTATACTTTAGCGTTCAAACGCAGTCTAAAGATAATCCTGATAGGATCAGACAGAACAAAGTTATCCCTGACCCAAGAAGAAATGCTGTCTGGACAGGAACCAGCAGTGAGCTCATTTCTGTCCAGAGCTGCAGCTTCGCTCCAATCCCGCTCTAAATTGTTGTTGGTGATTTTGTTTAGTTTTTTATGAGCTGTGCTACCTTGGCTAACACCTCCCTGTTGATGAGGATTCCCTGCTCCTTGTGAATTATGTAACAAGCATTCATGCTGACCAGCAAATGAATGTGGGCCCATTGTCTGGTGTTTCTGGCCTTTTGTGGAGCACTCAATGACTAAGCAGCTCCCTCTAAAGCAACTCAGTAGGATTAACAGCACTGGACACGTAACAGTTTGTTAAAATGGTTTTACTATCCGGGCTCTATTCACAGCAGTTTTCTTGACAATTAAATTTTTTTTTTAATGTTTCCTTTTTTTAAACAGCTGTTAGATGTTTTCTACATTGATTTATGTTATAAAACGAACACAAAACTGTATTTCTTCAGATATTTATATAAACCTCCTGCAAACCAGTTGAAGACTCTCTGCCCACTCAAGAGGAACCTTCATTCTGTTAACAGTTACTGTTTCTCTGTTGTTCAGAGAGCTCTCTGCAGCTCACCTCACCAGACGTCGCGATGGAAACTGCAGATCATCCAGAGAACATGCATGCACAGCAGCAGATCAGTGCAGCAGAGCAGAAGAGCCGCATGGATCTGCAGATGTCTACGGCACTGCATGGTACTGAAGCCTTTATGTTTCTGAGTGTTTAATCATGACTTGTTATACAGTAATTAGCATGGCACACATTTTTGATGAAGATTCAAACAGCAAAATGACTGTGTGTGTGAAAATAAATGAGACCATAGTATGGTTTCAGGTTACAGTTGGAACCTGATGGTTTTAGGTGGTTGTTTTATAGAATCTTTATCCCTGTCATTAGAGAGGAGTCTATTTTTATTTTCTTTTTAGTTTTTGCATTTATAATTCAGGCTCCTTTAGAATTAGGAAGGACACTTAGACTAACCTTAACCAGCCAGTCATCTGAATATCCATCCTTCCACACAGTCTGGGGAAGAAGAAAAAAAACAGTGGAAAGCCTGGAAACAACTATGATCTTATCTGGTAGCACGGTATCCTATGATCGCCTGATTAGGAACAGATCTAGAATCCCTCACCAAGTGGCAGAAGGTGGGAGGAAGAAAATATCACCCGAGGAGCTCCGCTCACACTCCCACCTGTCAAAACATGGGAAACATGTTGTATGACTCTGTTGCTATTGAACCCCCCCCCACACACACACACCCACTGCATACATGTTGCGACTTGACGCTCCACACACACTTGCAGCTTCTTTGCCGTCCCCTGCAGCAGTAAAGAGGCCCCTTCATGGCGGCGGGTCCTGGCAGATGTGCGGAGTGTTCTGGCTCTCTGCTGGTATTTTGGTTTTCCTCAGGCCTGCGCCTAAAATGACTGAGATGCTTCTGGCTTTGAGGAGTCTCCAAGTCTCTCTGGACACTTCATGGCTCTCAAACCCTCTTAAGAAAAATGGCACCTGTTAGTTTTTTTTTTTTAAATAGCAGCCGAGGTTTTTAAAAGACATATGAAAAATAAGAAAGTTATCAAAGCAAAAACAATGCATTTCAGTTTGAGATAAAATGAATGGATATTTGGTTTTTAAAGGATTGTGTCCTCGTCGCGTGTTTTCCCTGCAGGTCAGCCATGCAGCCAGAATAACCTGAAATCCATCATGAAGAAGAAAGATGGCCGAGCTGACGCCAACGGTACCAAGAAGAACCTGCAGTTTGTTGGCGTAAACGGAGGGTAAGCGTAACGTTTGAATTGTTTTTGTTTTGATTGTTCCCACATGGGGGTAAAGATGCTGCCGATTTTAGGTTTACTCAGCTGCTGCTCTGATGCTCTCCCCTCTTAGAGCCTTGTTAACACCCACCCGACCACTCGCATGCAAAATGTACTGAGGAAATCTGAGCTGCAGCTTCTGAAGGTCTGCTGCCTTCTTACCCTGTTTTCGCCCCCTTGTGGTTTAGATATGAAACTACATCAAGCGACGAGTCCAGCTCAGAGGACAGCAGCTCCTCTGGGTCGGAGGATGAGGAAGATGAGGACGAGGAGAAGGACTACGGAGGAAAGAAGGATGAGTACAAGGAAGTGAGAGGAAGAAGAATCGGGGAGGAGTTTCAAAATAAGGGGGCCGAGGATGTGGATAAGGAGGAGGAGGAAGGTTCAGAGAACGAGAAGAGGGAGAGGTTAGTCATAAAGAGACTTGTGAATCCTAGAGGAGATGATACAGACCTTCCTAAAGAGAGTCTAGAAAAGTTTTCTAGTTTAACATACTTTGAAAGTCGCCAGAGCCTGAAATCAGCCAATATTTGTGATCAAATGTGCAAATTTCTTTTTTTATTTCGTGGTTTGATACAGTTTAACAATTTTTCAAGGTTTATGTCCTTTACTTTCTACAACAGACTTATTGCAGATATGTTAGACTTAAGCTGTTTGGGATTATAGGTTCCTACATATCAGATGTTTCATGAAAACATGCTCTGCTTTCGTACTGGTGAAGTCAAACTATAATAATTTTGCCATCAGGTTTGGATCTGTGCTGTGTTATAGGAATGCTGTCATAATTATACGGTAAATGTACATGCATGGATAGGTATTTAGGTATTTTTAACTAATATATTTTGTTTGTTTTTTAATGTAAAGGTATGAGCTGAGTGAGAAGATGTTGGCTGCGTGTGACGTTCTCAACACTCACCTAAACGACTCGAAGGCTGTGAGCAGCAAAGATCTGGTGAGGAGATCCATTTTA
This sequence comes from Cyprinodon tularosa, assembly GCF_016077235.1. NCBI lineage: Eukaryota > Metazoa > Chordata > Actinopteri > Cyprinodontiformes > Cyprinodontidae > Cyprinodon > Cyprinodon tularosa. The sequence goes on along the minus strand of NW_024039124.1, from coordinate 757,500 downwards.
TCGGCTTTTAATCAGTAAATGAATCACTTTTTACTTTTTTTTTCATTGGCTGTATACACCTTTAGAGGGAAAAATAATGTTTTATTATATCTTAACAGAATCTCAAGATAAAAAAGCCAAAACTAAAATTTGCTTCAAAGATAAATGTTAAAAACATTAATATTTTAACTGGTTTAAATATCATAGATATACAGAAATATCCTAAAGAAAAGTAGCAACTGTAAAACTAGTTTAATATTTATCACTTATAAAGGATGCACTGTGGGATGTTTACATGTTACACATTATTAGATCCTGTTCTAAAGTATAAAATCCATCTACTCTGTGTGGCTGTCGGGTCTTTATCCATATATTTTTACACTATTTTGACCTTAATTAATGGATATTTATTGTTGCCCCCTCTTTGTCCATATGTGAATATTTGTCCATCTTCTAAATTTATTAGAACCTCATTGAAATGCTTTTCTAAACAAACTCCCTCATTAAAACATTTAGTAATCTGCATTTTCATTTAAGAGGAGGGAAAACAACCTTCTCTGCTTAGAAATGCTATTTTTAACGGAAACACCATTTTTATAGATGTTCCCTGGTATATTTTTAGTTTCTTACTTCTGTTGTTATTGATCTTGGAACTTTATATTAGTTATTTATGAGTCTACATTTCAGCCACTAGGCTAGATGAGGACCCATGTTTATTTAACCACTTTGCAAAGTGAGCAGGACAGGAAGGGAGGTGAAAAAGTTCAGCTGCAGCAAAGAGTGTCATCTTGGGGTCATCAAGTCTCAATTACAGCCAGGTGCTCCCCAAACAGCAGCAGGGTGTTTGGGGAGAAAAAAGCCTTGCTTTGTTTTGTTTTTTATGGTAATTAGTTGTGGCATGTACTCCCTGAGTTGATTGTTGTTGTTTTTGCAGACCCCACTGTTTTTGCAGACCCCACTGCCTTGATATCACTGATAGGTCTGCTTGTTTGTTGATGTGAGTCTAAGCTGGTTAATGACTCTGGCCTGCCTCCATAGAGAGCCAGCCTGAACACTGTGCAGCACGAGTGGTTCAGAGCATCCAGCCAGAAGGCAGCGGTTGCCGGGATGGTGGAGGACTACCTGCGGGCTTTTGAAGCAGTCTCACCAGACGTGCTGCGCCACATCGTCAACATGGCCGACGGCAATGGCAACACGGCGCTGCACTATAGCGTGTCTCATTCCAACTTCCAGGTGGTGAAGAAGCTGCTAGATGCAGGTGAGGGCTAAAAACACACTTTTTTTGTTCTGTGTTCAGTTTGACCCGCCAAAGCCAGGTCTGATTGCTGCCAGAGCCTTAGAGTCAAGAAATCCTCTTAGTAGGACCAGACCACATGAAGCTGGCCTTCAACAACTTAAATCAGAAACATCACTGATAACTCAGTACCTTAAGAAATAGTGTTTAAACAGTGAAACTCTCCAAGTTGACTTGTCCAGATAAGAAAAGAACCCATCACCTATAAGTGATCAAAACATTGATTTTACTCTTTATAAGAAATTCCAGAACATTCAGCCATCTGTTTAAAAGCTTGAACTCCAGCGTCTGGAAAACAACAAAAAGACACACCAGTAAGTTCACCTCTGAATGGCTCAGAAAAGCGAAAAATTAACACTTTGGAGTGGCCTAGTCAAAGTCTGGACTAAAATCAGATGCTGTGCCATGATCTTAAACAGGCTACTCATGCTTTCTGGCAGATACACAAAGCTGCTGATAACCAGCTGGTGTCGCTAAGGACGGCCCCAGCTTATCATGCATTATTCTTTAAATAGATTCATCATAATTTAAATGATGTGTTTTGCATCTGGTTTATCTTTGATATTAAAAGTTTGGTTCTCATCTGAAACATTAAACGCGATAAAACGATAAAAAGCTGCTTTTTCTTAGCATGTGTTCAAAACGTAAATCTAGAAAGAACTTGAACTGTTTACACTCGACCTGTTCCAGTGCTGCAGCGTTTTTAAAGCTCTAATGGACTGGGATAAGGTCTCAGACACTTTCTTCTCTAATCGACTTCTATCTCCTCGTCCTTTTTTTGGACTGAGTCTCTGACAGCACATCCACCCCACCCTGCCCTCGCAGTCACTGCTGTTTTGGTCCTTGTGATACCAGCTATCAAGATAATGAATCGTGTTTACAGGCGTCTTACAGGCAGCTTAAGGAAGAGACTGCCTGAAGCCTGATAAATCTGGACTGTTATTGCGGAGGAGTCAGTTACAGGAAGGAGCCCAATCAGCGTGGAGCAGGAGGGGGGGGGGGGGGGGGGGCTTAGCTCCCACAGTGAGATTTAAACTCTGTGTTTGTGTTTCAGACGTTTGCAACGTGAACCAGCAGAATAAGGCCGGGTACACGCCCATCATGCTCGCCGCGCTGGCTGCCGTGGAGACGCCAAAGGACATGTGCATCGTGGAGGAGCTTTTCAGCAAGGGAGACGTGAACGCCCGTGCCAGTCAGGTGGGTCACAGTGGCCTGCAGAGCATGATGGGGAAAGTTAATGTGGAGTAACATAGCTTGGTTTAAAATTGGTCTTGTTCCTCTTCAGCATCTTTATGTTTTTTCTGTTTTCTTCATGTGTTCTGGGAACGTTTGTACTATAGTGACCCCTAGTGGTCTTTACACTGTTTGCATGATCAAAAGTTTAGGGAATTTTAAAAAAGACAAGAAATGGCATTCTGCACATTTGGATCCTCAGCTGGTTCTAAGCAGAGCTTCATGATTTTTTATTTTTTTTATTTTGTAGGAATTTTATTTTAAAAAACAGCTTAACTTACATGAGCTGCTCTTAAGCTGATAGGTTTAAGATTGGTGCCTCGAAAAAACAAAAATGTGGATACCTTTTTATGATATCAGACAAGTCCTGTCAAACCACCTGATTGCTAAATCCAAACAGCTCACTGACATTGAATGTGGAAGGATTGGTGAGCTACATACAAGCTTTCTCTCAGCATGTTTTGAAAATTCAATAAATGAAGAAAACTGACCTACTCAGATTGAAGCATGTGCTGACTACTGGTCAAAGCCCACCAGAATGCATCTGCAAGGAAAGGGCTTTAAAAATGACAAATGTCATCAGAAGCTCACTTCTCCTTTAGTGTGACACGTTTAGACCTTGAACTGGAGCAACCTACATACTGGAGAGCTGAAAATGTTTTAATTATTCTGATATAAAAACACTTGCCTGGATGGTTCTGATGGGTTCAGGCATTGCTGACATAATGAGTAGATCCCTCCTGGAAGGTTTTGAACGACTCAGTTTTTGGGGAGCAGTTCAGCTTCAGGCTGGCAGTGATATGGAGATATTTTGCAGACATCTCTGATTGACGGTCTTCCTTTGTGCCGTTCACCATACCTGTCCGTCGATAGACTTCTTCCAGGAGATTAACGTCATCTTTTGTTCCCCTGATCTAACTATAGAGTGAATTTTGTTCCATTACTGTGGCAAGCAAAGAACATGCTTTGTAAATTGAAATTTTAAAATAATCAGCTTTTTTCAGCTATTCCTCCAGAGTGAGGAGAACAGGTGTATTTCTGTTCATCTGCATGGGTCAAGAATACTTTTATTGGCCACAATGAAACATTTGTTTTCAGCTTGTAATAAAAATGATCTGTTAAACACATTTTGGATAGAATGACATTTTTTAAACCCTATATGAAAAGGGTTAATTTGAAAAGAATAAATAAAAAATACAATTTGAAAATGTAAAATTTGTAAAAAGAAATTTGTAAAAATAAATATTGAAAAAATAAAATCTAAGAAAACAGCAGAGTTGCTCTCAATCTTTTTTCATTAAGACGTTTTTTTAAAGTTACATGTCTGGATTCCTTTTTCTTTATTTTATTACCACTAGTAAAACATGTTTTTACTTGCAACAATAATGGAACAAAATTCACTCCTGATCTAAATGCCTCTTGTGATCCCCCTTCAACACCCAGACTACCAATCCCCTAAACCTCTTGGATACACTAGCAGCTAGCATCACTAAACGACCTCCTCCACTTTTATTTCTGTTCTAAAAGTTTTTTTCTATATTAAGAGCATTTTTAAGTGAGGGTGTTATTTTCAATAATTTGCTCAAAAGTTTTAAAATCTTTTTTGGGTGGGGGTTAGCCTGTAGTATCGGCAGGGAAGTCATAAAACCTGCTTGGTCTCCTCCAGGCGGGTCAGACGGGGCTGATGCTGGCCGTCAGTCATGGCAGGATGGACATGGTTCGGGCCTTGCTGGCCCACGGAGCCGACGTTAACATCCAGGACGACGAGGGCTCCACGGCACTGATGTGCGCCAGCGAACATGGCCATGTTGAGATCCTCAAACTGCTGCTGGGCCAAACGGGCTGTGATGCCACTCTCAGCGACAGCGTGAGTTTAACATCACATATTAAAATAAATACTTTTTAAATAACCTGATCTGATACAGAGCTGTAAGGCAGAGGATGAGCTGAAAACTAGTGATCCATTGATTTTGTTTGGGAGGCTTTAGAGCAGAGGTCTTCAATAGCGGGTCCGCAACCCCTAGGGGGTCCACGGAGGTACTGCACGGGGGTCGCAAAAGTTTTGATTAGAATTTGTTTTTTAAACTCCCCCTGCAATTTTTTCCACTAATTGAAATATCTTTAAATCTGCATTAACATGAATTCAACACACTTTAGTAAACAGATAAATGGAGGCAGAAGATGTATTTCAGTCATCAATGCACACATTCAGAGACACACAGGAGCTCTTTCAAGCTGGGCACCAATTAATTCACAACACCTGTCCCATCAACCAGGAATCAGAATCAGAAATACTTTAATAATCCCAGGAAGAAATTACTTTCGTTACATTACTCCATCTGTAATAGAGTGACTATAGGACCAGTTTGATATAACACAATATATATAATTAGGGGGTCCCCGCTCCATATCGCCATTAGTTTGGGGGTCCTTGGACTGGAAAACGTTACATAACGACAACCGCTTTGGTTTATTGATTACAACCAAAAGTGGTAATTTAAATATCACCAAACTGCAGATCCAGAAATGGAATTTATGCACAAAGGAAGTGAATTTGTGCTTGATTGTTAATTTCTTTGTAGTAATGAAGTGTTCTAGCAGTAAATCTCAGAGGTGGGAGATGTGGAGTCAAAAAGTCATCTCCATGAGTCTTATCTGCACTAGTTAACTCACTGTCTAGATTGGAATCACCTGGTTCAGTGACTGGCCAGAACAAATGGATGACTTGGTGGCTGAACATTCGCAGAAACGGCGTCTGTCCAACCCAAAGTTAATTCAGGAAAATGGGCTGAAGGCTGGCGCTGAACTAATGAGGTGTCAGTCTGCTCATCGAACAATTTTTTAGTTGTAAAGGATCAAATAAAAAGACTGTTTCGAAGGTATTTTTCAGTAAAAATGTACAAAATGTCTCTTTAAGCCTGTGAAACAGGCCTGCAGCTTAAGATTTTAAATAAGCTTACATTTCCTGACTTGGGTTTCTCTTAAATGACCCAAAACCCCAAATCTGGAAACATTTTATTTAAAATAAGATCTAATGGAAAAAAACTTTAGGCGTTAAAACGGGAAGTTTATTTTCAAAGTTATTCAGGAGTGGAACTGTACATTAATGGAAGATGTTACCTCAATTATTCATTTATTCATTATACAATAAAACTTGAAGTTATTATTAAAACTTAACTGATAAATGTTTAATTGAGACATGAGTTGTCATTTCCAAGAGGGACCTTCTGATCTGTTTTTAATCCTCTGACAGGATCTGACTTGGCTATGATAAATATGCTAATTAGCTTACAGCTAACGCAAAGTTGACTTTTATAATTTATTATCATGGATGAAAAATTGGAAAAAAGAAAGCATGGTAATGCTTCCATTTTTAGACTTCCTTCTGTATTTATGTTCTGATGATTCTAAAGGAAAAAATAAGACTTTCTGTGGGAAGAAAAAAAAATCTTTATATATATTATAAGGCAACAGTTAGAGATAAACCAAGATCCCACATTGTGGTCAATGGTTCCAGGAGCTCTGTTGGGTTCTTCACAGCCATTGGATCATATAAATAAATAACCAAAACCCAAAAAATGAGAATTTATCATTCCTATTGGGCCCTGGGTGCACTACTCTTGAATTCTCAATGCACGAAGTAGTTATCTACCAGGGTTATAACACTGTGTTTGTCCAGTTCTTCATTGTAGTTAATCTACATTTTTATTTCTTAGTTGATATTTTCATCAGCCTGTAGAATAGCCAACTGATTTATACAGACTTCTCTTTTGCTTGGTTATAATCTATGTCTCACTGACTTCCTTCACCTTTAGGATGGCAGTAACGCTCTCTCCATCGCCCTGGAAGCAGGACACAAGGACATCGCTGTGTTGCTTTATGCACATGTTAACTTCTCCAAAGCCCAGTCTCCTGTAAGTCTCTGTCTCCACCGTTCAGCAATGCAGCGTAGGTTTATTCATGCCTCACGTTTTATGTTCATGACTCTCGCAGGGAACGCCTAGACTTGGAAGGAAAACTTCACCAAGTCCGACTCGGAGGGGAATGTTGGACTAGAGACTCCCTCCTGATCCCACCAACGCTGCGCTGCTATTGGCTCACACAAGAACGACGCGTCCTTCCTCAATGTTGACAACCAACCAATGATATTCCTGGATTTTTTTTTTTTTTATGTATGCATCTTCTTATCCGCCTTGATGAGCCCAAAGTGCCCTTTGAATATGAATGTAACCATCAGGTGCCTCAGATCCATCAGATTGTGCCTGAAATGTCTCATTTATCATCAGCCTCTTTTTGGCTTCATTTTTATTTCTTATATAAGCTCGCAGATAATCATCAAATCCACCCTGCCTTATAAGAGGGGGACTATTTCCTGTATATAGAGCTCACCTCACCACCCCAGTCCCAAATAACCCCCATAAACTCACATTGGTGAATCCTTTAGTATTCCAATGTAACCTGGACTGGACAAATTTTACTTTTTTTAAAGTCTCTAACTATTTAAAAAAGAAAAAAACTACAGTATTTTGAATACCTTCTATTACTCCTCAACAATCCATGAAGTTATATATTTATCAGAGTATAGTTTTTAATACAGATATATGTATTTCATTGTACATACAGTGGTCATAGAGTCTAGGTGTGTCCGGTTTCTGTCTGTCTGGTTTAATATAAGCTGTGCCCTCTAGTGTTCGTCAAGGTGCTGACTTTCATCTTCACATGGAAATTGAAGTGCCTGAAACGTTGCCTTTAACTATGATTATTGATAATTAAAGTGTTGAAATCTGTATGTTTTGTTTGAATTATTGGATTATTAGGGGCTGACCCTGTTACTGAGTTGTAACAGGGTGGAAACTGTTTTTAGGAAGAGATGGTCATGATGAGACAGAGCAAGGAGATGATCAGCTATTATATGATCAGCAATATCAGCAGCTTTAAATAGTTTTCTGTGTTTGAATGTTATGATGGCAATTAACAGTGTGTCCCTCTGCAAAGGATTCGCCTCGCTTCCTAAATGTATTTTTCTCCTATTATCCATTCTTTGCTGGTGTTCTCGGGATTCATTTGAAGAAAGTTGGATTTGGTGAAAGGCTGTAGGTCAGAGATCCCAAAGATGAAAGAGAAATGGTGGCCGATCTGGAGCTCCTCAGAATCATGGGTTTCCTGAGTCAGAGAGGAAAATTAAAGGTCTGCATCATTTTCACAATATCTTATCAGTCCTCTTTAAAGATGTGATAGAAGTGGCGATAAAGCCTTAAAACATCAAAGTAAATTCCAAAAAAAAAAAAAAAAAAAAGGAAACAAAGCGGTTTTCCTTGCAACAATCTGACTCCTTTTCTTAAATTTTAACCAACCTGGGCAGAGATGAGAGGCTGCTGCTCGATGCGGCTCCTGTCCTACAGAGGGAGTCTCTGGGTTTCACTGCGGGTTGAGGAAGGAGGCGGGAATCACGAGCTTTCTGACGGGACGGCTGGGACAGAAAACTCCGACCTGGATCCAGGCGCTCTGCTCTGTTCAGATACAAATGGGGATGATCAAGATGGACATGGTTCACTTGAAATAACTTTCAGCCATTCTACTGTTCTGTATTAAAAGCCACTCCCACATAAAGCAAAATTTAATGTTTTCTGCCACGAGTCCATCCATAGTTTCACTATGAGATTAAATCTAGTTTTCATGCATTTTAAGAGATAAAGAAGCAACTAGGGGGAGAAGAAACCGCTTCTTGAAGCTGGTTTTGGACGGAGAATGTCTTATGTCAAGAAATCTTGGTGTTTGGTCCCCCATAGAGATACCACTCTATACTAGACATGCTCCTATGGATTTTGACTCGCATTGCAATGCTTTAGCTCCTTTAGTATCCCTGCATGGTTTCGGAACTAAAACAATCTCTGCTCCCTCACCGGAGGTTTCAGACCGTAGCATGAATGCTGAGCAGCATAAAGAGGGGAACTGTTACCGTGTTGAATCTGGGTCAGATTTCTGCAGCTCTCTCTGTGCAGACAGAGCTCTGATTGATTGTCGGTTCAGCAGCTCCTGCAGGTTCTGCAGTGTCCTCTTCCACGGGGGGACAGCGTCCACGTCCTGCTGTTGTGTTGGAGCCTCCTGATGGGAACAAACCCTTCATCAGAACCTCATGCTGTGAAGGAACGTCAAACCGGATGTTTGCAGGCACCTGGACACTTAAGCCCTAAATAATTCATACTGCTGGTGGATTTAGATTTGACCAGGAAGTTGTCCAAAGATGCATTTAACTCAGGTTGATGCAGGAAAACGCCTAAATTAAGAACTGTGGTCCTTGAGGACCTGGTTGGTGTAGAAGAGATTACTTAGAGGATCACAAAGAAGCTATTATTCAGTTTGATCATTTAATACATAAAATGAAGATCAACATTTAGATTTTAGATAAAGACAAAATCAGTTTCTTGGTTCCCATTTCCTAATAAAAGCACTTCCCATAAATGAATACTGATCGGAATAAATTTCACTATTAATGTTCTCATTTAATATACTAATTGTCTGACTTCAATCCTTTATATCTGGGTTCCATCATAATTTATTTATAATCATTTTGAACTTTCTTCTATGAAACTTTTGTTATAGTTTTTAACCTCAGCAGGAGGTTTGATGAATATTCCTGGGTGTTGGAGAAGGAAATCTGTAAATTTAGAGTGAGTTTTTATTTTTCTAGTTTTACCTTCAGCACCTGTAGGAGACTGTTTGCTGCGTCCTGCATGATGCTCCTCATCCTGTTCTTCCTCCTCCTCTCGTCTTTCAGCTTCACCTCCAGCTGATTTCTTTCCATCCGGCTACTGCTCCACTCTGCGGACAGAGAGGCCCGGTCCAGTCTGGAAACACACCATGATTTAGGTTCTGTTACAGCAGAACCTTTTGCTATTTTTAATCAGTGTAATGATCAGTTTACAGTCTAATCATAAAGTGATCAAACTAATGATATTTGAATCTATATTTTTATTTCTTTGGGCTAATGATTTCTCTATAACAGACTATTGTGAGTTATGTTGCTTAGATATGCAGCTCCCTTCTGACCGGTTAATCAGTTCTGATGTCTGTTTTTTTCATTTGCTTTTTTATTTCACCTCGTTTGCTACTTTTATCTGAAGGTTACATTAAAGATCAAATCATTTATGATCTCTCTGCCATAAAGGGCTTTAATTAGGAAATGCCTAAGCTTTTTTTTTCCATAAAGAAATTTAATAGAGTCAAATCCAAAGAAAAACACTTCTTCCATTGTTGGCTAAAATTTACTCCACAAATAAGCTAAATCAGGACCTGAGTGCCTCCATGTCGGCCAGGACTCGTGTGTGCTCAGTTTGAAGCTGCTCCAGTTGCTGCTGCTTTTCACTGACATCCTCCTGAAGCTGCTGAAACTTTTCCCTAAGCTGCTGCACCTCCTGATGGAGAGATCACCGGGTCTGCTCAGGATTTTATTTTGAAACCAGACGATGGGACACTGCAGGAAAGCCTCTCACCTTCCTGCAGACGCAGCTGATCCGAGACGTCTCACGGACAGTTTGCTCCAGGATGTCGTTGTCGACGCTGAGCAGTCTGCGGCGTTCCCTCAGAGACGTGTTCTCCTCCAGCAGGGACTCGGTCGCCTCTGACAGCTTGCTGAGACGAGTCTTCAGCTCAGTGTTCTCCTGAAGCACAGACCTGATCTTCTCCGGAAGCTTCTGTTCCACTAGATGCTGGACCTTGGATGACATAGCTGCTACTTCACTTTCCATCTCCAACCTTTTTTCAGGAAATAAAGAACCAGAAAAGGAAAAACATGTCAGATGATAAAATCCCTCTAAAATCTTTAATATAATCATAAATCCTATGTTCTTGTTTTATGTGATTATTTAACCAAAAGTAGCATATGATTCTAAAGTAAAAGATGGATATGTTGTCAAAACCACTACGAGACACAACCATGTTACTCTAAAGGACTTTGAGGCTTTAGAGATTGAGAAATAACCCCCTCTATCATGACCTTAACTTCCTCTTTTCCAGCAGATCCTTCATCTCCAGGCTGTGGATCTCATCCTTGTGTTTTTCTTGTTGGCATTCCAGCTGCTTCTCTAGATTTTGAAGCTTTGTCATCAGTTCATCCTTTTGCCTCTGAAACTCTTCCAGATCAACAAGTTTCTTTACTGTCAGGAAAGGAAGAGGAAGAGTTAGGACCTTGTGTCAGATATTGGTTCCTATTCTAACAATTCGTTGACGATCCTTTGCTTTTTGAGAGAGAGACATTTTAATCTATATCATTTCAATGCCATTTTTGCCCTCAGCTCTAATATTAAAAGTTCTCTAGAGACCTACAACAGATGTTGCAACAGTTTCAACATCCGAACAGATCCTGACCCTGAATTATCTTGTAGACATGGAGGGGGAATTATAGAAGAACGGGTTATTCTTCCTGCCCACACTACAAAGATATTTTGTAATCTTGAAGTAAAATGTCTCACCGAGCACTGCGTTTTTTTCATTAAGTTCATTAATTTGGGCGTCTAGTTCCTGCCTCAGTTTGTCGTGTTTCAGCTGCAAGGACTGTTTCTCCTGGACAGCAGCCTGACGTTGAGCCTCCAGACGCTGCAGGAGATCATCAGCCTCGTCCTGATTTTCAGAAAGTGTGCGTTTCAGGTACTCTGTAACATCCTTCTTCTCCGTGTCCAGTGAGCTGTACTGAGAAATTAGCAATTTGTTCTGCTTCTCCAGTTCAGCACATTTGATCTGAAACCTGGAGGACAAAGATGGGGAGAAAAGTGAACTTATAGGAGACTGCAGAGATTTTAGGCCTCATTATCAGATTTATTTGCTTTTATTTAACACATTTTAACATCTTTTAGTTATATCTGCTTTTTTACAGCAAACATCTACCCTGTTCTTTAATGTTTACGCATTGTTTTTATTTTCCACCATATTTAAGAGATGGAATCAGCTATTTATACAGGTATCAAACAATCGGTTTTACTTTAGAAAATTTAAAAATGAAATAAAAAGGTGAGGCCATTATATATACTTTGTTCACTGTGTTTTTATAGAGTTTGCCCTTTTTTGTTTACAGCAGCACATCTTATTTACAAAACTACTGATTAACTTTACATCTCAGGCAGGAAAAACAAAATGTTTGAAGGGTGATAAAGGTTTAAACAAGTGACCTGCAATGGATGATTAATATAAAGAAATAATAGAAGCATGGTTATAGATTTATGAGCTTTGATTTAATTTAAAAAAAGGAGCTTTGAATTAAAAGGGAAATTTGTTGAAACCACTTGAAAGTTCCTTTTTTAAATATGCCAAACTCAAATAAAATGTCAAGGCGTAAAATCCATCTACAAGGAAAACTTCTTTATGTACTGATTTAAAAAATGGCTACCATTTCACCTTCAAGTAAGAAAACATGGACGTTACCTTTCTAGTTTCTCGTTCAAAAATCCAATTTGCTTCTGATATAAACTCTTTTCTTTATCGTCGATGACAGCTTTGGTTAAAGGACTCGCGAGGTTCAGTTTTTTCTTGTTTTTGTCGCTTTTTCTCTCTTTCTTTCTAGGCATCGTGATTAGTTTTACTCGAATCCCTCGGCTGGGCTCCCAAACTCCAGCGTCGCCTTGGCAACGCTGCCTTCCGGGACCCCTCGTAAATTTAGCGTTCTCCCAGACATGGTAGACATATTTAGGAAGAAAAGAGGGGTTTGAGAATAATTTTTTGTCTGACAATTTCTTATTGTTATCGAAGCTTTCTTTCCGAAACGGGTTGTGGTGTAATGACGTCATTCTCGTTATTTTTCAGCTTTATTCTCATAATATTACGACTTTATTCTCGATAAAAATCTTTAGCCTGGCCCTAATATTCCGTCGTTAGAATTGTAAACCTGTAAAAAGAAAAATAAGAAATAAAAATGTATATAAAAAAAGTATATAAACATTTTTAATAATAATAAAAAATGAATATTAATAACAAACCCAATCAGTCCAAGGGAGAAATCGGTTACAATTTTAGTGCATAACATAAAACAGTTTTAGTGTCATATCTTCAGCACAGTGGCCATTTTACAGGCGCACTGGTTTCCTGTTGGCACCTGTCTAAAAACAACCCAATCTGGACCAAAGATTCCCATCCCGTATTTTAGTTAACTTCCAAATGTAGAGCCTCCAGATCATAATGAGAAAAAAAAAGACTTTTGCTACAATACCTTATAGAAAGAAAGGTAATTGTTTATTAAAGTCATTGGATTGAAAATCTTTTCAGTGAGAGAAACAGATTACAAAATAACTTATGTTTTCTTAAAAATTCACAATGAGAGCAGCTATGGAAAAGGTATCAGATTCACTTGTATGGCATAGCTTTATGCATTAAAGTTTATTTTTTGTTCATATACATTAACAAGTTTAATTGGAACTGGTTGTGTTTGTGAGAAGAATATTATAACAGTCACTTGTTCAACAATATGAGCTGATGAAAATGATATTAATCAAATTTTTTCCTGGGGGTGCTACAGTATGATTTTACCAGGGGTATGTATACCACCCCCTGCTGCCACCACTGCTGTACTGCAAGAACAATAAGAAACAAATACAAAGCTTTAATAAGTAAAAATAATTGATTCAATTTTAGAAAAACAGACACAATTAAGTCAAAGAAATTGTAAAATATCAACTTTTTTTGAAAAATATCTAGAGATAATTTTATCTTAGAAATTTTGACTGCACCTTCCTCGTCTGTGTCAATCTGGCCTAGAGATCAATATCTCTTTCATGTATAAGTAATGATTTCTACATGGTTAAAGATATATTAATGTAGAAATGCACAATTTTAACATTAAATTGTGTTTTGCAACTAAATCTATATAGAAATCATTATAAATGCAAAAGAAAGTCAAATAATTGTTCTTTGGGGCTCCATGTCAATAAAAACCTTAATTCAACCTCCAGGTCTCTCCAGGTTGACTTATTATTAATAACCATACAGTTTTGCTCTCAGATAGGTATTTCCTTTTTCCTTTTATTGTACATCCTTGCTCAAAATAGTCATTTATTGTCATGTTATTAGGGCCTGTGTATACAGTTTCCATATATGCGTTTTGTGACATATGTGACAAGTGTTTCAGATAAGAGAGAGAGAGAAAAAAACACCTTTCTATGGAAAACCAGAAGAGTCACTGAAAAAGAAAAAAACAAAAAAAAAACAAGACATTTCAAATGTAACATTAAAACATGCATTACGGAGTTTTCTAACGATACTTCAACCTGTTGCCAAAACACAGGAGTGCAGCTTTCTTTTGCTCATTCTTGTAGCTCGTGCTTATACTTGACAAAGTTTTATTTTTTTTAGGTGGAGTTGCCATTGTGTTTGGGTTGGGCTAGATGCTGTTTGCTTCTAAGTATCCACAAAATCCATCTTCAGTATAACAATTCAGCTGTTTCCTAGGTTCGGTCCTTGTAACGTGGATGCTCACCAAACTATGTTTAAGTCGTGAAGCGTGAAATAAAAAGGCTATTTTATAGATATTTTTCAGTACAAATGTTGAAGTCATTAAATCAGACAATGGGACAGGTGTTTTGTAATTGCACTTTTTAAATCACATGATTCAGAGGAATTGTAAATTGTGTGGATTAATTGATTATTAAATACTGTGATTTGAAAATGTATTTTAAACTCTATTTCCAAATGGATACACAAACCACAGATCTGATTATAAATATATATCAAACATTTACCTTTGTCCACTTCCATGTCCTTTTTAGATAAAAAATTCAAATCCCTTTTGTTTTTGCATTTTCTGTTTTGCTTTACCCTCTCTATTTAGCATTTCTGGGACCCTACTGTAAACCCAAATAAGTTCAGAATACACGCAACATTTGTGGAAACCGATTAACTCAAAGTTTGTGAGTAAGTTTGAATATTTAAGTTTGAAGTACTTAGATTTTTTACGGCATTTACATTATGATGTAAAACTTGTAAGTACATTATTACTTATGTATCTCATAATAATGAGATAGTATCTTATCTCATAATAGAGATTTTTTTAGAAAATTGCTTTCACAGTTTCCACAAAAGTTTTGAGTTAAATATGAGTGAAAATACAAGGTAAGATAATTTTATTATTTTTTAAAATGCTTGATAAGGAATTTCTGATTTATTTTTTTAAATCTCCAATTACACTGTAAAAAATGATCAGGAAATAAGTAAATCATGTCTTAAATTTAATTTGAATCTGTAAATAAGATGTTTTGCCAATGGAATTAGTATTTCTACTCTTAGAATAAGATAATTAAATAACATGCACTTAAAATAAGACAATGGAGGTAAATAGTGGCCGGACTCTTATACAAGCCGGGGCTATAATTAGAACCAACAATGTTCCTGGGCAAGTACCACCGGGCGGGGTCAATGTTTGTTAATGGATTCAAGCCATTAGCATGGGAAGTCCCATCCTTAGCGCAGACAGTGCAGCAGACAGGAGGTAGGCTTGTTTTGTTTTTATGACCGAAATTGCGGAAAACAACTCGTGAAGGTTGACCAGCTAGAAGAGCGAGGTGCACTAGAACTCTGGGACCGTTTTTCCACCTGGATATCCGTTCTTTTTCGCTGTCATGTCCCTCAGCTGTCGGACTACTCGCCCCCACTTCCTCACCGCCCCGGCCGTATCTACACCCACAATCTAAAGCGCGGACCATGATTCAATATTAAACATAAATCAAAAATGTCTGCGTCAAGGTCACTGCGACACACTGCTGCAGGAGTATAAGCAGCCACACAATCTTCTGACAGACACATGTGATTACCGGTAGGTCTGGCGTTAACCAGGAAGCGTTAAAATGACAGATTTTCGCTGGCCTACGTTGTTCTGAATTTCCCTTGAAATATATGATACTGGTAGCCTACCTCCACTTAGCCTGCAACAGTTTCCCTTATTATTGTTTTTTTTTTCTATTGCCGTGCAGAAAAATTGAAGCTGCTGGAAGATGTCTGAATAATGTTCTGTATACCGTTATGGTAACTATACTTTTTCAATAAATTAACCTAGTATTTTATAGGTTCAAAGAGACATAAAATCTTGTTTTTATTCATTCCACTGGTAGTCTGTTTTGGTCAAATAGAAATAGAGGCCTGCCTCTAATTCTGGCCTCCTTCCAATAATGGCCTGGACCTAGATGTACCTGAGAGTAATAAAGGCCCTGTCCTATATTAGAGGATTTACAGTATGTTCATAATTAACCACAGCGTTTTTGTTGTCAAGTAATTGTTAATTTATGAAAAATTAAAATGTTTTGAATATTGAGAGTATTACTGCTGCCACTGTCAGTATTATGGGGGTGAAAAAATGGTGGTGGTGGTGGTGGGGGGGGGGCATGGCCACCCATCTAGGTCCGCCCCTGTTCATGACATTTTAAGTTTTTGAAACAAAACCTTTTTAATTTCTAGCTGAGTTCAGGGAGGGATGCCTCACAGCTTCTCTCCTGATAAGGATGCGGTGTCTGGGAGGGGCTGGCCTCAGAGTATAAAAGTGACTCCATCTTCTGCCACCATCAGCAGGCAGCCATGGGGAAGGAGAGGCAGACCAAGGAGGGACCAAACCCCACATCTCCGCCTAGAGGCCACAAATCTCCCAGGAAGCCGAAATGTTCTCGCTGCAGAAATCACGGTTTCTTCTCTGCTCTAAAAGGACACAAACGCTTCTGCGACTGGAAGGACTGCCAGTGTCCCAAATGCAAACTGATTGCTGAGAGGCAGCGTGTCATGGCGGCCCAGGTAAGCTTCACCTTCACCCTAACAGCCCCTAAAACACCTAACTCCCGCCCTGCAGGCATGGAAACTCAGCAGAGAAAAAAAATGAATGAATGATATAATCTCCTAAAAGAAGTTACTCTAACTTGTATCATTTTTTTATATTAAACAAAAATGTCCCGCCACCAAAAAAACGAAAAAAAAAAAACGAAAAACGAAGATAAAAGAAAATGCTAAGCTAGCTAAGTTTCTATAGAGCTAAATTTGAATTTCTGCTACATTATACCCAGAAAACAAAAGCTGAAAGTGATTAAAACTAATAATAAAACATTTATTTTGTGTATTCTCAAAGAACTTATCTGGAAACTTTGTAACATGCTTATCCAGTCTTTTCTGTAATTCGTGGCTATGTTTAAATTGTTACTTTCGCTATTCTGCATTGATATTTTCAAAATAAAAATGAAATATCAGATATTTTGACAGAGCCAAACGTTTAAAGTGATTCAATTCAGTTTCTTGTAGTTAAAATAATCTAAAACATAACTTCTAAAGTCACAATAAATGTTGTTTTTAATCAAACTGTTTAATTAGCACATAAGGTACTTTGTCAGGGGAAAAGTGCAAATTATTGAATAATTGACTGAAAACTTTCCTTACAGATATGTTGGTAATTATTTATCTTGTTAAAGTTTATTTATTCATGAATTTTCCTCAGATATTATTATATGAAAATAACACAAGAAAACTTTCATGAATGATTATAATCCAGCTCTGTTCATTTTTAATCAATTTTAAAACCAAGAAATACAATTACATAAAACAGATAAACCATCCCCGACTTAGAAAACAAAACAAAAAAAAGCAAAAAACACTGGATTATGTTTTTTTTTTTTTTCCTTTTTAATAAGACAAACTCCTAGAATTTGATCAGCTACTGAAATCAACAGCTGCAGTGTCCACTGGGAACAGATATGACTCTATTTAGCCTTTATAGTTTAACAGTTCGTTTACTACTTGGTAAAAAAGGGTAGATATGACGTTATTTTATTGTAATATAGTAATGAATTTAGTTCTGCATTAGTTTGTATTTTTCACAATAATGCTGATTTTATTCTTACATTTCGAAACATTTTTATGTATCCGAGAAAAACAATTGAGGACAAATGTTTCTGACAGTTTTAATCTGTAAATTCTGTTGTTTTAAACAAATAGTATTAAAAAAATTTAAAAAATGAGCTGAGATAACTATTTGCAGTTTTTAATAGTTGGTTGGTTTCTGTTCTCTGAAGTGGACTTTTTTTTAATGACACAAAAAAACAGATTTGGAGTTGAAAACTGATATTATGGATTTTTCTGTTTGTAAAACTGTTGTAAAAGATAACACCTTTATAAACATAAAAAACGTGTGCTACATCTTTAGATTGAAGGTGATCAGTGTATGAAATTATTTAGGGGAAAATAAATCTCAATCGATTACAAAGTACTGTTTGCTAACTTATTAGAAGGGAGCATTAAAAACTAGTTAGTCTTAATCACGGTCCCAAAATATCATTTTGTATTTTTTAATTTTGTAAATGTAATAAAGGGGATATTTGTTTTAATCCAGACCCATTATAATAAAGTTTTCCTCTCCCTAAAGGTCGCACTAAGGAGACAACAGGCCCAAGAAGAGGAAATGGGAATAAGCATTCCTGTGGCTTTATATGGCTCTGATGTTATGATGAAAAACGAAGCGGCTGCCGATTGTCTGTTCTCTGTGGAAGGCCGATCCTCCAGCTCCCCCTTCAACATCGGCCCCTCCCCTCTGGCTGTGTCAGGTGAATCGCTGCTGTCCCAAAAAGGATCCCTTCCTGTAGCTTCTTTAATATAAAGGCCACTCAAATTGTTAACCACTTATGTGAGAAATGGAAAGTAGCCTATATTTTACAAAAAAAGGTAAAAGATTTGTGGGCACTTCATTGCAAATGCAAATCTTTTATCACCTGCTGTTCCCAGCAAACTTCCTGCAGCCCATAGGAAGCATGTAGGAGGCCTGAGATTTTGCAAAACCTCACACTTAGTAAATGTATTCATTGGGGGAAAACGTTTAAACTGGATTTTTTTGTGACTGTAGGACATAATTTGGGTTTCTCCTGTAATATTTCATAAGATTGGAGTGTAGAGTGAGAACTGTAACGTCTTCAGATCAATAATAGGTTCTTAAACCGATCTGAAAGGTGACCTTTGTCAGTTTCCTTATATTGTCTTAATTCTCTCAAGTTATTTTAAATCATAGAAACATTCAAAGCACTTTAATTAGAATAATATCCCTCAAAAAAGCTCTGTCTTTAATATGTTTGTGCAAAAATGACTAATAGCGGTTATTTATACAAGGCTGAAATGTCTTGAAAAGCATTCGTTTTTTTCTCTCTCTAATGGGAAATATCTAGTATCTAGGGCTGAAACAATTAATCGGATTAATCAAGATTAATTGATTATTGAAATAATCGTCAACTAATTTAGTAATCAATTAATTGTTAACTGAAGTACAGAGACTGTAAAATATAACTTTAGCTGACAGAGTGACCTAAATAGAGCAGTAATTATATCAAACTTATAAAAAAATGTCTAAACATTTTACATTTCAGATAAAAAAAACTAAAACATTTCTGTCTGTCAATATGCTCTATCCAGAACTCCTCAAGTGGAAAAGGTGTAGTTTCACCTGGTTTTATTTTGTAAAAAAATCTTCTTTAAAATATCTTTGGCTATCTGATTATTAATCCATTAATTGAAAAAATAATCCAGAGATTAATCGATTTGCAAAATAATCGTTAGTTGCAGCCCTAGTAGTATGTATATTAGGGATGGAACGGTTTATGAAAATCGTCCGAACCGTTTGGTTCGACTGTCTCGGTTCAGTTCGCGTGTGTTTCGTTTTGTTCATGCGCTGCTCCTTTTTCTCATAGGCGAAGCGTTTACACTCCAGAGCAGAAGGTGGCGGTACTGCGACCAAAGCCAACCACCAGTAGTAAACAAGAAGAGGAAGAAGCGAAGCAGCGTAGCCGGGTGTAGCAGAAAAAAATTGTTGTGGAGAATTGAGTGGGAAAGAACAGGAGTTTGAAGACGCGCCAGCAGCACTTCATAGGTCTGCTGTATGAGACCGCTTTGCATTTAGAGTGACCTACGATGACGGCGGAAAGAAAGTTGTGGATAAATGTGCAACATTGTGCAACATGTTTTGTTTACGCTAACAGCAACATGACCAACATGTCATGCTAACCCCGAAATCCCACATACTCCGTCAGCGCTCCGCCCCGCTACGCTCCAGACCGCCTGCACAAAGCAAAGCCTACAGCCTCCACTGAGGCTCCCGTTCGCTCCCCTCTGAGTTCCTTGGAGATGGTAGAGAGCATGCGCGAGATGATTAAATTCAAAGCAGCAAAACATACGGAAATGATCCAGGGTTTCCGCGGATCATTAAAAATAATTACAATTCATTAATTTTTTTTAATTTTTTTTTTCATTAATTTCATTAATTTTTTATGGGATTTCAATGTAACAATCAACATATACCGAACCAAAAACCGTGACCACGAAACCGTGAACCTAACCGTGGATTTTGTGAACCGTTCCATCCCTAATGTATATCATGCTCTATTATCCTTCACTGTCAAATTCTTCCTCATTAGGCTTTTAGCTAAACTTTGCTCAAATGTTCAAAAATTCACAAGCAGCAGATGCTGGAGTTGGAAAATTAGATTTTTTGCTGCTTGACGTGCAACATCAACCAATCAGAGAAGCTGATCTGTAAACTGCAGGAAGACAGACACAGCACTGCTGATGCAGAGTTAAAATCACTTCACTGAAACTGTTTATTAATGTCTAAATTAACTTAAAATGTTAACCTGCTGGCAAAATATGTTTAATTTTATGCTGATAAAGATTCCTAGTCATCCAGGTCATAGTCATCCCAAAAAAGTAGAACAGGTAGTAGTACACGTGATCCTACCTGAGGCAGCTGTTGCTAGATTCCCAGTGACAGCGCACAGCCGGTATGTGGGGACCGGCGCTCAACCCACAGCTAAATATTTTTAGGCAGGATCGGAGTCTTGATGAACAGACTGCACAGATAATGTTTTGAGGTTGACTTTCTCACATCAAAAAACATATAACAGGGTTCCTGCGGATCATTAAAAAGTCTTAAAGGGCATTGAATTGTTCAGTATAAAAATAAGGCCTTAATTGGTACTTAAATCAGTCTTTCATAGGTCTAAAAATTGTCACCAAGTCATAAATAGGATTTTATTTTTGTAATTCATATCAAAAATTTTAATAATTCACAATAATTTTTTGACATTTACTGAACGGCTTAGCTTTAACCATTATTATTTCCATCCTGACTGCAGAACCAATAAAAACAATGTTGCAGACCTTGGGGTGATGCGCCAATAACTTTTTATCTGGACAATGTGGGGAAGTGTAAATTCAACGTGGAATGGCGAAAAAAAAGCACCAAAATCAAGTTACAGAGAAGCAGCAGGTATTTCTCAGTTCTGTTGCACCCTTGTCTCTGCAAGGCCTCTACAGCATTTCCGACGTCAGAAAGAGCACCAGTAGCACCAAATCTCCAGATAATGTTTGGTGGTTCGCCTACAATGAAAACAGAGCTATTATGGACTTTGGAAAACAGAGCTATTATGGACTTTGAGTAGGGATCAAAACAAAGTTTGTGAATTCCATTCATTAGTCATTAAAAATGTATCTGTTAATAGTGGGGTTTTTTTTTGCTTTGTTCCTATATGGAAAGTTTTTCAAAATTGTAAACATTCATACTGGGCCAGAAAGTAATGGTTTATGTTAAAATAAGCCTCAGGTTAAATTTGTCGCAACCAGGTTTTCTTGTGTTTATTCTGAAGTTGGTTTTAAAGTTTTATTTCAAGGGATGAAAAAAGTCTTAGAAAGTCTTGAAATTAAATTGTCTTATGTTGTAGAAACCCTGTATCAGAACTACTTTTTACCCACTTATCACAGCAAATATAGCAAAGCCGCTCTGTGCTAACTACATTCAAGGCCCTCCACAGCTTGGCTCCATCTTACATCTCAGATCTCCTTCACGTTAAAACCCCCACCCGCTCCCTACGATCCTCCCACACCTTCCAGCTCTCCGTTCCCTCGGCCCGTCTTGTCACATTGGGAAACCGGGCATTTAGTCGCTCTGCTCCCCACCTCTGGAACTCCCTCCCTCCGGATCTCCGTACTCTGGACTCCTTCCCTCTTTTCAAATCCAGACTCAGAACTTTCCTGTTCAGACAGTCTTATCCCATCTAGTTCATATGCATCACTCCAATATTGTTTTCCTCCTTTGGCTTTATTTTACTTCCTGCTGTTTTGTTTTCTGTGGCATCCTTATGCTTGTACTTTTTAGCTGCCTGTTTTTAATATTTTATCTGCCTGTACAGTGTCCTTGGGTGTTTTGATAAGGCGCTTTCAAATAAAATGTATTATTATTATTATTATTATTGAACGCAGGAGCAGCAGAAGCATTAGATGCATCTGTATGCACTTTACGGGACGCGCTTCAGGAGCATCAAAGATGCATTTGAGGCTTATCTGACCTTAATATGGACAAGCATAAAAAATAAAGCATCAGACGTTTTTTTGCAGCTCAAATCGCAGTGTGAGCAGAACATTACACTTTGTGATTGTGTTAACGTATGAATTAGATGAGCTTTATTGCTCTCACAGCGGAGAAATTCACTAATGAAACATAATATTGTACCTAAAAATGATCTCATGTCTTCCGTATGAAATTTCCACCTCTGGTCAAACACTTCCATTAACCAGGACAAATGTAGTTTTGTAGCAAAGACAAAAAGTTAGCTGCATTCCACTTCAAAATGCAGGAAATAGCGTTTCAGGTAGTCTAAATTTCAACATCTTCCAGGGAAGAATATGCTGCACAAAGCCTGAAGATGTGATTCACCAAGGTGTAAACGTTATGAAATATTCCTAGCTAAAAGCCTGATTAGCCTACTTTAAAAAATAAACTACAATGAAGAACTACAATTCAACACATGTGTAATTTAAAAGCAAACATCACTTAGTTAATTTTCAGTTTGATTCACTAACATATTTGTGCAGGAGGACTGTGCACTGTACCTAGGGATGGGGATCGTTAATATTTATTGATATCGATACCTTTATCGATACTCCTTATCGATCCGAGTCTTTATCGATACCACTATCGATACTTTTCTGTTATTTGGTGGAAAGACGATGCAACAAAATGTTTTTAACAGAACTGGTATTGCTTTTATTGCTTAACAAGTGAGCATAACAAAAACGTTTCTAGCCTTCAGTAAACATGGCTAATGTAATAGGCCACTTCGAAATGACATAAAACTAACTAGAATATATTTTCACAATTGTTGGTTGATGTATTGTCTACTGTCACTTTTCATCATGTTTTTAGTGATTAGGAAAATATTTAACAAATAAATAATTGTATTTTAAATTAAATGTAATTTTTAATAAATGTTGGCATCAGTAGTTTAATTATATATTCTAAAATAATTAGAGCAATATACAACTGTATTACTCATGTTTCTCGCCAAAAACTAAATTTCCCGTTTTCTTTACGTTACACTTGAACGCATCATGATAACCTAATTGTCGTTTTACTGAGCCAATCTGAACACATCATCACGCAGCGCGTCTGAAACTTTATTTACTTTTCAAGCTAACTAGCTTGTATGCTTCCGATTACAAGACGGATTTCACAATTACTGTTTTTAACTGACCGGACAGGCTACAAAGTCTGTGTGCGCGCTTACCAGTGGTACTCTGAGTGAATGATGATGGTGCGGCGGCAGCAGCAGGAGGAGGAGGAGTCTTTTCCGTTCAGCCATTCTCAAGTCGCGAGCAAAGTTAAGTGCCAGACTTCACTTGTTTTACTTTTAATATCTGTTTGCTTACAATTTAATTCCAAAACATTGGTGGACATGCTGCAGTGATTGGATTGATTAGATTTAAATGCTGTGACGCGACTCGAGGGACACACAATTATGTTACAGGACCTCCGGGAGAAAAAAAAAAAAACGACCAGACTCGATAGTGGTATCGATAAGCCCAAACGTTATTGATTTTCGGGTTTTGAAAAAAGTGGAACCGGGTCCTTGATGGAACCGGGTTTCGATCCACATCCCTAACTGTGCCTAGAAAACAGTGTAAAAGTTGTAAAACAAATTAAGATCTATAAATATTTAAAAATTTATTTATTAAGGTAAAACAGAAAGCCGTTTTTGATCATTAGTGTGGTAACTTGTGATATGGGCTGATCATCACTGTCAAGGCCATTCAATTCCTCCCTTTTCTGTCCTCAAAACAGTGAGAATTTATGCTGGGAAAGGAGTCAAGCACTCAGTGATGAAAAGACATGCTGGGACAAAAGATGTCATATCTTTGGACACAGTGATGCACTTTGTCTCTTGTGTAAAAACCAGAAGAACAGGGTCTTCCTGGGAAGAATGTGGCCTTGCTGATAAGCAGAGTACACCAGATAGCCAGTAATTATCTTGTACTTTTCATCCTAGAATAAGTATCCATTTTTTATCATACAGGTCCATATAGATACATTGGAATATAATTGAGAAGTCATTCATGTGAAAAAGAGAGGGATGTAGTTCAGCTGTGTATTGTAATTTTGATGAATAAACTTTATTATTAATGAAATTCAGTTTCAGATAGCTGGTATGACAGGTGTCCTCCACAGAGGAAGGGAGACTTTGCAGATGAAATACTTAATAAACTAGCTGTTCACAGATTGCTGTTTCTTTGCATATGAATGTAAAACTGAGTGGCATAAAAAACGATGCAACTCAATTTTAAGTTTTCTTGTTTTTTCAGATATAAAACTAAACATGACGGCCACCAGAAGATGGCGCCGTTTAATTTTAAATTGGACAGGATGAGCAGAAGCTCTGCACATAAATGCACAAACATTTATTTAACCTTTGAGGATTTTTTAGATGGATCCTAATAAGTTCACTTAAAGCGAAGCAATATTTTATATAGAAAGAATGGCCTCGAACAATACAGTTTATTTGTTGTTTCTTTTTCCAGGAGGTGTCTCTTCACCACCTTCCAGCTCCTCAGCTGCTGTTCGGCCTCATACCGACGGAGCGCCTGACCTCCTTCTGGAAACTCCTTACTACAACGTCTACCAGCCTTCGCGCTTCCCCACATATTATGGCAATCTTTACAACTATCAACAGTACCAGGTAACCCATAGTAACCCCTCCAGCTTGACTCTAAGACCTAACCCATCATTAAAGGCTTAGTAGGGGGATATTTAGCCCCACACAGTCACAGCTGGGTACCTCAGTATTACATGGTCACTATTGGTGATCTGGAGCCAGAAGAGGATTCTCATGTGTAAAGTAGAGTCCTTTAACCTTCATTGGAACCTCTAACCATGAGTGTATATGAATATTAGAGATGTGTATCCAGTATTAACAAGAGAAGAACAAATATGAAGACAAAAGAAAAAGAACTTGATCTGAAGACCTTAGGAGGGCTAATTTGGGGGTGTGGAGGGGTATAATGGTCTTATTCTCTGATCTGAAGTTATTTAGAGTGTATCTGACTCCAAAATTAACTTATTCTTTGTATTTATACCTTATAAACTGGGCTTATATGGTGCTATTTTTCATGTTACTGGGTTTTATTTCATGTAAGATATTTCTAGTTGGGTGGTTTAAATGCTACATGCTGGTACATGCCTGTGTCGCAGGCACAGCTGTTAATCAGCATAGCTTGCACTGGAAAAATTATCTAGAATTAAGTACAGATTTCTTAAATTAAGTGTATTTACCCTTAATTTGAGAAGGTAAAGGAGATAGTTTGCCAATGGAATGAGGATTTTTACTCTGCACTTGAAATAAGACTTGTTCCATTGGTAAGATGTATCTTTTACCTCCTCAATCTAAGAAAAAATACACTTATTTTAAGAAAAAATGACTTATCTAGATTTAGATTTTTTCCAGTGTAGCGTTCAGGTTCTCTTCCTGTCCTCTGCTGCCTCTTAAGCCAAACGGCTCAAGCTGATTCAGCTCTGACCCACCGGACTCCGATAAGCTTCCCTCGACTTCTTGTGAAGAAATGAATCCAAAAAACCTCTTCTTTAAAATAAAGTATTCAAAGGCAAAAATAGTCCCTCTGTTCACTTTTCATGCTTCACTATAACTAAGCTATCCCTGCTAAAAAACAGATATATTGGTTATTTCTTTACATTTTCAAATTGTTTCTCAGAAAAACTAAAAATCTATAAATGAGAACTGGAGATGTGAAGCTAGTTTATTCTGTTCAGGAGATGAACTTTAAAAACAATTTAAATCTTTTCAATCTAGTTAAATTGAATTTACAACTACTTATTTTAAGGGTTATATTTAACTGTGTTTTGTCAGCACCGTTCCACAATCCCTAGAAAATGTGTTCACCTTCTTATCCTCCTATTTCCAAAGTCATAGTTATCATCCATCGCCCAACCTCACGAACAGGTGGTTTGGACGTTTTTCTGCGTTTACTGCAGTTTATGTTAATTCCTCACACTTTGTTGCATTTATATATTGATCTGTGTTATGATTGAACCCGTTAATCATCAAGAAAGAGGAATGTGATGGTAAGGAAATGTTTTTTTATTTTTTTTTATATAAATCACAACCTTTCTGTGGAGGTCAGCGTACGCAGCTTTCAGGGCCCATTTCATCTGTATCCCCAGAGCTGGTTATCCTGTTATTGACTTTAAATGGAACCAGAGAAACCAGAAAAATGCGTATCTTTATTTTTCTTTAAATGTTTTGTTTTTTTCCATGCTTTGTAGTATCAATAAATAAATGAATACATTTCATATAGTAGAACCTTTATTATACACGCTACATAGAATAAAAAAACAGTGATGAAACAAAACATTATTGCATAGCTTGCCTGAACCATAAACACAAAATTAAGGAGGGTTTCATTTTAGAATACATTTTTTGACAAAATTAGATATTTAGCATTGCCAGCATAAATGTGCTGCTTTATGCATGTCACAGCAGAGTAAACCTTAAATCTTTTAGACTGTTAAAAGTATTATTTATTTATTTATTTTTTGGCTGTAGCTTGTTGCTTCATTTTTTTAACAAGCTGGGTCAGTATGGTGAACAACGACCTCTTAGAGTGCTTGTGTGTTGTCTGATGCCTCTTTTTAGACAACAAAAAAACTGCAGAATTTCAAGGGTTAAAAAATTAAAGTTTTTTTTTAGCAGATTGATAATAAAGAATAGGCCAATAAATAATAGTATAAATAAGAGCAAACCTAAATCACACAGTTATAGGAAAAGTATTTAAAAAATATTGTTCATACTTGATTTTAAAGCTTAGAAACCTGAATTTTAAATCGGTTTTCCAAGTTTCTGGTTAACATATTTGCTGTGAGGTATTTATTTGAACCTGTCCTCAGAAAGAGCATCTTATAGCGAACACTATGGCTCCCTCCCTCCTTTACCCGTCTGCGCATCCTCTTGATTTATGCTGAAATGTATCTCTATTGTGTCAAAGGAGATGATATTATGCATGAACTAGATTCTAACTATAACTCTTCCCCCAATCCCTGATGACGTGGTTTGCATTTTGTTTTATTTTTATGAAGATCATTTTTTCAGACTCTCCTCAACTCCCTTCAGTTTCCCTCAGTAGCAACATCTAGTTTAGGGGTCAGTGCCTCTGCCACCCTGCAGAGGCTGAATTGCAAAGGTTAATGGTATTGTCTGTCGGCAGAAGAACAAACCGCCATGCCTCAGCGCTTAGGGAAGAAAGTGAGCACATTAATGCTAATCAGTTAGCACACTTTAGCATAATTTAGCCATCCTCCTTTGTGATTTATGATTTTTTTTTGTCAGTTTGAAGGGGTTACGGGCCACGATTCTCTAAATATAGGGGCCACTAGTAATTTCAGTTTTTATTATTTTTGCATTATATTAGTACCGTAAACACACAGCAGGCAGGAAAAAGATGGACATTTACTTTAACACTTCTTTTTTTTTTTTTACTTGTCTAAAAAGAGACAATTTATTTCACTATATTTCAGCTTTAGTAAATCATACCTCAGGTGTTATCCCTGACAGAGTAGTTAAGAGTTTATCTTTTTATTTGGAGAAAACAGTTTCTTGTGCAGAGCATACAATGCTGTTAGACATTTATATCTTCTCTAAATTTATAAAGTTTCAGTTTTTTGAGGACATAAAACAAAACAAAAAAAAAACACGTATTATCTACATTTCATCCATTCAGGAGCTGCATTGCTAGATACGTCTGTTTAATTACTTTAATTGTTATGTAATTACAAACGTATTCATACATCTTGAACTTACTGAGATTTTTTCACCGGTGTTTAGTTCGTTTAAAAAAAAAATTTGAACACAAGAGTTTGCATAATAAATGCAAACACAACGCTGATGCTTTCATTGCGAGCTAACAGCTTTAAGTCAGCGAGCGAGACACAGAAGGCTGAGTGGACGTGGCGTTCACTGCTGTTTCCTGCACCAACTAGTGGTCTGGTATCTAAAACTGTCTTCTAGCCTAAACATAAGTTCTAAATTAGTTAGTTTAGTTATTAGTTATTGTTTTCAACTTACCTTAAAAACACGTTAATAGGACATTTCTCAGCAAAAAATCAGTCTTAAAAATGTAACATCACAGCTGGATGTCGTTCCAATTCTGACCTCTACAATATGATTCTTCAGTTTGTGTGGGATACTAATCTACAGGCAGCTTGGCTGTAAAAACTCTTTAAAAGGCTAAATAAACTCAAGAATTACTATTTTTTTCCCTATTAATTAATTGTATTTGATCATCTGTGGACCTGAACGGACAAACCCAGTGTAGTGCATGAAATTGAATGAGAGGCAATGTCCCTCAATGATCTAATAGGACACCCAGGAGGCTAAGGTGAATTAAGGGCCTGGTTGAATTAGCACATCTTTAAATTGGGATCTACCTTTGTCTGATTTTAATCTAGGTGTAATCTGCCTGCTTTAGGTTCTCAGAAGTGTTTTAGATTTTGAAGAAACTGCATCATGAAGACCCAGATACACCAGATAGGTCGGGAATAAAGTTAGGAAAAAGTGTTAAGACGGGTAAAGTTAGAAATAGGTGTCCTAAGCTTTAAATATACCACACAGAACACCTAAATAATCAAAATATGATGCAGAACTACCAAAACATTTCCTTCTACCACTCTGATTCCCATAGGAATATATACTGCACCCTAAATACACCATTTTCGAAACTTGGTGGTGGCACTATTCTGCTATCGGGATGATTATCTTCAAAAGTCATCGGTAACTAGGTCAGATTTGAAGTTGGAAGATGGATGGAGCTTATGTCCAGACTAGGGCTGCAACAACGAATCGATAAAATCGATAAAAATCGACTTTTAAAAGCGTTGGCAACGAATTTCATCATCGATTAGTTGTGTCGCGCGATTATTGCGTCATCTGCCGCGCCGTCATCACTGCCTCTTGACTGAAAGAGGAAGAAAAAAAAATACGGCAGAGCGAGTCAGCGCCGCAGGTGCAGTGTTGCCAACTCCGCGACTTTTCAGACCTCCCCAGCGACTATTTTTCAAAAAAGCGACTAGCGACAAATCTGGCGACTTTTTTCGGTGTCACTGGCGGCTTTTGGAGACTCTTACGTGAAAGCATGCATCGTTCCTACTCTGCCGTGGGGCGCCTCCCCCACCCCAACCGCGTTTTCCCGCAGGAGTCCCTCTCAGTCAGAGCCTCAGCGTCCAGACTGCAAATGAAGCGCGCATGCACCGGGATTGACGGCGCAAATTGATCACAATAATTAAAATAGCCTGCGCTTTGTAAAGCGAAAAAAGTGATAACATGCAACTTTTTTCAAAAGAAATTAACATGGCACGGAACCACCATGTTTGTTTGGTTTTAAAGAGGGGAAACGTAACGTTAGTTTCTCAGGTAGCTCATCTGATGCTTTCCTTACCGTGTTAGTAGGTTACAGACAGTGATAAGGTTGGCTACTTATTTTACTTTTAATTTCATTTGAATTAGCTTAAGCAGCGTTTATATTTACTTTATAAATAAATTAACTTGCGAATTATGAGGGCAAGACTTTTAAAGTTTAAATCTTCTGGCAAAGATAAAGTAAAGATGATCCTGCAATTTATGGAAGTAAAGCAGAATAAAATCCAGCAAGATCAGTAATATGTCAATTAATTATATTTGCCACATTCCCATGTAAATATCTGTCTTTGGAGGATGTGTTTTTTAGCACCCCTAGTTCTCTCATTTTTATTCCAAATACAATTTATAATTTGAATCACAGGGCTATTTTTATCTCTATGGTTCAGTATTTTCTCAAGTACCACCTTTAACTGCTATACTTTCCTGTCTTAAAAGGCAGCCCTCTTCTAGTCTAAAAAAAACTCATTTGTTGAAATGGGGGGGCCTATTGTTTGAACCCCTTAGAGGCTTTTAAAAACAAAAATGTCTTTTTTTGCGCTTTATGAAACAAAGTACCCTATATTTTGTGGATGTACAGCTACATTTCTCATGTAAGTTTGCGTAGTTTTAACACAAACATTTATTTTTCATATTGCACCAGTACAGTTAATGAGCAACCTGTACTTGTGTGCTTGTTTGTTCTGTCTATAATGTTTATTTTGGAATAAAGAGGTTAATATAAAAAATATTTTTTGTCCGATTCATCGATTAATCGAAAAAATAATCGTCCGATTCATCGATTTTTAAAATAATCGTTAGTTGCAGCCCTAGTCCAGACCTTAACTGCAGTAAATAAAATGATAATGCTTAATTATTAAAATTATGAATGATATCCAGATATATTCTCCCTGTTGTCAAGCTGAGCCTGAACTATGATGGAAAGAAAAATGTTATCTGTAGAAAAAGATACAATGTCACACTTATCAGCTTTTTATGTAATAGTAACTGTTAAAGCCATGAATAATTTCCCATCTGCTTCAGTTATGCACTACATTGAGTAGATCTGTAAATTAAAATCTATATAGATAATCCAGTCTTTGTAGTTTTATTTAGGAAGTAAACTTGAGCTCTGAGCTTATCCCTTTCTAACACCCAGCCCCAGAGGAAACCATGTGCTTGTTATCACTGTAAGGCCATCTAACTACTGCACTCCGTGCTCTCGGTGCCTGGTTGTCATGCAGGTGGATGATGTAAAATAAGGGTGGGACAGAGCTTCCAGACAGAAGATGGTGCCAGATAAGAAGACAGGCACTTTCAAGGTGGTAGGAAATCCCCCCCCAAGTCAACAATTAGTTTATAAGAAGGGTTTTATGTGTATGGAAACCTTTATTGGTGGGAACATGCGCTGCACATTGCTTTCTGTCCTCATGCCAGTGAGACAAATGAATTAATTTTATCATGAGAATTTAAATGTGTGCAATAATTCAAACATTTTAATAACTCTGATCAACCAAGCTTTCTCTAAGCATTTTATAGGAACATGGAAAACATGCAATAAAGTAGGAAGTGTTTTGCTGATGACTGATCTGCATGCTGCTTTAGGGCTAGATCACTAAATCGCAGCCTTTTTAGCTTTGCTTGTGTGTTTTTAAAAATCTAATCGATTTTCATTTAGATATATTTAAAAAAATAACATATATGAAGTAAGAAATCCAAATATTCTTTTTTTAAAGAAGTTTTTTTCTGTAGCAATGATGAGTCCTGATCATCTTCAGGTGAAAATCTTTCATCTATGAAAACAAGAGGCTGGAGGACAATACACGGATATAATGTGAGACATATCAGCATAGTTCATCTGAAAAGATACCTTTAGTTCTTCACTTAACTATGTTTTAGGTTCTTTTTATCTAAAATAATGACATTTAACTTATCGCTCCTTTATCTGCTCTAATTTCCGAAGATGAGCATCAGAAACCAGCAGGTGAAGATCCTGTCTGATCTCTAATCCCGCAGCCAAAGAACATAGACCTAATTAAACAAGAATAAAACATCCTAATTATGTAATATATTAAATATTTTATACAGGAATGCATTACATATTATTAACCTCCGTATCAGATGGTGTTTATCTTTTTTTGCAAATCTGTTTTGCTCCAATAACTGGTCGTATATTAGTAGTATTTGTTTGGGATTGTGATAATTGTAGAGATACAGCGTAGGATAGGAGGTTTTTTCATTAAAACAACCTGCTCAATTAATCCTGTTAATCTAAGGATGTTTTGTGTGGGATTGAACATAAATGACTTGTTATTACATCAGCACCAATATAGCATATAGGTCCTGGAGGAAGTTTCATCCATGTGGATCTGCATCAGACACTGGGTTGGATCCAGAAAAATACAAAAGATTTTTGTGGTCAGGTTTTGTTAAGAGTTTTGTTGGGCGTCCTGAGAGCGATAAGCTTGGTGCAGTTTGAAGACTCCATTCCAATCTCTGTTGTATTTTTCACAGCCCAATACGAGAGCAGAGTGTCGTTTAAATAACAGTTTATAAAGCTGTCGGAGAACTGATGAGGTGGACAATACGGGTGACATATTACAGACTGACAGAAATCAAATTCCATAAAAATGAAATTGAAAACCCGGAGTGAGACGGCCTTGCTGCTGAGAAGACAGCTTGTTTTAAAGTTTCTGAGCGACTGGAGAAATCCAGCATATGTTGCACATCATTCCTAGAATTAATCATCATCTGTTTTGTTTTCTTTCTGATGTCCTTACATTTCTGGGTTGTGCAGTAATATTATTCCTGGGATAAATGACTTGGTATGCATGTAGATGTCCTGTAGGAATAAAACTGGCTTTAATTTTTTTTTCTTTCATTTAATAATTGTTGTAATACATGTTATCTGTGTTTGACCTGTGGCAGTTCCTGAAAGGAATGCAGCTTTCTGCTGCAACTTTTTACATAAAAACGTTTGTTCAACTTTTTTTTGGTGCTATCTGTGTTTTGTAACATTTTAGTTGCGTTTTTCTTCTTCTGACCAACAGAACCTTTTGGTAAGCAACAGCATAATTTGTGTGGGGACGGACAGACAGAGAGAAAAAAATGTTCTCCTTTATAACAGAAAGGAATTTCTTCCTGATCAAAATTGTTCATGTAGCCACAGACATCTTCAAAATGAAAGTTATCAGATTTTCTTAATATGTTGGTATGTTTAAATCTTGTTTTTTTTTGTTTCTATTTTGTGTTTTTTAATAGATAAATAATAAGCTTTTTTAAGTTAACTTGTCCCTTATTTTCTTTAGAAGTACCTCATTACAAAACATAAACTATACATTTTCTAAATACTACAGTATATTACAGTAAAACTGTCATTTAAAACCAATACTAAAATAATAGCTAAACATTTTCAGTTTTGTGTGTTCTAACATGGCTGCACTGCATTTAAAAAGTTTATTTGCTCCTTTTATTTGTTCTTTAGTGTCAAAATGCTTAAAAATCAGACTTCTATTAGCTTGTGTTGCTAACACTGATTGCAGTTACTTTGAATCTGACTATATTAGATGTGATAAAAACAGAAACAGTAGAAAACTGCACTTGTTCTCATTTCAGTTTTTCTTTATTTTTCTAAATTATTCTTCACTGTTCTTGTGTGTTAGCCAGCTGGAAGTAAAGATTATTAAGCTTGAGGTACCTTTAGCTATTCTGGGCTCATCTCCTCTTCATTAAGGTCACTTTGTATTTTATTCTTTTTATTTATTATGTAAAAAGTTTGTTTCAAACATTCCTATTCAGGAAAACCCTTGTCTCCGCTGGTCGTACACCAAAGTTTAAGATTCATTATTTTGTACATTTTGAGTATCTTTGCCTCGCTAGCCTTAGCTAGTCCCGATTTACTTTAAAGAGCTGTAATAAAATAGTAGTTTTCTATCACCTTTATTTTCCTCAATAAGGAGCCATGATTATTTCCTATAAAGTATGTTTTTTCACCTTCAAATGGAGAATATTTTCCTTTTTTATGCTTTTTGATGAACTAAAAAAAACTGACACTTTTGGTGATGTTATAGTACAACAGTACTATAATAGTATTGCTTCGAAAAGCACTGCACTTGGAAGAAAAACTTAGCAAGTTTCCAAATATAGAGCAAAATAAACAGCATATCTACAGGTGCTGGTCATAAAATTAGAATATCATGAAAAAGTAGATTGATGTCAGTAATTCCATTTAAAAAGTGAAACTTGTATATTATATTCATACATTACATACAAACTCATATATTTCAGATGTTTATTTTGTTTAATTTTGATGATTACAAATGACAACAAATGAAAATCTCGAATTCATCATATCAGAAAATTAGAATATTACTGAAGACCAATAAAAACAAAGGATTTATAGAAATGTTGGCCAACTGAAAAGTATGAACATGAAAAGTATGAGCATGTACAGCACTCAGTATTTAGTTGGGCCTCATTTGGCCTGTATTACTGCAGCAATGCGGCGTGGCATGGAGTCGATCAGTCTGTGGCACTGCTCAGGTGTTATGATAGCCCAGGTTGCTCTAATAGTGGCTTTTAGCTCTTCTGAATTGTTGGGTCTGGTGTATTGCATCTTCTTCTTCACAATACCCCATAGATTTTCTATGGGGTTAAGGTCAGGAGAGTTTGCTGGCCAATTAAGAACAGGGATACCATGGTCCTTCAACCAGGTACTGGTAGCTTTGGCACTGTGTGCAGGTGCCAAGTCCTGTTGGAAAATGAAATCTGCATCTCCAAAAAGTTGGTCAGCTGCAGGAAGCATGAAGTGCTCTAAAACTTCCTGGTATGTGGCTGCGTTGACCCTGGACCTCAGAAAACACAATGGACCAACACCAGCAGATGACATGGCACCCCAAACCATCGCTGACTGTGGAAACTTTACACTGGACTTCAAGCAACGTGGATGAAGTGCCTCTCTTCTTTTCCTCCAGACTCTGGGACCTTGATTTCCAAAGGAAATGCAAAATTTACTTTCATCAGAGAACATGACTTTGGACCACTCACCAGCAGTCCAGTCCTGTTTCTCTTTAGCCCAGGCAAGACGCTTCTGACGCTGTCTGTGGTTCAAGAGTGGCTTGACACAAGGAATGCGACAGCAGAAACCCATGTCTTTCATACGTCTGTGTGTGGTGGTTCTTGAAGCACTCACTCCAGCTGCAGTCCACTCTTTGTGAATCTCCCCCACATTTTTGAATGGGTTTTGTTTCACAATCCTCTCCAGGGTGCGGTTATCTCTCTTGCTTGTACACTTTTTTCGACCACATCTTTTCCTTCCCTTCGCCTCTCTATTAATGTGCTTGGACACTGAGCTCTGTGAACAGCCAGCCTCTTTAGCGATGACCTTTTGTGTCTTGCCCTCCTTGTGCAAGGTGTCGATGGTCGTCTTTTGGACAACTGTCAAGTCAGCAGTCTTCCCCATGATTGTGTAGCCTATAGAACTAGACTGAAAGACCATTTAAAGGCTTTTGCAGGTGGTTTGAGTTAATTAGCTGATTAGAGTGTGGCACCAGGGGCCATCAATTTTGAACCTTTTCACAATATTCTAATTTTCTGATATGATGAATTTGAGATTTTCATTTGTTGTCATTTGTAATCATCAAAATTAAACAAAATAAACATCTGAAATATATGAGTTTGTATGTAATGTATGAATATAATATACAAGTTTCACTTTTTAAATGGAATTACTGAAATCAATCTACTTTTTCATGATATTCTAATTTTATGACCAGCACCTGTAATTATATCTATGTAAAACTCTTAGAACATAAACGAAGCAATAGTTTCCCTAATTCTACATTGAATTACTTTTTTTTTTGTGTAAAGCAGATGCCTCATGGGGACGGCCGCCTCCCTGGCCACAGTATGTCCCCTCAGTACCGGATGCATTCCTACTACCCTGGAGCCCCCTACCTGACCCAGGGTCTGGGCTCCACCACCTGTGTGCCTCCCTTCGTCAGCGTGGAGGACAACAACAGCTGCTCTGAGACCACGGCAGCCTGTGAGTAACACTCTGACACACACTCTTATAAGGCCCCATAAACTTTTACCCAGAATTTATCAACAGAACATCCAAGGGAGGATTGCATTCGGTTCACGAGTGCCATCAAATTTATTTTTCACTTATACTAAACCTAAGTGCAAATCCACTACTTTCTATGTAGGCTGGATCTCATCAAAGAATCTCAAAGACTGAGCTTTTAATCTGCTAAATGGTGTCTTAAAGCTTGAAAAACAAA
Organism: Cyprinodon tularosa; assembly: GCF_016077235.1. Classification (NCBI taxonomy): domain Eukaryota; kingdom Metazoa; phylum Chordata; class Actinopteri; order Cyprinodontiformes; family Cyprinodontidae; genus Cyprinodon; species Cyprinodon tularosa. The sequence continues at coordinate 721,996 of NW_024039124.1, read as the reverse complement.
AGAAATGTAAAAAAAAAAAAAAAAAACTGATCTGTGTGGGTGATTTAATTAAATAATTGGGAATTAGAAATTATAGTAAACTATAACCAGTGCAGGCCTGTTTCAGAAATCCCAAACAATGCTGCTTTATTTCTTTTCATCGTGTATACAGATGAAGTAGATTTGATCTCTTATTTCTGCAGCAGTAGGTTTCTGGCACTTTCCTTTACGAAGCCCGTCAGAGCACGGCTGCCTGCCTGGAGTTTATGCCTTCATTTTTTTATTACCTTAGAATGTGGGTGAATCAGATTAGGTGCTTTGCTTAACATGTCCAGTAAAGGGTGTGTTTAAAAAAAAAAGAAATATCTAAAGAATGCAGATAAGTACGTAATAAGAGTACGATCCGTGATGAGGGAGAACTAAGTGGCAGCAAAAAGGGAATTTGATATTAAAGATTTGTTTGTTTGTGTGTTTAAGAAAAGGAGGTTTGGTGAAATAAATGTATTTAGTAAATGTGTTTAACTAGTGCTTTAAGGGGAAGATTATCATTAACAGGTTACTGAGAAATCTACATAAGCTGCTCTTTATTCTCTTATGGTCACAAACTCTCTAGCCAAACATAACCTGCTATAAACCCCAGATCTTCCTTCTTGAAGCCTCTATCTGTTAACTGTAATATCACATGGTAATGCAATGTGTGCTCCCTGCACTCAGACTTTCTGGAGCTGCACATAATAACTCACCCAACAAACATTATCCTTTTAAAAGTTTGGTGGTGATTTTTTTTTTTTTTTCTCCAATTGTTGCTTTCAATCACATCTGTACCTATTAAAGAAGTGGCATGTTTTAAACATGGATTGTCCAATTCTCTATAAAAATCTATCATAACTTTTATTTTTGTAATACTACAGACTTTGCATTTCTTTGTTTTTTCATCTTTAGGTTGATTTTTCAAAGTAAGGAAACAAGTAGAACAGAAGAATGGTCTTCATCCAACTCTAATTCAACAATATAAGGAACTAAAAATGTGTCCTCTAGGGGATGTGAAATTGACTTTCTTAGTGAGCTACTGAAGTCATTTCAAGAGTTTAAAGACACTATTTTGTTATTTAAACTGTTTATTAGTAAGTAGTTTTACCCCATTTCCCTGCATACCTACAGTATGTTTTCTCCAACAAACTCTGCTTTGGTTTTATGCCAAAAAGTTTTCTGCTCAGTTTTTTTTTTACTGTTCTTAACTTGAATAGTAGGTTTCTGTTTTCATCTATTTAGATAAAAGTCGAGTCTTGAACTTAATTTAAAGGAAAAAAAAGCCTTTTTAGAAGATTTTTCGATCTAAAGCTGTCTAGGAAACTTATCTTGTTCCCTGCTGGTTGTCATGCAGGCAAAAGGCTGGACGGGTTCACTGGAAGCTGAAAACTAATTGGCACCCCGTCTTTTTTTTATATGATAGCTTCAGAGGTCTCCCTCTGAATAGAGAATATTTAGCCTGATTTAAATTCCTCAAAAGTCATCATCATCTTCATCTATACTTTAAAATAGCTACAACTGAAAAAAAAAGTGCTGTCATAGCTACAAAAAATAAATAAATAAAACACAATAAAGAAATAAAATACAGCATAAAAATATAAATTAAGGCAATAATATGAATTTGTTTAAGCGGAATAAAACAAGGTCACAGGCTAAATCCTGCCAGTGTTAAAACCCAGCGAATTAAATTAAGTCTTAAGTCGTGTTTTAAAATTTGGCTCCCTAATGTCCATTATTACTGGTTCCTCTAGTTCCCATTTATGTCACTGTAGGTGATTTTGCTTAGTGAATTTCTAAAGTTTTTCACACCCATCTGTTTTATGCTACAAATCAAAATCTAGTTTAGTTGTTTAACTAGTGTTTATAGACAGATTCTTTATTGTTTCTCACATGAAAGGGACAGAGAAAGAGCGTTAGAGGTCTTTTTTCTTGTTCTTTTTATTCTCACTGAAAGGAAGTGATGACAACACCAGCATCCCAAAGCTTGAGACCCCCACATCTTTCCTCGTAGAGATGTTTGTTTATCACCTTCAGCTGTCCCTCTGCTGTGAGGGTCCCACGTCAGCCCCCCATCGTGAATCGCCATGCCCCATTACCAGAATAAAACAACCTCAGCGGGTGGTCCCACTTATAGTTAATGCAGAGCAGAAATTATTTTAATTTCATTTAACAAGAGTCAGTGTTTGCTGTTAAGGAGTCATGGATTACCTTCTTTTTAAAGTTCTACCATGCAGCAGCCATCATCCCTGTAGAGCTGGAGCTGACATGAGGAGCTTCCTCCTAGTTTATGAACATAGGTTGCAGGATTCTTTCCATCTTTTGGGTCTCGGTTTCATGGTTGTCTGTTTTGGCACCTGTCTATTGATTTTCATTCCTTTTTACAAAATGAAACAGTAAAAACCACAACAGTTAGAAATTAATGAAAAGGTTCACAGGTGTGTCACTCATTGAGATTCTCTATTAGAGCTGCAATTAAAATAAGAGTGTTATATTTCATTCAGCTCCTCAACTTCTTGTAATTTTGTTTGCTTTCATCTTAATTTATTGAATCTTGATGAAACTGAAGCTTCTTCATCATCACTGTTTGATCCCGAATGTTCATCCATCTGTCATTTATTCATCTCCAGACGTTACAGCTTCTCTGTGCTCAGCTGGAAACTATTTTTTTTTGTGCTTTAACAATGCCTTTAGTTTGGATTTTTCCTACACAACTCTAAACAGATTGGTTCCAAACTGTATTTTTGTTCACCTAAATTATTATTTTGCTGTTTATTAAAAAAAATACATGTCTGAATATTATAAACTTCAATGTTCTGTGTGCAAATAAAATTGGCATCTGTTAAAACTGACTTTTTACTATCAGCAGAACTAACATATTTTGTAAAATAGCTATAAATTATTATTGTATAAAGTAACCTTTATGTGTTAGCTAGGATTAAATGGGGGATAATCCAGTGGGAAAAATAATCCAACTACAAGCTGGATTATATGAGGGTAACTGAATTGATTGGGTATTTCCTTCCTTCCTTCCTTCCTTCCTTCCTTCCTTCCTTCCTTCCTTCCTTCCTTCCTTCCTTCCTTCCTTCCTTCCTTCCTTCCTTCCTTCCTTCCTTCCTTCCTTCCTTCCTTCCTTCCTTCCTTCCTTCCTTCCTTCCTTCCTTCCTTCCTTCCTTCCTTCCTTCCAACAGCCCCCTGGCAGATTTATCTCCCTCCCAGGATGAGGCTAATCATTTGGCCAAACACAGACATCCAAATAACCTTCAACAGTGCCACGCTGTCCTTTCCCCTCCTCTCCTCACCTACTCCTCGTCCTCCCCCCCCTTGCAGGCCTCGCTGTCTCCGCAAAATTGCCTTCTGGAGTTAGTGAGCGGGAACAGTTAAGATTTACAAACAATGATGAAGCTTGTCATGCGTCTTTCTCCATCCGTCACGGCGGTCCGGGCGGAGCTGTGGGTAGAGCCATCCCGCTGTTCTTCATAAAAGCCAGTTCGCTGTGAAATACGCCCCCGGCCGGCCTGTTTACTGCCCCGCGCTCGTCAGCAGCCCCGCCACTGTAAATCTTCGGCCTGGAGGTGACAATGCAGTCCATCAAACTCCCTGCCTCCCCACCCTCTCAACATCTCATCTCACATCGCCCCCCCCCCCCCCCCCCCTACACACACCCACTCAGTTCAAATATACACATACACAGAGACATCCACAGTGTTTCTCCACAAACAGCCGCTGCGCTTCCTCAGGATCCTACCAGGGAGGCTCAGATGAGCTGCCCAACAAGAGTTATGATGGCTTCACTCTTATTGGGGACTTTTTTTTGTCCTTGTCCCGACAGCAGAATTTAAAAGTTTGTAAGATCTCATCACAGCAACTTTTCCTTTCTTACTTTTTAAAAACTACACTACAGTCAGACCTCTTGATTGAGCGCCGCTGTTCAGACTATACGTTTGTCTCTGTTGTTATATTGGTGTCAGCACACTGCGTACTGTAATTTAAATGCAAATCAGATTGTTGAGGTATTGCAGATTTTCACCCTGCTAATCAATAGACCTGTGTGAGCCCATTAAGTTAGAAATCCATTACTATCTTTCTAGATGATATTCTATTGATTTTTCTCACTTCAATCTATATTCTACTGTACACCAAAGTGAGTTACTGCGTATAAAGTCTGTCGTTTCAGGTTGTCAGCCTCCCCTGAAGAATAAGTATGGAGGAAAAAAAACAAAAACGACCACAACTGAAAAACTGCCATCAGTAGGTTTCTTTGTTTCGCGTTTAAAATGGGTTTTACCTCAGATCAGATTACTTTTCATTCATTCACTCTCTCACAATCATTTAGTACCACAAACCTCCGCCTTCATTTCTGAGATGCCGCAATGGCCTCACTCTTTCAGATTTATTAAAACCAATCTAATATGTAGCTGACAGCAAAGGGGTGACCTTTTTTTTTTTTAAAGTAAGCGCTGTTTCTTATCATGTTGCCAGAGTTCATTTCCTTCATTGCTGAATGAATCAAAACATCACAAACTTAAAGTACATGTACACTATTGATTTATTACCAGAGGAGAAACTAAAATGACTACTACAGAAAAAGTTTTATAATAACTTTTTTAAAGGACTGCATGACTATGAGGCAGCAGGTTTTCTTCACCTTCACAATTAAGAGGCATAATAAAAGCTGATCCCAAACACCAAAATCTATGATCTTTAAAAAACAGGGTGAAGAAAGGAGACACCAGAAAGCAATTAGAAAAGTTGAGGATGAACATTCTCATAATATCTAATGCTGGAAGAAAAGGCTCTGTCCCTATAGGTCCACTAATATACAGTATTTTATGAATGTTAGATCTGTAGGGTGGCGTGGACACAGATGTGGTCAATAAGACATGTCAGTCCCAGTCCAGAGAGCGCCCGATATGCTAGCCTTAAAAAAAACAAATATACCACCAGTATGTTAAAACAATTAAAGCCAATTTATTTTGAATCCTCTCTGTTAAATGATATAATTAGATAGATTTGTTTAACTCAAAAAGGACAATGATTTTTGACTTGAACTTGTCTTTATAGAATAAATATACAAGCTAGCAGTGAGTAGTACATTGATGCTCATACTCGTCCTGTATAAATAATGACGTCTTTAAGCAGAAGGGTATTTTAATTATGAAGTGCTCTTAGTTTCATACTGTTTTATGTAAATTTATATAATAAAACTTAGTGAACACATCACATTTACTCTGTTGCTAGCTGTTTAAAAAATGACTTAAGCTTATTAACAGAATACTGCTTCAAAACAACAGTAAATAATTTCCTTTCTATATCAGTCTGATCGCCGATCAATTTGTAGTAGAAACTTTAGTTAAGTCCATTCTATGAGTGAGCAAGCTTTAACTAAAAGCCCTTGGAGGCCTTGTAGCTCCCATTTAAGGGCTCCCCTGGTCCTTGATTACAGAATAAACCTCCTGTGAGACCTGTCAAATCCTCCTCCCTTGCTGATTGTGCTGCTAAGTGCCCTGATAGCCTCTGGGGCTGTGGATCGGCTAAATACCAGTATAATTGTCTGCTTAGGGAACAAGCACTATAGTAATGTGCTGTACAACACCACTATTAACACAAGCCTGGGGCTGTGGAGACATTAAATGGCCAGGGCTGTGTAGTTTATGTCCTCTTATCCTCACTGTCTATTTCTCTTGCTGACCCTCTCTCACACACAGATATACACACACTGTCCTGCTGGCTTGAAATGAAATCAAATGAAACGGGGTGCTGTCGACTGCTGTTGAATCTTCACCTCCTTCTCCCTTAGTTGTCTCATTATTTGATAAGAATGTGCGACCAGTGACTGATATAAGCCATATTTAGTTTTTTTCATAAGACGGGACTAGGGTCCCTTAAACTTGGATCTCCTGAAATAAAAAATAAAACTGAGACATCAGCAAAAAAATTTACGTAATTGCCCCTCTTTATCTTTAGTTTTATTAATGAGCTTTTATGTAATAAGAGTTTAACCGCATGTTGTAGTTTGTTTTGCAATTTAATTAAAATTTGCTTGAATTTATCTAACCATTCTTTGACATACTATAATATAATTTCAATTATACTTGACATTAGGGCTGTAACTAACAGTTATTTTGCAAATCAATTAATCTTTCGATTATTTTTACAATCAATTTATTAATAATCAGATAGCCAAAGGTTACTTAAAAAAGATTTTTTACGAAATTAAACCAGGTGAAACTAAAACTTTTTCACTTGAGGAGTTCTGGATAGAGCATATTGACAGGCAAAAACGTTTTATTTTAAATGCAAAAAGACGTGGTTTATTGTCTCTATACTTCAGTTAATGATTAATCGATTAGTTGACGATTATTTCAATAATCTATTATTCCCAATTAATCTGATTAATTGCTTCAGCCCTACTTGACACAAGGTGATATAATTGATAAAAAAGGTAGAATAATGTTTTTGAATACGTTTTTTGGAAGAGTATTGAATATTTAAATGAAAGGAAATCTTTGATCAGCATTTTACCTTAAAATTGTGGGATGATATCATCTCCCATTAGCAGATCCTTCGTTGTTCCTGGGAGTTGTAATGATGTTATTACAGAAATTTTTTCTCTTTTTTTGAGCTTTTCTGGGTTAAAGTTAAACACATAAACTATATTAAGTTTAAAAACATATGGAAAGTAATTGTTTTGTTTTGGAAAACAAAAAAAACAAAAAACAGCTTTAGATATTTTTCATGAGTTAAAGACTTAAAGACATTTACCAGTGATTTCTTTTGTTTAAAAAAACAAAATTCTATGTTCATGCCTGCTAACGTTTAAGCATAGGTGAAACAAATTTTACATCTATTTCTCAGGAGATTTTGTTTTCTCAGTATTTTCTTATAAAGCAGAGTTAGTAACGTTTTACCAAAGGGCGCTCATGCACTCTGAGCAGCCGTCCAGTGTCTATTGATGAATGATGTTTCCGTGGCAGCTCTCTGAAACAGTTGAAGGACTTAGATAAACATGTTTGGCAGTTTTAGCACCAGCGAGAAGTGTCCTCCTTTTCCATAGCAATATATTTCACTCTCCCTGTGTCCTTTACTTTGGCATTTTTCTTACGCTGTCGACTCACAATTAATCTCTTGTTTAAAATGCAATGATAGAAAAGTCACGCAAATATTGATCGTCCGCCTCAGCTCGTTATTGCATATCCATAACTCTTCGATGGATCACGTCAGAAAGCCCCACGATAGACTGACATGCCATTTTGCGAGCTGATGGGGCACAGTAGCCGAAATGGAGATTTAGCTGGGAGACGAAGGCAGTGTCAGGCTCCTCTCACGGTCATCCTCTGTAGGAACAGATTGGTTAACAATACAGGAGCAAAGGGTCCTCTCTGCTTAATTAGCCTTTGACCTTAACGCTTAATGCCTTCTGTCAAATTGTTTTGGCACTCCACTAACATCAGCTCTATAGCAAACCAATAATGAGCCTTTAAGTGTTTCTTTAAACATCTTAATTGCTTCAAAAGGCTCCATTCCTTTGAGCAATTGTCTCAATGGCTTTCAGTTTCCGAGATGAGAGGGAAAAATTTATGAAAGATTTAACAACGGCCAGTAAAATGAATAGTCCATGATAATGGTAATGTAAACGCTTTTATTGGCTCTGTTTAGTTCACTGATTACAATGTTTTATGTGGCTTAAAATTAGAGGTAGCTCATGCATTAGCTGACAGAGTTCTGATATGTAAGTTGATGACAAAAAAATCAAAGCAAATATTTACCATTAAAAATTGTGGTACCAGAAAGTTCTTGAGTTCGATTCCAAACATTGACACCAGGGCACCTAAATTACCGCAAAAAGAATCATGTTTGTGATGACTATTTATTTAAACACCTTAGTTACCCCTGGACATGTGTTTTCCTTATTTTGGATTAAGTTCACCTCACAGCGAGTTCACCTCGCCTGGAGTTGCCATTGGTGTCTGAGTTGAGCTGGTTGCCGTTGGCTTCGGAAAATCCACAAAATCCACCTTTAATATAATGCTTTAATTAGTGTTGTGCCAATGCCATTTTTTGGCCCCGATACTGGATACCTGACCATCTTTTTGAAAATGATATGTGTGTGTATATATGAAGAACTGCATATTACTTGGATCTAAAATAATTTCCATCATGGCTTTGTCAAGCTGCTGCCTACCTTTGTGAAGCAGGAAAAAGACTAATACAAAGTGAATCCAGTAGAACTTTTTATGCCTACCTAGAATGGGTGACAATAGTTGAATAAACTTTTGGCTCTCAAAATGGTATTGGTGCCCTATTTGGTGGTATTCGCCAATACCGATACCACCATTTTAGTGCTGGATCGGTGCCCCGTCCGATACGGGTATCGGTGCAACACTAGCTTTGATTGTTTGCCACTTCAGACGCATTAACATGGAGGCGCTTGACATCACATCTGCAGAAACAGCACAGTAACTTCTGACTACATTAGACAAAACATTAGTCAGAGGTTTTGACTAGTAAGACTAGTAAGAAAACACGGGACAAAAAAAAGTTACTTTTAACTCCTTAACAACTGCTGATTAAAAAGAACATCTCACTTTAGTGAAAAAAGGGAAAATTGGGACATTCAGGGGACTGACGAGAAAAAAGTTGAACTTTTGCAGAAGTCGTTTAGGCCGTTTTATCTGGTGTGAAGCTAACGCAGCATTTCAGAAATCATGATGTTATTGTGTTCAGCCCCGTTACCAGCATTGAAAAACACAGAGGTCATGTCCTCGGTATTTTCCCTTTTGCAAAATTTCCTTTATTATTATTATTATTACTTTTTTTTTATTCAGAGAAATGTCAAACTATATGATGAAAATTGTTCTAACTTTGATTGGTGTAAAGATCAGCATGCATTCTCATTTGTTTAAAAAAAAGAAATAAAATCCACAATCACCTTAAAAAATGACGTTATTTTAAAATTGAGCAGAAATTGCATCCGACATCGCATTCTATCATATAACGCAGCCGCCGACACTCTGAACAACACGAGATAGAATAGGCTAGCTACTAGTTTTTAGTGGTGGAATCTGGAAATGTAGGCAAGATAAAGAAATCTACGCTGAAACAAACTAAACTCAGATTTGAAAAGCCAAACCGATCAGGGGAAAAGAAAGAGAAAGGAGGTCAGTTCATTTCGTCAGTACATATATCATTCAAAGCATGGCTAGTAGGGGTGGAACGGTTCACAAAATCCACGGTTCGGTTCGATTCACGGTTTCGTGGTCACGGTTTTCAGTTTGGTTCGATTCGGTATATGTTGATTGTTACACCGAAATCCCATAAAAAATTTATGAAATTAATGAAAAATCCCCCAAAAAATAATGGATTATAATTATTTTAAATGATCCGCGGAAACCCTGGATCATTTCTGTATGTTTTGCTGCTTTTAATTTAATGATCTTGCGCATGCTCTCTACCATCTCCAAGGGACTCAGAGGGGAGCGAACGGGAGCCTCAGTGGGGGCTGTAGGCTTTGCTTTGAGCAGCCGGTCTGGAGCACAGCGGGGCGGAGCGGGGGTTACTGACGGAGTATGAGGGATTTCGGGGTTAGCATGACATGTTGGTCATGTTGCTGTTAGCATAAACAAAACGTGTTGCACAATGCTTGCACACTGTTGCACTTTTATCCACAACTTTCTTTCCGCCGTCATCGTAGGTCACTCTAAATGCAAAGTGGTCCCATACAGCAGACCTATAAAGTGCTGCTGGCGCGTCTTCAAACTCCTGTTCTTTCCCACTCACCAGTCCGACACAATTCTCCACAACAACTGATTTTTTTCCCTGCTACACCCGGCTAAGCTGCTTCGCTTCTTCTTCTTCTTTACTACTGGTGGTTGGCTTTGGTCGCAGTACCGCCACCTTCTGCTCTGGAGTGTAAACGCTTTGCCTATGAGAAAAAGGAGCAGCGCATGAACCGAACGGAACACACGCGAATCGAACCGAGACAGTCGAACCGAACGGTTTGGACGGTTTTCATAAATCATCCCATCCCTAATGGCTAGGAATAGGATGCTCATCGTCCTCAGCAAGCATTTCGAGCAACTTTCACTAGGATTTCATTTTACAGTTGGAGCCTACTTAAAACTATTGATGCACACGGGGAAAAATAATAGAATGAAATAGTACTTCATTTTTCTTGAGGTAGCCTAGTTGTGTTGCTGAAGTTGCATTATGAAGAATACAACATTTTTCTTTGGCTATTTCAAAACTATTGATGCACATGGGGAAAAATAATGTAGCCTAGGCCTAATTAAACAGCCCATGTACAACGTTGTTTTTGAGGTTAGTTAGTTGTGTTCCTCATGGTGCATTATGAAGAATAAAGATTTCTGCTTCGGCTATTTTAAAACGGAACAAAATAATATAATCAAACAGCCCGTGTACAGCTAACAACATTGTTGTTGAGGTTATGTCTTGCTCATGGTGCATTATGAAGAATAAAGATTTCTGCTAAAGCCATTTCAAAACTATTGATGAACACTCACTCACTCACTCACTCACTCACTCACTCACTCACTCACTCACTCTAATTTTGTGAGTTTTGGAATTGTTATACAAAACATGTTCCTATTCACCTCCTTGATGGGCTTGTGATTTTACTCTCTTCATTCACATTTCCAAAATATATTTTAAAAAGTCACCATATTAGGATGTTTTTTGTCAAGTAAGATTTATCACAATATTTGACCTTGATATTTCAAAAATCCTGGTTACGGCCCTGATTGTGATGGTCTGAGGCTGCTTAATGACCCTCTACCAGAATCTGTAATCCATGAATTCTGCTCTCCTGAAGCAGAATCAGTTCATAACCTTAACCAGAAGCACACATTATAGAAAAGATTACTTCTTTTATGTTTGCGTTTAGAAAACATAAATAATTGTTTTAATCCTAACAGACCCCAAACACTGGAAAAATTCAGCTTTTTTAATCGACAATGATTAAAGGGGCTTATTATGAGGAAATTGAGAGGCAGGTGCCTATAAAGCTCTTTCAGGTTAAAATTCATCTTATATAAAACCCTGATTCCTTTTCTAGCACTTTGAATACTTTTGCTATATAAACTTGGCTCCATGGTCACAGAGGAATGGCTGAAGGCACCAGTTTGTCTTTATACTGCTAAACTTGAAGTCATGTGAAAAAGTCAGGTTTGATTAGTGATTTCAAACCGCAGGGTGAAGGTCAGCGCTGTGAACATCAGTGTGTGCCTAAAGTCTGCTCGCCTGTCTGCTCCTCAGCTGAGTTTTCTGGGCCATTAAGTCCTGCTGCCGGTCCAATCGGATGATCAGCAGCCAGACACCCGTGACGTTCCCAAAGAAGAGAGCCTCCATCTTTACAAGGGTGGTCCGCACTTGGACACACATGGGCCCGACTGTCAAACGGTCCAGGGCCTTCTTTTTTTTTTTTTTTAGACACAACTCGTATCATTTTAACGGTTGCCATTTAATCCCGGGGCAACCTTGTCATGTGACAGGCAACTCTTCATTCCTTCTATGAATTTTTTCCCCTCTCCATAACAGCCCCCCTAAATGCAGCTGGCCCTGAACACCTCTGACACATTCAGACAGGTAATCCTTGATGCTGGAAACAAGAGGGGAATGATTCCTTTTATTTTTCATTATTTAGTATAATTTTTCTCTCATCCACAGGGGCTCTTTGGCTCAGAACACTCACCTACAGTCAGACATCTGCTGCAGGCATCTTGCAACTAAAACTTAACCTAGATTATGTTCACTCTAATGCACATAGATGGTTTTAAAGCTCAAATTTCATTAAAATAAAGGCTACTTGAAAAGACTCAAACCGTGCATCAATTAATGTTTACCAAACTAAAATATTGTGCAGAGGCAGATTTTCTGATGTGTGCTTTCTGTGTGTGAGTGTTTACTTAAGAGTTATCTCCTTAGATCAGTGCGGGTGATGAGAGTGGAGTATGGAAGCCACAGGGAGAGCTTATCCTCACTGGATCAAACTGAATTACCATCTCCTCTCACATCTGGGCTTTTGTTCCCCCTCCTCTTTTTATGGCAGTGCCAGAAATGATTGCACCTTTATTGAAACCCTCCCTCCTTTTTCTCTGCAAGACAAGTGGGAGGTTAAAAAAGCTTCCTTTTGTTAGTCACACAAAGACATTTTAATAGTTTAGAAATCTTATATATATTGTGCTGAGTGACTGTGAAAAGGGCAAAAGTTCATTTAAGAAACAAAACTTTCTCAGGTTCATTTTACCTCGATACAAATAGTCTTCGGAATTCTTTTGTGAGATTTAGAACTCATAACATTTGGGTTTTATTTTAATTGTACACATCTTAACTCTGATTAAAACTGATTAACACTAAAATAAATAAGAAATGTCATGTTGGTAGACATTATTTGTCTCATATAACAACACATATTTACAATAGACTCAATGAATTATAGAAAATGACTTTTAATCATCTGTGGTTAGGTAGAAAAATGTCCCCGGCGGGGAAAAAGGGGTGGTATGATTAGTGTCATGCAGCTTTACAGCATCTTTGTACCTGAAAAAGTTAGGTATAGCCCTGACAAAGTTGAGTTACATTTATACATGCAGCTACAATGACTAACGATGGGCTGACAATGATAGCCACTAGTACATTTATAACACAACAGGTCTTTAACTGCTAATTAAGAACAAGGATTTCTGCTGTTTCAGTGGTCTGACACTAATTACACAGCAGATCAGAGGATAGCCAAACGATGCAAGCACATGTGTCGTGATTTAACATCCCGCTAAAACTAACACGTCCACTTCGTTTCAACCTTTAATTAGGTCGTAGATTTCCTGCTGATGAACAGAGGCAGAATTAACAGCAAGCATGCTAATTCACAGCCGCCCTCCTCGCCACTCTGCTGTTATTGCTGTACAAATAGACCGCTGAGGAATGAAAGCTACACAGACATTAGTATTAACGATCGAGCTGTCAGTTCTGAACTGGTGACAAACTGCAGACGAGCAAAAATTGGAGTCCAAAACCAATCAGGAATTTAATGAGGAGAAAAATTACTCCTCTTCTCCTTCCCACTTCTGTGAGGGGAGGTGGTGAGACTCTTGAACATCTTCTACATTTGAATGAATTTAATCTGTATCTTCTGGCAGGTATTCTTAAAGAATAAAGCTAAAAGATTAGATTTAATATTCAGTGACACAGGGAAGCTAAGAAACATTAAGTTCTAAACATTTTTCTTTGTTGCAAGGTTCTCTTTCATCTGCTGTCTTTGCAATGACAACATCCATCTATACACTTTTCCGTCACGCTCATGTCAGCTGGGTTGCGAGGGGCACTGGCACCTATCTCCAGCTGTCTACGGGCGAGAGGCGGGGTACACCGTGGACAGGTCGGCAGTTTATCTCAGGGCAACACAGAGAACATGACATGACAAACAACCATGCACACACACTCTCACCTAAGGGGAATTTAGAGAATCCAATTAACATAACAGTCATGTTTTTGGACTGTGGGAAGAAGCCGGAGTACCCGGAGAGAAACCTTCCATGCTCAGAACATGCAAACAGACCCCAGGCTGGGAACCTTCTTGCTGCACCACGGCGCCGCTAAGCAGCCCATGTAATGACGACAATTATTTAAAAAAGAAACGGTTAACAGTACTACCAACAAAAATGTGACAAAAACTGTACAAACTAACAAACACTGTAACGCTGCCACTAACAACTAATTTTCTAAAACTAATCTTTCCACAAATTTTCAATTACTCGACTTTAGCTGGGCATACACTGTACAATTTCTTGCCCTTTTCAGGCCAATGCGCCAGTCATAAAAGAATTTTTTCGATCGGGCCGAGTTTCAGCCTCATCATGTGTCGTGCGTTGTGTAGTATACAGGGGGTAACGAGGGGCAATCAGCCTCTCACGACCACCTCCCGATTAGGAATCACAGTTGAAATTCAAGCATTGTACTGTACAGTGTAAGTACATAGTACATCATGAGCTGTGAACTTTTAAACTCTTCGGTTTCGTCGTACAATTTGAGCTGTAGCTGAGTACAACTATTTAAATTATCGTACAGTGTATGCCCTCCTTAATCTTAACAAATATTTTAAAAGAATTGGACAGTTGACAGAGAAGCCACCGGATGGCGATGCCAAGTTAAAAAAGAAGTTACATTTGTACTGTATCTGAGTGTGCGTCTGCTAAATTGATAAACCCTCTGTCTGGTGCCATCTTAAAAAGTTTTACCTTTGGAGTTATACTCCAAAAGTAAAAATAAAAAAAGCTAGAAGAATGGATTGTTATGTAGAAGGAAAAGAGAGCAAGATCTGATCATTACTGCTTCACTAAAACATACTTAATGAACCATTGCGAAAACGTTTATAAGTACCAAAATTAATAAGTAGCGTTAAGGTCGTTGGGAAATCATATTTAAATGTCAAATCATTCTGGCTTAAACATGTATATAAATGTACTTTGATAGAGTATATTTATTTACAGATATAAAGTTCTCTCTAAATGAGAACATCAAAATGGGAAGAGGATGGTTTAATCTAAAAAAAAATCAAAGGCATCATACAGGTTTGCAAGATTGAAGTAGATTGAAGTAACCAACATAAAAATTTAAATTACATGTCAGGTCATAAAAAGTTGATATCTCGTTATTTATCCCTATTAAGTCCTGTTTGCATTTAGTGTAGTCTGCACACAGGACAGTACTGAGTCTCTGATGTTCACCAACAAGGATTTGTTCAGTAGTTCAAGTCTTAATGAATCTGGAAATCGGTTTAATCCTTTTTTGAAAACCTTTTTGCTCTCAAATTGTCTCAGTGGCTATGAATACATCGGCAAAAATATTTGAAATAAAGGGCTGATTTGAATAGAAGTAGGGGTGGGTATTGGCAAAGAAGTCACGATTCGATTCGAATCACGATTCACATACCACGATGCGATTCTATCGCGATGCATCATGATTCTTGAAATATTGCGATGCATTCCGATATTTTCACTGAACACTGTAAAAAAAAAGATACAGCCCTTACCAGTGGCTGACTGGCTGGGTATGATCTGGATAGTGTCTTCAATTGATACATAACTGAAAGCAACTGAATTCATACATAGCTGTATTTATTGAAACGACTTTTGGAGGTGTTGCAATGAAAACAAATACTGGACAGAAATATTACTATTACTGGCGTGGACACACTGACAAAAAAGATCTTAGGATTCATCAAACTTAAAATAACAAAATAAGGATAATCAGTGCCGTTTACATGGCCTCAGTGGTCGTTTAAACCAATGAAACGAAAATATTCAAATGTATGACATTTCCCCTTTTGCAAATTACGTGCATCATATCAATTTCGTTTTTACCTTCTTTGTTTTTAAAGCCAAAATGCATCCAAGCATCTGACTTGAAATGTGGTGGAGCCACGGGGCGAATTTTCATAGTGTCCTCCATGTTTTATTTCATATGACTCGTCGCAGTATTCCACGGCCGGAAATGCTTGTGACAAAAGGCAGCGGGCGTCAACTCATCCGCAGCGACATCTGCTGGACTGGAAGTTGTATTACACTTGGTTTGGCTGATGTGCGCCAACCATTAATGTACTTTATTAGTTAATTTTTTATTTTTTTAATAATCGATTCTTGCCTTCAAGAATCGATGCAGTAGATCACAAAAATTAGAATTAAATTTCATTTAAGTTTCTTACTGAGTTATTTAAGTTATGTTAAATTAATACACAACTGATTCAGAATAATCCATAGAATTGAGTTAAATGTAGTCGGAAAGAAAGAATATGTTTCATTAACTATACACATTTAAGTTAGCATAGTTTTTACTCTAATTATTTAGTTTAACGAATTACTTTTAACAATCAAGAGTTTTTACTCTAATTATTTAGTTTAATTAATTACTTTTAACAATCAGGTTTACAGTAGATGTGGTCGAGGTGGAGCAGCGCTGGGCAGCTCGTTGATTTTCTCCCCCTTTCATCCTGGAAAATGGGAACAGCTGCATCTGTTATGGTTTGGGACTCTTGAGTTTTTAGTTGTCAGTTATCAGTTGTTCTGTTTTGTTGATCTTTGGTTTATTTTCCATTATATTCAAGCAGCCTTTAGTTACTCTCTGTAGCCCCCTTGTGCTTGTTTCCTTTCCCCTTGGCTTGCTTACCTGCTCCTTATTGAGCTCATTAGTCCATCCTTTGTTCTGTTCCCCTTATATACTCCACCTCTGCAGTCACTTAGTGCTGGTTCCTTGTTGTTGTTTGTTGCTTCCTCATCTCTGACTCCCCACGTAAAGTTTCCCTTGATCTTTTCTGGTAAATTCTTTATTTGCATTTTTGGATTTTGCCTCAGTTACTCATTAAACCTCCTGATATCTGCATTTGGGTCCTTAAAAATCTCCACCCCGTTGTGACAGCATCAGCATGAGTTGCTGATTCTTCAGCTTAATTATGGAAAGCAGTAATGCATGCAGTAATGACAGTCCATTTTGGGCTCTCCGATCAGTCAAAACTAATGTACCTCCATGATTGTTGTTTTTTTTTTTTTTTTTTTTCTGCAGTGGCAGAAATATAAACCTTCTTTGGATTTAGGGAAATTTCGAGTTCTTCTTTGGTATTAAAGTGTTGTGACTGAACGCACATCATGATGGAGTGTTTGATTTTGAACCCAAAGAAGCCATGTGTTCAGTTTTCACATTTTAGTTTTTATATGTATTCTATAGGGGATCCTTAGGGACTACAGATAAAAAAAAATTGAAAATTGACCTTTAAGCCATTAAAGAACATTATGGCATGTTCTATGATGTTCATTTTTAAAAAAGTGAATAAATGCCACACAGCCATCCTTGAATTTATACTTTTAAATGGCTGAAATTATTGCAATAATCACAAATACTAAGGCTGTAATAAATACAAATGGTTAAATGAAACTTATGTGGAAGCTATATAAATAAATTCTGACTGGAAATCTAAGAAAAAAATGTTTCATCCCTGCAGCCTTTCCTCCCACCAATTACGAGTGTGAGACCAGCAGCCAGACGGCCAACATCAACGTTGACGCCAGCAACTAAAAGACGAAGGTGGTCAGCTTTCATCTTCTGGAGCAACCGTTTTAACAGTTCAGTTCTTATTGCTGATCTTTTGTTGTTCCTGCTTCAGTTCAGGCATCATTTCTGTTCATGTTTATACAAGTAGTTTTAGTTGCTTTTAGTCCTATGGCTGCATCTTTCTGTTTTTTGTATTGAATTTTACTGAATTTAAACAAGACAAAATAAAGATACTCAGAGAACAGTACCTTAGAAAGTTTACACAGCCCCTCTTGCACTTACAAAATTATACTCAAACATAAGGTGGAATGTATGTTTAAAACAATTAAAAACACATTTAATATATTGTAGATAAACCCTGAAATAACTCGCTCTTCCTCTGTTAGTGAGTACCATATTGCATCCTAAACCCAGAATCTGAATGATAAAGTCCTTTGATTTTCCTGTTTAATCTTCATTTCTGAAATTCTGTTTTTTACTAATACATTTATAATTACATGTAGTAACGATGCTGTGATGCAAATTAATCTAATTTTCTGATATCTTTATAATTTCTTTTGATCATTTTAACATTAATAAAAACAGCAGTGTGACAAACTGCAACCACTGTCTTTGTTTGTTTTTTTGTTGGAAAGTGTTTGCCTGCGGGTTAAAGTTTATTGCAGATTGTTTGCTGGGAGATAAAAAAAAAAAATGCAGAGGGAAGCAGGTTAGACATAAATCACATTTCCCTTCCCTCCCTAGACGTATGATGAGCACCAGCTTCTTATTTATGGTGTCGTTTATTCCCCTGGATTTGCATGTGTATTGTATACTTAACCCTTCACAGCAGACGTGCTTTCTGCACACGCGGGTTATTGTTTACAATTTTTTACCCACTTTGGGACGACCTTGTTGGGTGAGGAGAAGCATCCTTCAGCAACACGGCATTTATGGGGAAACATTTCAGGATTTTAGTCTCTGAAAGCTGAATTCTTCAGAAAATAATTTTTTTTAGGGAGAAACAAATCAATGAACAATATTTGCAACTTTATTAATAATATAGAGGCATAAAATGTACACTCTGGAACAATCTTTTACTTTGGAAGTTAATTAATGTTGAAACTTAAAAAAAAATAATTAAAAAAATCAGTTCCTACCGCAGCTTTTAGTGATCTATATAATTTAAAATGGTTGAAGTATACGAGAGGAGCCGACTGCTCACATTCTCTCTCTATTACATATCTGGATTTTGATGGTGTCGATCTGATAGCGTGAATATGGTGGATTTTATTTATCCAGCACTTTCTTTTTTGGGAGTTGTTTTGGTTAGTTTTAGCTTTACAGCTGAAATTCAACAATTTTCTGCCATTTTAATGACTTTATGAGGCCATATACTCTCACCAGGTATCTTTGGAAGAGAAGTGTGCCCACAGTACCAAAGATCCTCCCTTCTACATAACAAAGACCATGATGTGCCTGACCTGGATGTGTTTATATGTGAAAACCTTATTTGTTTTCTTTATACAAGCCGTTAAAACAGGACGTTAGTTCCCATTTCTGTGAAGGACAATGTTTTATTTACATTCCCCACAGACATGGTGGATAAAGATAAAGTAATTTCCTTGCCACAGTAGGTATTTAGAACTCAACAAAATGTGCAACACATTCTAGATAGATGAACAGAAAATGTTGGGGAACTGTTGCTAGAGTACTAGTTACTAGTTACTGCTTAGCAATCAGACACTTATACTCAAATGTGGGTCCTCTGGTATTTAAACCATTGGGCAGCCATCATGTTGAACGCATGTACAGTAATTGATTTAATTCTTCATCTTCATGCTATAAAATGTACACTGAATGCGGTGTCCGCAGAAAGAGAGGTGGACTTACATAGTAAATCTATGCAAATCACGCAGGCAAGAGTGGTGCAACAGCCAGCAGTAAATCCCTCACAGTGATGGTAGAGTCGTGCCCTGCCCTCACCGCGTGCTACATGAAAGAAATGAGGTGTTGTCAAACATCGGCACCACGTGGAGAGCGAATTGCTTAAAAGATCGTAACTTTTCTGGGGAAATCGCATTGCAGGCAACCAATCAGGGACTGGTTGTGATGCAGACTAAAGAAGTACAACCGAGGCAAAGCTTTTTTTACTTAAAAATTATATACAGAGGAAATAATGTTGACAAAGGAGGAAATAAGGAATGGTCTGAAGAGATTTTTAGGTGGCTTTAAAAAATCCATTTTATTTTAGCCTTGACTGTTGGTTGTCCTCCCTTATGGCGCGGTAACACGATTTAGCCAACATATTTTGATGTAGAAAAATTGGGCAAAAACGCTGGCACATGTTGACATACTGCAAGTACGTCAAGAAATTTTGCTCATAGAAATGTATGCTCATATGTGGGAAATAAGTTACAGGTAAATTATGTGATCGTTGATACACGTTAAGTAGTGTAGCTTATCCAACCTGTATCTCCCCCATCATACGGAGCGTGAAGGAGAGTGGGATGGATCCTACCTGCGTTCATGCCCACGGCCACAACCAACCACCTTCCTAGTAGACATACAGACATGATGCTGAATCTGCTGCGACTGCAAGCAGAATCAGTAGATTTGTTGTTTTTTCTTTTGCAGCCGATATACAGCAGCTAGTTTAATGCTATGGCTGCTAAATTTAGTGAAATCTTCTTGTGTTCTTTGTGCAGTTCGGGTGCCTCCGGGCACATTGCTGCCCCCTCAGGACACTGACTGGTGACATTTTTATGTCAAAAAAATACATAGAAAGTTCAACATATGCCAGCGTTTTAGAAGATTCCGGGACGTCTGCATACGCTGGCTAAATCGTCAAGGTGTGACAGCGCCATGACCTCCAGCTCACACACAGCTGCTGTCCTCTGCCACAACTAAATCTGACCATCATCCATACGCAGCTCTTGAAGAACCCAAGGGATCTACTTTTTCAGAGATTAAGGCTTTTCCAAAAATTGGTGGTTTCCCAAGGCCAATTCAAAAGTGTTTCATATTTAAGCAGCGTTCTGTAATGTTACTTTTCACCTGTAACAAAAGTTAAAGTGAGACCTTTACAGGAAATGCTGTTGAGTTGCCAGTGGTACCGGTAGGTCCAAAATGACGGATCTGGAAGGCTGGTGAACTACTGAATATTGCCCACATTATATTCAGTGCCAGCACAGAACGGCCATATTATGTTATGCAAAACCTTTATATTCGGAAACGAGCAGATTGAAATTAGAAATGGTTATATCCTAAAAACCAAAGCAGCACAAAAAACAGTTTTACCTGCACACATCTGTACTAAAGTAGCACTGAAAAAAGTAGACCACATTGGATGGCCTGAAAATAATCTTTAAGAAAGTAACACGCATGATCGTTTATTTATGTATTCCTATCATTTTTTTTGAAATTACCTACACTAACCATTCAGTGTTTTCATTGTTGGAGTGTCAGCTTCACACAGCTTAAGCTCCTCCTATTTTATGTTACGTTCCACAGGGAAAAAACAGAGCACCCAAAATGCACAGCGGCGACCTCCCCATGGGGATCGCAGAAATCACTGCGGACACCGCGTTCAGTCTGAATACACCTTTAGACTCAGATTCTTAAAGAAAGCATGCTCTGTTTTCATGTAAACAACAGTAGAAACAAAACTAAATTATTCTATTTTCTTAAAAAAAAAAAAAAAAAAACATTATGTAAACAGGCCCTTGGTCTCATCTGATGAAATCAGTTGGTTCCAGATAAAGTCCAGAAGAGTTTAGCAAACTATAGGTTTACATTTCTGATTGCAGGACAGAGAATGCTATATTTATGTAGAATGGACAGATGGCATGCAGGTAGTGTTTTAGATAGTTTCGTATCACAGTTGAGTACCACTTCAAAGGTGGTGAGGTCATCACTGCTAGGAGGGCCTGGAAAAAGTGGAAAGGTTAACCCACTGCTAAATACATGGCTTTTTGTAAAGCACAAGGCTGCAGGAGACAAGACTAAACAGAAAGTATAAAATGTTTTATCATTGTAAGGATGCTGCTGTGACATCACCCTGAAGCCAATCAAAGATATGCTTTCATTTGACATTCTCAGCAGGACTTGGCTTGTTTGGAACCAAAGCTAAAGAGGTACCAAAAGGAGCTGGTACCAAGTCCTATAGTTCCTTAATGGAAAACCCCAAAAAACGCCTATCTGAGCAAAATAGGCACATTGAAACAGAATTAAGGTATTTAATTAAAAGACTCTTGAACTTTTTAATTGTGTAAATGTTGAAGAACAAATTTTCAAAAATGGTTCAGTTGTATTGCTTTTAAAAAACTAATGTGACTGGATCTCTGTTTTTCCAATCCAAATTTATTCGGATTCATTTCCAAAGTGTTTACTGGTGCTTCCCTTTGAATAAGGCA
Source organism: Cyprinodon tularosa (assembly GCF_016077235.1). Taxonomy (NCBI): domain Eukaryota; kingdom Metazoa; phylum Chordata; class Actinopteri; order Cyprinodontiformes; family Cyprinodontidae; genus Cyprinodon; species Cyprinodon tularosa. The sequence goes on along the minus strand of NW_024039124.1, from coordinate 700,535 downwards.
GCCACAAACGCTTTTGATGTTTATGTCGCTACAAGTTTTAGTAGAATAAAAGTGCTGTAAAGTGATGGAGTGTAAATGTGAAGTCGTTCTGGGAACAATATAAAACAGACAAAGAAAATTACTTGTATTTTCTTTTCCAGCTCGGTGTTGGAGCATTCATTGGATTCTGCCCCATCTGCTGTAATCAATAACCTGACCGTCTTGTTTTTTTATGAAACGCACTTACTCTTAATTTCATCCACCAGTGGTTTTAGAGAGAAGAATGTGGAGTTACCTATAAGGCTTTGACATTATAAATCACCTCTTGAGATTGCACGGCAGTATCGATTGATCCTGATATATCACTGAAATTTACTGTCACTTCTGTTTTCAATTAAAGATACAATCAGTCAGATAATGACTTAATTGGATTTTACAGAAGATTGAGTTTTATCGCCGCGTGGTTTACGAGTTTAGTTAAGGAAGGCCATTTTATCACGGCTGCCACTGACTTGTCCTTCTGTAGCTGCCGGCCCGTGTACAGCGGCGGGAAGAAAGTGTCACAGGGTCGCTTTTCCTTGAGCTGCCTGGGCCTCCATGAATCACGCCCTCCCATAATAGATAAAATCTCCTCAGATCCGGCAGTGACAGTGCTGGGTGGAGTGATGGCGGCTCGTAACAGACAGGAAGTCTGTAAAGCTCAGAGGTGAAGGAGGAAATGTTTAAGGAGCTTCGGATGGATCAGTGAGGAGTAAACCGTTGTTTGTAATCTCACTAAATTTAGAAAATAGAAAGTTTAATGTATGCACAGAACTTTCCATTAGAGGACAGTCAGGTGTAAAATCTTGTTGGATTGTTTTTTGTTTTTTTTGCAATAAATTATGTCAATATATCCATTAGTGTTAATTATGTCAAACTTTGGCAGAGCTTTCACTCGTTTTAAATAAAATAACAAAAATGTTTTTTGTTTTGAAGATTCTTCTCACTGCTTTTTTGAAAGTTAAGTAGAAATACCGAGAGGTAGTTTTAAAGGTGTTGCCTGCAAGTTGCAGGAAATGTTTGAACACAGTTAAGCCTTCAGTACTTCTTCGAGTTTTTTTAGGACCAACAACGTGGTTCCTAAAGGTTCTGTTTTAAGGTATGACACTCATGATTTTAAAGACACTCACCAGAATATGCTGTCAATATGCACAGACTCTAGATAATTTTATCAGGATGAGTTACTGTTTGGAAGGGAAGAAGTAAACAAACCCTGCTTCGGTTTTTTTGTGTTTCCTCTTACCAGTTTTGTATATTTTTTTTAAGTTTAATCAACTTAAGTTAATCAATTTTACATGGCTATGATTTATGGTTAACAATCACATTTTATTAAATCAAGTAAAATTTAAATCTAAAAGCTAACAAGAACTGATTTTAGGTGGATCCTCTTGATTACAGAGCTGCATTTTTATCACCTGATAAGGTGGATAATTATTTCTATTATCTGGACACTATCTCCAGAATATTTAGTTATGGAGATAGAAGAGATTATTTCAGGAAGGATTAAAGATTATGTACATCTATGGGTGTTTAAAATGTACCAAAGAAAGGTAACTCGGTTATTAAAAAGGACTCAACTTGCCTCTAGCTTCTTGTAAAGTAAAACAAAGTTAGCGTATACAGTTGTGCTTCAAAGATTAAACACCCCCATTAAAGAAAATGACAAATTCACACCTGTAATTTAAATAACACAAAACTGAAAAAGTAATAAATACAAATTTACTAAATGATAATTTAGTAAAATAAAATACTGATTTTTAGTTATCATGTAAAAAAAAAAAAAAGTCTAAATAACAAACTGTCCCGGAAAAATGAAAGTGCCTTGCTCATGAACAGTGAACCAACATACCTGTCAACAGGTGCTGAACCTTTCCTGAACGCTACAGAAAACACCTGATTTCAATGATTGTTGCCTCAAAGTGTCGCTCACTTCCGGGTGGATCATCTGAATAAGTGGTCCTCCTAATTGTCAGTCATTCTGGTGACATGTTACATAAGGCTGTCCTATCTGCCCATCCCATTAGATATCTTTTTCAGCGCATGCTCACTCTCAGGCGTATATCTGTGGTGAGCTACACTCAGTGTCATTGAAGCTCACCTTTCTCACGAGGTTATTTGAAAAAAGCAGAGGGTCGTAAGAGAAAAAATGTCTACGAAGTGTGTGAGAAGAAAGGAAAAGCCTCAGAAGAGGCAGATTTATCCTGGAATGCTTTGTGCGGTGAGCGCTCTGTGCAAAGCATCATGGGCTTTGCTGTCACAGCAGCCTACTGTTGCTACCCGCCAGCGGCGACTTATAACAAAGATGGCGTAGCCACCGCGCTGTGGAGGGGGAGTTACGTGACGAACAGGTAGCAAAAAGCACTGATCATCTGTCCGAACAGTCAGTTAACTGAGTTTACTATAAAGTTCACCATATAGTCCCCGCCCTATATAGTGATTTAGGGGTTAGGGCAGACATTCGGGCACAGTACGCTTGTATGAACTATGAGAACAGCAACTTTTAAACAGAGCGTGCACGAGGAGAAATGGGCTTGTGCACGCTCTCGCACGTGTTTAATAGGCGTTTCCTCTTGGGAGCGAGTACAGGGTTGTGCATGTGCTTTTCTTTTTAAGTGGGGAGGGCGGGTTTTTGAAAAAATATTGTGAAAATCCTCCACAATAGCTTTAAGTTGAGGAGCTATACTTTAAGGTATAAAAAAAAATCAAAAACACTTTCAGGATTTTTATTTTTTATCATTTTTATTTATTATTACTTTTTTCAATTTCAATTTATTTTACTGATTTTTTTCTGTCTTTAATGAAAGGGTATTTAAACTTTCAAGCACAACTATATAAGCTTAACAAAGAATAACTTGAAAAAAGATAGATGTATGTACAAAAATTATTTTGTTTAAACTTTGATTTTATTGTATTTTCTTTTACTATTATTAAATAATGAAATTAATGTATTAACTAGTGGTGTTGATTGCTTTGAAAAATAAAACATCCAGAGAAATGTTTATAAAAAACAATGTTTTAATTGTTTGCATCAAGGGTTGATTTAGTTCCCTTCAGAATGAATCTTTTCTTCCTCTCTGCTGTATTAATATTAATAAAGAAAAGACAAGTAATTCTTCATATTTAAACCATTAAATAAAAATATTAGTGTTCTTTTTTTCCCGTTTCTCCACTGATAGAAACAGACATTTGCATTAAAATCTGCACAACTCCTGTTTTTAAAAAAACACTTAAATGATCTGATTTCTTCATTTAGTGCTCACAGCACTTTCTAAACAAACAGGATTATTTCACCTTTTCCCATTTCTGAATGGGCTGTTTTATTAAAAGTGCCACACAATCTCTTCAAAGGGTCTTCTGAAGTTTAAAATTAATAATTCAAATATAGTTTATTTTGTACTTTTTTCCCCTCAGAGTTCTCTTCTGAACAGAAAGTGTCGTCTTCTTGAACTTCAGAGTTTTTCATGATTTGCTGTAATTTAGGCACAAACCAAAGTTAAGTGGGAGGTCCCAGATGAGGATAAGTTTGCTCCAAACAGAAATAAATCCTAAACATTTTTAACAGAAATTATATCCTGATAACTGAACAGATAGCATAGCAGCCTGAGCTGTGATGGCTGACTGATTTCCCTCTAACTCAGATGTCAACCCAGTTCCTCTGAATGAGCCCTGCGTCCCTCCTTCCCCAGGGGAAGCTTAAATCAGCCCCTCTAGGACAGGACTTCAGAGGGGCAGCAACGCCCCCAATCAGCACCTCATAATGAGCACGCTCAGCAGAGGTCAGCTCAGGGGGCCCTTCTGGAGGAGGTCCGGGATGAGGGGCCACCAGATAATTCAGCTACTGAGCTGACCTCCAGTCATTAAAAGAGAATAAAACAGTGAATTAGTATTCATACTGGTGCCAAAGCACAAATTAGAGAATTATTCTTGTAGCATAAAGATGAAGCAGAAGTCTGTAGATGGATCCTTTTAAACTATTTTGGTTGTAAAGGTCACAGCTAGAAGTTTTGACATTAAAATGATCATCAAACAAATGTGCTCAATAAAATTAATCTTTGTTCTATACATTTTGACGGGTCCAAAATGCATAAATATTTATTTCTGGTTATGATGCCAGCGTCAACAGAAACGATTCTAGAACAGGAATGGTTGGTAGAAGGCAGGAGAAACCGAGGTCGAGCACTGCCATTACGGTTATGATAGAGCAGAGAAATATCTTCTTCATTGTGTTTGATTTCTCTGGTTCGAGCTGCAGAAAAAAAGGAAAATGTGGGTGAACATCAGCTTTGGAGCAAACGGGCCCAGAAGCCACATGGAGGCAACAGCTCTCCTTCTGGGCAGGTTGGTTAAACGTTACAGTTGAAGCTTAGAACGAGAGCATGCGCGCCACCTACTGGCTGGGAGGGGATTGGTAGCGATCTCCTTTAAGTTAAATATGTCAGGTAAATACATGCATTTCATTTCAAACCAAGAAAGCAGCTAAAAAAAAAAAAAGTTGAAATTCCTTTGAGGAAATTATATTTTTTATCTATGTTATAGTTTTAGGGTTAGGGTTCAATTTCTAAGTAATATACTTAATAAAGTGCATTTAAGTGGCAGGAGCAAATATTATTTTATTCAGTAACTCAAACATTGACATATATTGATATTTTCTTTTGTCCTTTAAATCTCCATCAGCCAGCTACTCTTAATTGCACCTCTGCTGTCTAATAACCAAACATAGGCCAATAAGTCAGCGTTTTTTTTTTCTTCTATTTTAAGCATCCAAATAAAGATAAAGTTATCTGACTGTTCCTGTTTGTAAAAGTCTGGTTCTCCAGATACGTGGATCCTTCCCTGTTAGATCTCAGGACTGAAATCTTAGATGGAGATGGAAATATCAGACAGCAAAAAGGTCCATTGCTTATCCATTGAAGCATTTCTGTGTGGATTGGGCTTCATGTTCAGAATCATAACCCTGCTGAAACATCCTATGATAAACTTACAGTATATAGAATCAGTATAAGGAGAGAGACTTGACTTGCTGTTTTGAAATTGTGAACACACACCACACTTATTTTGGAACTATCCTAAAATACTTCAGTTTTGGGAAGCTGCATCAAACTAAAAAAATATTAGGATGTGACATTCCTATGAGCAGGATAGGAATCTGATCAAGATGGCATTGATATTGCTAGTAAGGCAGCTATTAGAAGGAAATGGGGAAAGGAGGACCTCCACTGCCATGAACAGTAGATTGGAATAATCGAAAAATCTGCACAATGGAAAAATGTACCTATTGCATGAGACTACAGCAAACACAAGTGGAAGAAAAGTTGGAGAAATAGACATTATTCAAAATCAAAGACAGTGACGAAATATAAAAAATTAACTCTACAAACTGGATAAGGGAAACAGAGCATTAGAAGAATAACTCCAAAACAAAAGGTTTCCTGTTCTATCTTATCTTATATAATATTGAATGTGAACTGTTCATCTGGGCTTTATCTGTCAACAAATAAGGAAAATGACAAAAAAAAAAGGCTAAAGGAAAAAGAACAAAACAGTTTGCTGGCAGTTTCCTCCATACTGGGTTTTCTGACATTTCAGAGTTCATGATACGATGTGGAAAAGAGATCCTTATGATGTAAGACAACCTCCTGCCCCCTTGATTACATTTACTAAGGTTAAATGTGAGATTTAAAGATTACAGATGATGCTGCTGTAGTTACATATACAATTGATCTGATGTTATCAGCAGCAGAGGATGCAGGTTTTGAGGCTTTCTCTCCTCCATCATCGAGCACACCTGACTGTTCAAAGGAATCTTTCTATTTTTGTGTCCAAAAGTTCATCCAAGGGCTACCTATACTTATTGGTGCTGTTAGATCCAAATTGTACAAGTGAAGCAGTTGAACACTGTGCACATACCAATATATTTAGCAATAACACCATGAGGTTATAGTCCAGGAATGAGGCTAATATCTATGGTGCTCCATCATCTTCTTCAGGAATAAACATCACCAGAGAGTGCAGGACCTGCTGCATGCGAAAACCGACAAGGCGCCCCAGTTTGAACCCAATTTAGTGATATACTTCTTAGTAGTAACCAATTTTGTAATATACTTCTTTCTATGAAAGACTTGTGCAAGTGTCGTTCATTTAAAACTGTTTTTTTTTTTTTACGTGCAGTAAATTTCGTTTTAGATCATCAAACTAATTTTAATACCAGAGAAAGACGTCCTGATCCACAGGCTTGTTTTTATTCAGCCACATTAAAGGTTTTAAGGAATATAAAGCCTGTAAACAAAATAATAGGGGGACATCCCTCAGTGCTGTAAATTATCTTAGTTCAAAGTTTACAGAAAGATGGAAAATGAAGAGCAGGGTTGAGTTTTTTTCTGCATGTCTTCATAACATGTGCTTTAATATTAAAAGGGGGAACTGGTTCCTGTCTCCATGATGAATGAACATCACCATTATTATCAGTGGAGTTTTTTATACAAAACAAAGAAGGCGACTTTAGCTGCACATAATAAGTAGCAAAAATAAAAGACATCAGACATGATTTGGACTCCTACTCTGAGACTCAGGTCTTATTAACGGTTTTCATGTCATGTAGGGAGGAGTGAATGGAAGGCAGTAAATGAGCTAGCCAGTAACACTGCTGACTTATTATAGGATGTTAATAGCTCACAACAATCTGTGCATGTTGGCTTCAGAATAATGACCACATCCTCTATAGCACTTCTGAATAGATGCAAACTACATTTCGTTGCTTGGTACTTGTGACAGTGTAATGACAATAAAATTGAATTCTATTCTATTTTATTCTATCTAAGAAAGCCTCTCAATATACAGATAATTTACTTCTGACACTGACTAGCTGTTGCTTATCCATCTCAACTGGAAATATTAAAATAAAAGCAAAATTCCTCTAGAGCACAAAAGTTTTAAATGTGGATTAAGATTTTTTTACTTAAAATGCATTTTGTTTAATTCATTCTGAACCATAAAGATAACAGGTTTTAAGCTCTTTCTGTTATTTTTTTTTTCAGAGCATAAAGGTCCATGCTGAGAAAATGCTATTATAAATATATTTAGTAAAGTGTTATTAATCTACCTTTAGCAGATTGTGGATGGAAATTAAGTATTCAGTGCATAAAATATAACTGTTAAAAGCTTAAATGATGCATTATAAAATATCATGGTGATTTAAGCCACAGGAAAAAAACAAACAGGTTTCTATTTCTAACCAACAGCAATAGAGGTGAACATTATGTTATGGATTTATGAGAAAAGTTCTATTTTTTTCTAATCCAATGACTGTTCTGAGATAGATTTGGTGGAATCTGGAAATGGGCTAAAATTGTTTATCTGAGCTTAAGAATAGTCATTAATAAATTGTCATTATTTGGTGAAATGGGAACAAACTGATTTTAGACAAAAGATTTAAAACCTGTGACATCAGACTGTAACTATGGTAACACATCAATCATATAGTGTAGTTTGATTATAAGCTATTTAAGTCTTTTAACCTATGTGGACTTAAATCCTTTAATGGTGTAGGTGTATTCTCTTTTTAATAGATAACACAAATATTAGATCTAATGTGTGTTAGAATGTGAGCAATTATAGTTGCCTAAGGATTATTATGGCCAATCAGCTGCAACTCGGTTTGCTTACACCTTAGGCCTGCTTAATATATCAGTTTGTTTAAGCAAATAGACCAGTGTAGAAAAACAAGCTGCACTAAAAACTGTTAATCAGACTTTAGGCCTTCATCTGCAGAAGTTAAGGGTGCTAATTGCACTTAAGAAAAAATGCAACTGATATTACTCACTTTTTTTTTTAAGTGCATATCAGTTATTAGATACATACATTTTAGTGTTATATGATTTATGAAAGTCTATTTGATTTAAGTAGGGAACTGCAATTGTTTATTGATCAACTCATCACTAAAGATATAGACAGGCCTTTTCCAAAGTGATGTTCTGTTGATTATAATATCTAAATGTATATTTTATTTGCTTTGAAAGCTGAACGGATTGAAAATGATGCTTTCCATTGGATCTGATCTAATTCCCATTGTGTTTTTTTCAGGTGCAGCAGTGGATCAAAACTCCCTTACACTTTTTGAATAATTGCACAGAGCATAAAACATGAGGACAGTCTTCATGCATGCAGAACTCGCAGTGCATCAAATTAAGACAAAGGAAGCACATCAATGCAATGTAAACTTTTATTCCGGTTTGTTTTCCCAACATGAATAGTTTTATTAGGCCCGCAGCCTACTTTAACTCCCACAGATCTACTCGGCCGGCACAAACTGCAAAGCCACTCTAGTCACCTTGAAATTTCCTCTGCTATGTTCCAATTAAAAGCTTAATAGCCCTGGAGACGGGCTCCATGCGGTGAAGTTTACCGGGCTCTTATTCTATACCAGGAGCGCCGCTCGGATCCCATTATTTGCTTGAATAAACCTTTTTTTATGGCCAGAAATGGGCCCCGGCTTTGTCCGGTGTTATGTTTCAATGCCCTCTATTAGTCCGGCGGAGGGGACATATCAGCGTCCTCGACATAGTTCCCAAAGGGCCTTTTATACATGAGGAGAGCTAATCATCTAAGTTATGCACGATTGTGTAAAAAGGTGCGAATGGCGGCGCATGCGCACTCTCACTTTTCTTTGGATTCATTTTTTTTTATTCCAGCCTGCAGGCAACAGAGGAAGTACTATTTATATATAAAAGAGCTTCCATATATGTTTCCTAACATTTTTTTTTCCAGAATAATGCAGAACTCAGTAGAATATTAATTATCCTTATTGATAGTTGTGGTATTTTTGTCAAAGTTCTAATTTCATCATAAATAAAATGTGAAATAGACTTAAAAAACCCTTTTTTTTTTTTATGTGGAATATGGCTCTGCAATCTGCAATGTTTGAGAGTATAGTCTTCAGTTCCACCAATTGATTTGTTCATTGTAGCAAAATAAACAATGAACAATCTAAAAATAATTTTGCTGTTGACATTTTCTCTTGGGTACCAATCAAAGGGTAAAGTTAAGTGTTTTTTTTCCACAATTTGCATGATTATCTGAATAAATAAATGATGTTCCATTATGAAACGAGGAACAGCATTGTCTATAAATAAAGTTTAAAACAGAGCCTTAATCTTTCAATTCAGCTCTTATTTTAAGCACTTTTGTTCTGTTGTGTTTTAGTTATTAACATGTTACACAGTGGGTAAAAATTAAGACGGATGTGGAAAATAATTAAAACAAATTAAGAACAGTATGCTTTCAGTCATTTTTTCCATCAGGTCTTATAAACTGGAAAACATGAACATTTCCTAAATTAAGCATATTTACCCTCAATTTTTGTAGGTAAATGAAAAAGTTTGCCTATGGAATGAGTATTTTTACTATTAAAAGAGAATAATTGGATAAAATGCACTTGAAATAAGACGATGCAATTGTGTTTTCTTATTTTAAGTGTAGAATGTCTTGTTCCATTGGCAAAATGTCTCTTTTACCTCCTCAATCCAAGAACAAATGCACTTATTTTAAGAAAAATGACTTAGATTTCCATTTTTTTCCAGTGTAGTTGGGAGTGAAATCCTTCAGTGTTGGAGCCCTCAGACTAAACACTTGGAGTCCTGCTGTTAATATGTGGCAGAGTTTAAAGGCGTGGAAATCTCACAGGGAAGCTCCACTTTCTGCCTCACATGGATATTTTTTGCAGCGTGCAGCCGCTTTGACGTGACTGACAGCGTTTGGTTACTCGTCTCCATAAGAGCATGTCATGGTGATGCATATCTGCGCTGTCAGGCGCAGGAAAAGTGGATCCACCGCTACAAGCCAACACCTCTTGTCTTCATCCTGTCTTGCGTGCAGGAGAGCAGCTCCTTCCATCTCTTTCACTCATCTCCACCATCCCGCCGCACATGTTTTTGCGCGTCCAGGAAAACTCGCTGCGTCGCACAGAATGAACGGTTACGGATCCCCCTATCTGTACATGGGGGCCCCGGTGTCCCAGCCGAGGGCCCCGCTGCAGAGGACACCCAAGTGCGCCCGGTGCCGAAACCACGGAGTCCTGTCTTGGCTCAAGGGACACAAGCGCTACTGTCGCTTCAAGGATTGCACCTGTGAGAAATGCATCCTTATCATCGAGAGGCAGCGCGTCATGGCGGCGCAGGTGGCGCTCCGGAGGCAGCAGGCGAACGAGAGCCTGGAGAGCCTCATCCCGGAGTCCCTCAGAGCGCTGCCGGGCATCGGCATGAGCGGAGCGGCCGAGGGGAACCAGGGGGGCCCGTCAAGGACGGAGGAGCTGGAGCTGAGGTGGAGCGGCTCAGAGCCTCTGCAGGCCGGGGAGCAAACACGCTCAGGTAGGAGAGGTAGGAGCACAGAAGCTGGACAAAGAGTTTACTTTATAATGTTGATGTTATACAAGAAAAACAACAACATAAAACACTATGATCACCTTTCTCTATAATAATAATAATAATAATAAAACTAATTAGATTTATTTCACTTCTAGACAATTTACAATTATTGTTGATTTTACTTTTTTTTTCCTGACAGATTTTGAAAGCCTTTACATTTAAAAACAAGGGGAAAGCATGAGACTTTTCCTGGACCAATAATAAAATAAAATAAAAACCTGTTAAAATCTGTTTATTTCACCAGAAAACATTTTACCAAGTGATGAAATATCAAACATGTGGAAGCGTTTTCCACCCTAATTAAAAAATAAAATAAAATCCTGTTTTTTAAAATGGATTTTAACATTTATTTACTTCAAAATTATAGTTTTAAAAGCTTATACAATTTATTTAAAATGCAGCAATTGACAGAGGCCATCAAGGAAATATATTCTTAATAATAAAAGCATGAGTTCAGATTGTGGGTAATATAAACATATAAATGAAAAAGCAACAGATCAAATCAGATCTAACCTCACTTTGTCATTTTCATTTTTTTTAAAGGCAGAACGGGAGGAAACAGATGCAGTTAGTTCTGGTCTATCTCTGTATCTTCTGACAAATCTTTGCCTCTCTGAGGAAACCTGCTGTCAGCCTTTTGACTCAGATCTGATGTTGCTTGGTAACATTTTATCTGATGGTGACCCTGGAGCTGTGATCAATCTGATTACTGTAATATTTAAAAATAACTCTGCTGTAGAGAGTTTATTCGTTCCCTCCTCTGGTATTTTCATTCTCTGTTTATTCAGACTTTTCACCACTTTTGTTCTCAGCTGATTCCTCTCAGAACCAGCTTCCCCCTAAATAAAACACTTTCTGGATATAAAAAAATGCATTTTTTTTTTTTACATCTGAGAAAATAATTTATTGGATCATAAGCAGCTTGAATTAAATGCATTATAAATAAAAATAGATTTGATATTAAAATAAAAAATCTATATATTCATATACAGATTAAATTGAACAAACTGGTGATTAAATATCATTGTGGGTAAAATCACCTGTTGCAAATGAAATCGTTCTCAATACTAAGATTTTTTTCCTTTCTCTTTTTTGGACATGCGCACTCATATCAGTGGCCAGCTGGATTTTTGCTGTTTTTATGAGTCTTGAATGTTTTTTTTTGTGTGTTTTTTTTTTTTGACAGAAGCTGCAGATGAGGGTCCAGATGAGGCTTCAGGAGGGGAGAACACAGGCAGCTCCAGTGAGAAGGAGCAGGAACCGGTCAGCTCTCCTGAGGGCTCCAAACCAAACTCCTGCTACACCCCGGAGCCCGCAGAGATCGGCCCCCAGCAGGAGGAGAGCCGCTACAGCCTCCCTAAAGCCGGCAGCGCTGAGAAGGAGGTCAGAGCCGAGAGTCCCGAGAGACAGCCCTCCAGCTCCGGGGACCAGAGCCTGCTGATTGAGGGCCTCTCCGGCTCCATCAGCCTGCCGTTCAGCCTCAGGGCCAACAGGCCTCCGCTGGAGGTCCTCAAGAAGATCTTCCCCACGCACAAGCCCCCGGTGCTGGAGCTGATCCTGCGGGGCTGTGGGGGGGATCTGGTGGGAGCCATCGAGGTTCTGCTGTCCAGCAGGAGTCCGGACGGAAGCGCGCCCCCCCAGACAGAGCCTCACCCGGTTCCGGAGGGCCTGGTTCTGCCTTCAAACGGACACCTGTTCGAGCACACGCTGGGCTCCTACCACCCGGTGTCCTCCTCCGCTAAGTGGTCGGTCGGTTCCGCCTTCCGAGTCCCGGACTCCCTTCGGTTCGGTTCGGACTCCGCGTCGGGCGCGCTGGGCGTCCCCCTGCAGCATCCGTCCTTCCCGCAGCCCGCGCGCTACCCGCTCATGCTGCGCAGCTCGCTGACGCGCAGCCAGAGCGGCCCCTTCATGCACAACGACGTGACCCTGTGGAACACCGTGGCCCTGCAGCAGCAGTACCAGCTCCGCTCCGCCGCACAGTACGTCTCCCCCTTCGGCCCGGCGGCCCCCGCGGGCCCCGGGGCCTCGGTGTTCCGGAGCTCTCCGATCATCCCCTCCAGAGCCCCAGAGGAGCAGCGCATCAGCATCCAGGAGGAGAGCTGCGCGCTCGGACCCAAAGCGGGCCTCTACTCCCCGGAGGAGGAGTACGAAAAACGCTCTGACTCCGCAGACTCCAGCATCCTGAACTCATCCTCCTAAAACAGGAGCTGGATGCTGCACAACCAACATGGGAGATATTGTGTTGCTTAAACTGAGCAACGTGGACAAGATGTCAGCGACTTGGCCAAAAATGGATGAATGTACCAGACTGGGCTTTTTTTCTTTTTTCTGTGAGCATGTTTATCTAATGTAAGGATCAACTCTGCATGTCCAATATGCCAAATAAACCTGTTGCCCAAATATAGCTTGGTTTCTCTAGCGCTGAATTACAGTCCCTGCATTTGTGTTGGGACTCCTTTGGTTGTGTTTATTGTTTCCTAAAATATGCAGCTTTTATTCGTCTGAACTGCTGCAGTTTAAATCCAACGATGAAATTTCCCCTAATTAAGTTTGAATTCATTTTCACTTTAATCTAAGTAACATTTAGCTATTCAATGCACTGTTAAATCTGTATGAGAATTTATCCCACAAATGGGTTACAGCAAAATTGTCTGTTAATGGATTAAATATATGAGAACATTCATATTAGCATTGGGATCTCTGTCTAATAAAATGTATTATTTTATAATTAGTATGGAAAGTCATCACGAATAGAACAAATAAAAATAAGGTCTGTCCAGTAAAAGGGTGTAACTTCGCTAAACATTAAAAAAAATTTTTTAATCCCTGCCAGTTATAGACCTGAACATTTCTAATTCCTTTTTCTATTCATCATTTTTTATTTTATTTTGTTGAATACACATTATAGTTTCCATCATTCTTCTCCCTGCTGGGGTCCTGAGGGGTGCTGGTGCCTATCTCCAGCTGTCTTTGGGTGAGAGGCGGAGTACACCCAGGACAGGTCGCCAGTCCATCGCAGGGCAACACAGAGACAAACAACCATTTACGCACACACTCACACCTAAGGAGAATTAAGAGAAGCCAATTAACCTAACATTCATGTTTTTGGACTGTGGGAAGAAGCCGGAGTACCCGGAGAGAACCCACGCATGCTCAGGGAGAACATGCAAACTCCATGCAGAAAGACCCCGGGCCGGGAATTTAACCCAGAACCTTCTTACTGCAAGGCGGCAAAACTGATTCTAGGAGTTTTCACTGCAGCAAGTTATGATGCTCTGCATTCATGAAGCAGTTTATTACTTGGATTATTAATTGCAGGTAAATGAAGGCAGGTTCTGAGTCAGATTTTTAAACTTTATCTCCATAGGTCGATGTTAAGGAATGATGCAGACTTTCTTAAATAGTTGATTCCCAATTAAGTCTAAAATGGTCCAATTGCTGCAGTCAGATGGAGATTTATTTTACAGGTGATAATCTGTGTCCTGCTAGTTCCCTTCACGTCCTTAAAAAGGTCCGTTACCATTTTATCTGACATTTCTATAAATATTACATGTATGTCTTCAGTTTAATAAACCCTTTATCCATTTCCTCCCTCAGGGCTGTTCCTATAATGAAATAAATGGAACACCGACATTTGTTATATATGCATCCTTCTGAGTTTTTTTAACTGAAAAAAAAAAAAAAAAAACTTATTCAAGGACATTTGTTCTGAGTGTTAACAGTGTGTAGTTCAATCACTGGATTTATTTCCTCTGCAGAAACAATTGTGATGCTTAATAATGATAAAACCTTCATTTTGAGTCATAGATCTGTTTGTCCAGTTTACTTCCGATTTTTTATGTTTAATTTTTAACCTTAGTGTACATTTTGTAAATGTGCATTGGTAAATAATGTCTACCTGGAGTTTTTTTAAACTTGTCAATGCTGCCATCTAGTGGTTATATTGAAAACTCCAACTTGCTGCTGGTTAAGGCAGATGTTTTTCTTTAGATCTAAAACACACTTTCCTAAACACTGAAAATCTTTGGCTATTATGCTCTTCTAGTCGCTCCTACAGATGAACTTTATCTTTCATGTCTTTTTCCACACATTTCAAAATTCATTTAAAGAAACAATACTTTCTAAAATAGGGGGACATATTCATATTTACTCAGTAGATATAAACAATTTAAATTATCTTAAATGATTTTGGCTACCAAGTAAAAAAAACAAAAACCTACTGGATTTATGATGTTTTTCGTGACACTCAGTTGGATCCAAATCAGTGATTCTTTTAGGAATTATTACCAGACAAAGATAAGCTGAGATAAAACCAAAAAGTAAAACAAGATTTCATTCATTGAGGTAAAATGTAAACACAGATACCTGGGACTGGTTAAAATATATATTTAAAATACAATTTAAATCAATGATTCATTTAAATTATCCAAGACAGATGAGTTTAATTTATTCAGACTTGATTACAGTCAGATACATGAAGAATTCACCTAATTACATCATGCCTGACTACATGAAGTAATTTTAAAATATCTCAAAAGCAACATATAATGCCCCAATCTGAGGTAGTTCAAGAGCAGATGTGAAACAACTTCATGGACGGACATATCCACAGAGCTGTGTGCAGGTTGTGTGTGTTGATTCATCTCTTTCATTACAGGCTGTGACCAGTAAGTCATTCAACAGCATCGCCAAGGCTGAACAGGAGGAGAGGAGCAGGTTTCCCTGAGGCTGATGCAGATCATTCCTACCCACTGATCAGGCCTCTTTTGCTTGTCATCTTTCCATGAAAAGGTTAATGATAGCCATGTCTGAAAATAGATTTAATCATCATTTTAAATCTAACCTCTGTGTTTACTCAGGCTGTATAATTGGATTTTTGAATAGTTCTCCAGACAAAACAAGTCTTAATTTAGAGACTGAAAGTCTTTAAGGGGGGGACAGATCAAAGTTAAAGATTGAAATCAGTACCTTGATCTATTAATGCTCATGCTTAGCAATATCTGATGACAGAAAGAAAGAAAGAAAGAAAGAAAGAAAGAAAGAAAGAAAGAAAGAAAGAAAGAAAGAAAGAAAGAAAGAAAGAAAGAAAGAAAGAAAGAAAGAAAGAAAGAAAGAAAGAAAGAAAGAAAAGCTTTTCTGATTTTAAACATGTCTCTTCTAATGGAATCAGTTATAATCATCTTGCTGTGACTGCCATCTAGTGGAGGAACTGTGGACTTTAAATTTCCTCTCTAATTTCTGTAGTACAAACACACAATTTAGTGCATTTGTGGTTGACATGATGTAGAACAAATGTAATACAATGACACATGCATATTCTCAAGCATGTCTTTATTACTACTGTTAAAAAATACCTATTATTTTCTAGAATAAAAAAAAACAACTTTAAGTCATGTTTGAATTGATGCAGCTTGGGCTGTGTTTTACTCACCTAATTCTCTTCATATATTGAGAAACTAGAAGGTATTAGCTCTCAAATAATGTATCACACATGTAATTTGGGCTTACAGTTCCTAAGTAATTTGCTTTTCCATTTTGGTATGCAAAATGGGCAAGGGGGATGTTTAGAGGTTAAAGGAAAAGTCCAGTCAGCAAGGAATGATCAATGAATCATTATCTATACCTAAAACTAATAAGTTAGCGGTGATTTAATGAATTTAGCATTAATCAGTAAAAACTAAAAATATAAATTTTCATTGCGATCACTGAGTCCAGGAATGGCCATTTTGGCCGAAATATGGTAACACCTCATTCCTGACATCTTCCAGCAGTGAAGTCACGGTGCGGTAAGCCGAAGGCCATTCTCCTCGCTTTACAAGCAAAATCAATGGGAACTATTATACACATCCTCAATCAGTAACAATTATTTTAGATTTCGAGAGGACTTCACCATTGAAATTTGTGAGAGCTATAGTTAAACTGACAATTCCCATGTGCATGGGGCAGTTGGATGTTGTAATAATTCGGGTAAAAGTGAAAAAAAAGTGTTATTTCACCTTCCCTATTCATCATCTTCCAAGGACAGGTTCGTCATTGGATTGCAAACTCGAAGAGAGAGGATTTCCCATCGGTGAATTAGTCAACATTTCGAAGAAGAATGTTTTCAAGATGACTTGGATAATAGCGCATTGTGACAAACACCAGATGCAGCACTGGGACTTGATCAACAGCCGATACCGCACCGTGACGTCACAGACCGGTAGGTGGCAGTAGTGTTCTTTGACAAACATGGTTGTCTCTGGTAAAGCACATTCAAATGAAAATTACTCTTAATTAAAAACACTCATCACTTATTGAACAGTATTTAATAATTTCATATTTAAAGTACTTTAAGATGTTTTAATTCTAAGTATGAGCGGACTTTTCCTTTAACCTTTTCATGTATCCTCTATGTTGGGGATTTCCAAGAGAGAAGAACCAATGAGAAGAGATTAACTGCACCAAAAAAAAAATGCATGTGGATAAACAACGATTCTATTTAAAAGGAAATCTTGGGTTCGATAAAAGAAAAACATTAAAGTTTAAAAAATGCTTAAAAGAATAACCTATTCTAAGAATACAGATGTTGGATTGGGAAACCACCTCAACAGATCCTGTGTGTGAGTTTTCTGACAGCTGTACGACACGTCCTCCTGTTTGTTGCACGTTGGCCAGGAGAGGTCGAGGTGTCAGAGCTCCTTTAGAAACGGAGACAAAAGTTGTCCCGCCTGGTTTTTCATTCAACTGCATGTGTTGTCTGTCCATCAGAGACTAATTAACATAACAGTGATCCTGCACCGCCTCTCTGTCTATCCACAGCTCCTGTTACAGTTTACAGCCTGCTCAGCAGGACAGTTCCAACAAGATGCTGTTGTTTCAACCAGGACCCAAAATGACAACAAGCAGCATGTGAGAAAGGCTCTCTAATGATTTGGTCATCAGCGGGTCCCTCTCTTTTCAAAAACAGACTCCAAATACACAAAAACTGTTAAATTAGGTTTTCATTTGTTTAGACAAATGCTTATAGCTAAAAATCGAGAAGGAATGAAAGGAAATAGTAAAATAAGACGTTTGTTTCATAGATGCAGATAAAGCCTTTATTCTAAACTGGCATAGGATGTACTTAAGCGGATATCAGATGGGCTCACAATTGCATTTTAGGAAAATAATGAGATCAAGACAGAAGAGTTTGAGAGTAAAATACTTTGAACCAAAAGGAAATTCACAGACTGGAATATCCCCAAAGAATTCCTCAAAGAATTTTTCTGCCAACTCCTTTTAAAGTTCTTACATGCCAGAAACCCCGGGAATCTGGAATCCATCCCAGAACCCCGGGAAACTACTCAATGGTTCCCTGTCTTCAGAAACTACCATGGATTTTGTTCAAGGAACCCAGAAAACTTCACTTAAGTCTGGGATCAATTCAGATATTTCTACACCCTTTAGTTTTAGCTTTAATCTGTTCTTCTTTCTGTATATTTTTTTCAACAATGAATAGAATATGCCTTTACATTACATTAGAAAGTGCATATAAAAAGCAACCTTTGTACATTTCATGTAAACTATTCAATCAATCCGAACAAAATCCCAAACCCTCAGAAGTGTCTTGCTACTGTGTATATCCTAAAACTCATCCATCTTCCTTATCTCAATTACTGAAATAAGAAAAAAAAAAAAACTGTTGAAAACTTCACAGTAGCCTTTGGACAAACATAGAATAAATGTAGCTCTGTAGACTAAAGAAATCTTATTCAAATTAAGTAAAACAAGACAGAAAGTTTTATCATGAAGCATCCAGCATTTCTCCAAACTCCTAAAATTACCTCCAAGCTCTAAGGCTCTTTAGAAACGTCACAAAATCAGATATTTAATTAGAGCTACTTGAGGATCGCCTTTAAAGCCTCTCCGATCAAACCTCTAAATGCTTTTACTTGATAGTTCTTTGTAAATTTATGCTATAAAGTGTCTGTAAAAGGTTTCAGCAAAAAAAGCCTTCTGTGCTGAGGGAATATTATTTATAGTCTAAAGTAGGGCTGCAACTAATGATTATTTTGCAAACTGAATAATCTGTTTATTATTTTTTTGATTAATTATCCGATAGCAACAGGTTTCTTAAAGACGACTTTTTGTGAAATTAAACCAGGTGAAACTAAACTTTTCCACAAGAGGAGTTCTGGATAGAGCATATTGACGGATAAAAAAAGACATTTAGCTTAAATGGAAAATTTTTGCACATTGTTTTTATAACTTTGGTATAATTGCTACTCATGGTGGGTTGCTCCCTCAGCTATTGTTATGTTTTAGTCTCTACACTCCAGTTGAAGATAAATAAATTACTAAATTATTTGACGATTATTTCAATAATTGATTAATCACGATTAATCTGATTTATTGTTTCAGCCCTATTTAAAGCAGAATGTGAATTGGGGCACCTATAAGTTTTAAAACATTTGTTTTTATATATAAATGAAGTTAGGATAGAGGGTCCAGTTATCATCTGTTTATTGATTTGCAGATAGATTGTTCATGAAATGTGACTAAAGCACAGACACGGGCTGCAAACATGATTAAACATCAAATTACAACATTAAGCTACAAGTATTTTCTTCTATGTGTTTATAAAACAATAAAAATATTCTTCAGCTCTAAAAAATCTCCCCCAAAAGAATTTTAACTTAAAAAATAAATTCTAAAATGTGATATTCATAAATTTTGGGGTGTTGTAGGTTTATCACATTGTTTATAAACATATCCACAAATGAGAAGCTTTAAGCTTTTTAATGAGATGGGTGAATGAAATTGCTCTTGGCCGCCCCCTACTGGTCATGCTTAATGCCGGGGCAGATTCTCTGTCATAAGAAGTTTATAGTCTTTCAGTTAATTTACTCTATGGAAGTGGCTGTGCTAGACAAATTTTGCAGGGGGGGAGTTAGGGTGGGGCCAGTGTTTTTTCATTGGGCCACATAGAAAAGGAATAAAAACAAAACAAGGCAATATATCATAGTTTAATATATCAAGAGAGCCAACAAGCCACTCAGAGCTCTGTAGAACCTGATTAAGCAGATCTCATTGTGATCCTATTCCAATACACCTGAAGCTAAAAGTGCAACAGCTTAGTTTCTAACTTATTGTAAATTATTTTGTAAATATAAAACATGCATCCATCCATTTTCTGTCAAGCATATCCCTGCTGCGGTCACGAGGGCAAAATGTAAACCTTTAATAAAAAACAAAACAAAAAATGTTTTTAAGTTATGGATTCTGTGCAATGTACAATTTTTTTGTCCTCAGTAAAGGCGCCATAACAGGTCAAGACGTAGAATTTCTACAGGGGCACTGGCACCCTTGGGCCCCTGTGTAGAGCCGTCCATGTTCAATGGGCTCCACAGGAATCCACAGAATAAACTCAAATTTTTTTCCCCCAACCATTTTGATTTTAGTGCTTTAAAAGATGTGTACAAAATATATATTTTAAATTAATCTATGATGGAATTTCAGTCAAATATATATATATATATATTTCTACTGGATATTTGATATTTGTTGGACCAATGGAACATTTTCCCTTTGAGGAACACCTTTATTAAAAACCAAATGCTATCTAAAAAAAAAAAATAAATAAATTAAATACTAGCAAAATTTAAACATTAATTATAACAATCGATAAGACTGAATTCCTTAGAATATCAAACAACAAAAAGCTAACACAACTTTAAGTTTTTCTGCAACCTTTTCTTAGCTTCTTTTACAATCCCCACTAAAAAAGTCTTCAGGAATGCAGATGTTCCTTTTAATGGAAGGACTCCTGGACCCATCTAAAAAAATGAAAAAAACACCTGAAATGACCATGTGATCCAATGGAACCTGTTGGAATAAGTGTCTGAAACCTGGAACTATATAACGGATGTTTGGAATACCTTAAAGAGACCCTTAAAAAAAGACCCCCACACGCCCTACAGGGTCTGACACAGACAACACATTTCACCTGGACGCCCCAGCTCTGCTAGGATCTTCTTCTCCCACCGTCCAGCCTGCTCTTCAACATCAAAGCATTCCTGGTGTGGAAACGGCAGCGCAGGGTGGGCCGCTCATAACCTCTGCAGTAAATTAAGGAGAAAAGGCAAATAAAGCTGCACCTGCAAGCCTGACGTCTTCACCTTCAGCACATGGAGGATCAGTTAGGAGTCATCATCTGGAGATAAAAAAAAAGGAGGAAAACATGACAAGCAATGCTGTTTAGGAGAGAGGAGATTGCTTTTCCTTTAAACATCAAGCCCAGGCATCCAGAGAGTGAAGCCAGGGGATAGACAATGAAATAGCACATTATAAAAGCACTTAATTAATATCTGTAAAATATGAAAATAATTTCCAAAATGATACAATAAAAATATTTTTTATTAAGACATACATTATTTATATATAAAAATTTAATTCATTATAATTTCTAAATATAAGAGGCCAAAGTGAAATCTTTACGGTGAAGAAAAAACAGAAAACACTTTCATTTTTTAAATGGCAGTTCCTCTGTGACCCAATCTCAAAATGCCTCCATGTTCTCCTTTTTCACTTCACATCGGCCATTAATTTCCCATTGCGGACAAAAGGTTGGCGGCCCTGTCATGTTTCATCTTTCGCTCCGTTCCCACAGTAGTCAGTCGACTCTGGGTAAATACGGCTTCTCTTCTGTTATCTGTCAGTGAGTCTGACTTAAAGTCAGCAAAATGCAAACAAAGAGACATTCCTTTGTCTTTAGGAGTCTCAGGTCACACCCGGTGATACAGGAGCTAAAGACAATTTGTCCAACATTTGTGGCTCTCAGTTAAATATGTTGATATGTCTGGATTAGATTGATTATAATGCGTTTGGGAGTTTGAGATAGAAACCAATGGAGTTTAAGGTGGGACTGTCACAGGTTGGCTTTTATTCCACTATTATTTACAGTAAGTAACTCCTCTCTTTGCTGATGTAGGCTTTTTTTTCTTTTAGATCCTTTGTGTGATTGTTGTGAAAACAGTATAATCGCCCTCTGTAGT
This sequence comes from Cyprinodon tularosa, assembly GCF_016077235.1. Classification (NCBI taxonomy): domain Eukaryota; kingdom Metazoa; phylum Chordata; class Actinopteri; order Cyprinodontiformes; family Cyprinodontidae; genus Cyprinodon; species Cyprinodon tularosa. The sequence continues at coordinate 679,087 of NW_024039124.1, read as the reverse complement.
GCCTACCAGGAGGACAAACTTCAACAACTCGCAGGACGCAGGTCACCTTTTTACCTGCTCTGTCACTGGACTGATCCAGCATTTCAACCAGGATACCTTCTAATCAGTGTTCCTCACTGCAGAGTGCCTCAGAAACTACCTTACTGCACAATTCAAAATTAATATATCATTTAAACACACAAAACATAAGGGCTAAAAAGTATAGAAATTATAACACCTATTCCCCTTTAAATAATACAAAAATTCCATAATTTATCATCTTAGGCATTAAAAATTGCCCCTTATATTATATATCTAATAATCCACCAACATGGGTTTTTCTTTTTAAGAAGAAACGCCCATTGAGATCCCTCCCTGCACCTACTTTGGGTTTTCTGTGAAGAAATAATTAAAAACACAAAATGCATCTTTTGGGGAATCAAAGAACAATATTACTGGGAAAAAATAGCAGGAATATTCAGCCTTAATATTAATACTTATCAAAAAAGTGGATTTAGAAATCAGTACCAAAGAGAGAGGGATATTATTTTGGGTATGTTGCAAATGAAGACCAAACCTTATAATAAAGGTAAGAGGGGAAATAAAGCTGGGAGGATTGGGGATTTGTAGCTGTAAATTAGGGCAGATCTTTTGGTAAACAGGACGGTTCTGACCCACTTAGAAAACTCAACACATACATATTATCCTCTGAATGATTAATATATCTGTTTGTTAAAGCTCTTTGTCTGCAGTATTTCTTTTGTTGCACAAGAACAAAATAGCAGACATCTGCACGCATATGTTGATCGATTTAGCTGAATGTTTTTTTGTTTTAACTCATTCTTTGTTTCTATGAAAATCTCATTTGAAGCAATGCTAAAATAAATGACTCAATGCAATTTATTATTACTATTATTCAATTAGCATAAATGCCAAGGTGAGTAGAATGTTCACGGCTAGTGATGTCTAAAAATCACAAATCAGTTTTATATAAGTTTTATTAACCTGTAATGTAAGTTTTTTATATGGATAATGCAATAAATTAGAGAACAAGAGTTTGATTTTCATAAAAACAAAAGAAAACTGTCATACAGTGGTGGTGATAGGAGGTTAGAAATAATTAACTGTTTAATGACCTTTGAGAACACAGTTATTACCAAAAATATTGTTTTGGAAACTGTACATGAAGCTTGTTTTGCAGAGTGTGTTGTAACTGGTGTTTTGGTTTGAGTTCTCCAGTTTACATCCTGGATATTAACATGAGGGCTTTCAACATACAACTTTACCTCTATTTGTTTTTATTGTTTTTCTCCTCGGGTTGACCTATGGACAGTTAAACTGGCAATGAACGAGATTTTAAATATTTTATATCAGTATGGAACTGTACTGTTTTTTTTCAATGAAAGATAACACATTAATTCAGACTAATATGTATTGATTAATCAAAAATTAAAGAGCTTTTAAAACCCATTTTCAGATTTAAGAAATCGTGTTTTTAATTGTGACAAAAAAATGTTCTTTGAAGGTTTGTTGGCAGCAGATCCACCCTATATTGAAACTTAGAGTGACTGTGATCCTGCTCCCATTAAACAGCAGCTTCTCTAGGAAATTCATGATTTAAATTTCAGCTTTCCCCTGTCACATGTGCCCATGGGCAAGGCACTTAACCCACAAGTAGTCTACTGATCCACGTGTGTAAAGGCAAATGGGTCGGTGTGGTCCTAGTGTAAAGCAGGGGAGGAAAAGCACTTATCTAAGTTCAGTCAATTTATAAATATGAAAACAAATGTCTATGGTCTTTATCAAAGCAGTTAATTATAACATGCTATAATTAAATATATAGAATGACATGCTATAAATCAAGAGAAACATGAAGAGAATTTGTTTTCTATATTTGGATAATACAGAAAAACCCACAAAACTGAGCATTAAATAAATTGTAACTGATTGAGCTGCAATAAAACTATATCTGCCTCTATAGTTTCTAGTTGTTTTTTCCTAATTCAGTAATAACACTTTTATACTTTAATAATTACTTTTTAATTCATATTTTCATCCTTAGTTTCAATCCAAAAAGTGATCTAAGCAGAATATTGTCTTTCAAATCTGAGTGACAAAAAGCATTTTATAGGGAAAAATAAAATCACTGATGTAGTGTCAAAATAATGTAGAATAACTATAAAGCACAAAATGCAATTTTTCCTATTTCATTAGCTACAATAAGCTAAAAAGACAATGTTTAATCAACCCCCTATACAATAGAGGACAGCTAACACACATATAGAGCCAAATTATATTTCCCCTGTTTAAATATCTTCTTTTTCTATAAAATAAATTGGGGAAAAAATATATGCAACAATGATTAATTCGTGTTCTGTATAGCAACACTGTGAAACAATGAAGAAATCCACTTTTTAAAAATGTTTTTCTTGTGATTACTTTTTACTCTAAATCATTGCTTTAATTGAAACTACAGCTCGCTGTTCCCGTGTCCAGCCTTTAGTAGGACTGCCCGCCCAAATAAAGGCTGATGCGCAATCCTATTGGTCGAGAGGGGTTTGGAAACAGCCAATCAGAGTGCAGGAAACTCAGCCCCGAGCGGTTCATATGAGCGTCCATCCTGAGTGCCTGCGTCAGAGCAAAGTTGGACGTGTTCTTGCATCGACCCTCATTTATCCGCTCAATTAACGACTAATTGGCCTTCAAAGCTGGAGCCTGGGCGGCGCGTGGCCTTCATCAGAACCCCGGACCGCTGGAGGTGAGCACAACCGCTTTTCTTTTAGCAGGGTTTTAAACAGTCTAGATATCGACCGCATTGACTTTTGTCCAAAGTAGACCTTAAGAATAATGTTTTAGTTACGAAAGGATGATAAAACTTTCGGCTGAGTAGTTTTTTTCTTTTTTTGAGAATGCTAATAAGCTTTACATATGGTGTGTGTTGCGGTTTTATTTGTATTACTAACTGTTTATTTAAGGTTTGAAACTTATAGGGATTAATTGACCGGGAAGTTATAAATTAAAAGATTAATAAAGCTGTCCTTAGTAATAAATAGTAAAAAAGAAAAAAAAAAAAGAAAAAACAGTTTTAGAAAAAATATTCTGTAGCTTACGAAATTGTATTCTCAGAATTAAATATCAGTTTGTCCAATTTGTTAAATTAATTTTGCATAATTATATTAAATTAATAATCTCACTAATGGATTAACTTTATGCCATCTGGAATCCTACTGATGTTTAATTTTTTTATGGTTATAACAATGCTACTATTTCTATATTTTTAACAGAAAATAATATTGTCACCCAGATGGCATTTACATTAGACTTGGATGAATATTACTATTAAAAAAAAAGATTGATTATCATAATTTGAGATGTAGGCTAAAGATATTAAAGAATCACTTTGTTTATTTTACAGAACAAAAACCTGCGTTTAAAGCTGTGGGAAACGACTAAAGGCAGACATGTCGGGTTGCGAGTTTGAAATCGACGTGGAGAGCCTGGAGGCTGAAAGCGACGACCTGCCGGAGGATTCCTCCTCCTGCTGCAGCCGGCCTGGCTCCGCGCCGCTCGGCGCTGCCGCCTCAGAGGACGACGGGGACGGAGGGAAGAGCTACGGGAAGCCCGGCCCCAGCGGCCTGAGCTCGGGCGACCAGAGGAAGCTGAGCCGCACTCCGAAATGCGCTCGCTGCCGCAACCACGGAGTGGTGTCCTGCCTGAAAGGCCACAAGCGTTTCTGCCGGTGGAGGGACTGCCAGTGCGCCAACTGCCTGCTGGTGGTGGAGAGGCAGCGGGTGATGGCGGCGCAGGTAGCCCTGAGGAGGCAGCAGGCCACCGAGGTAGGCCAGATTATCAGCAAAAGCTGCTTTATTAACATCCTCCTGTTTCCTTTGATTGCATTTCAAGGAAGGAGATAAGTTCAGTCAGGGATACTCAGGGTTGAGTAAACACAGTCAAATCTAGTCTCAGAGTTTGCATAAGGAAACATTCTCAGTCCTTCACAAAGAAGCTTTCCACATAATAGACCTACAAAATCTACTTCTGTGGCTTTGGAGCTCCTTCCGTCTAAAATAGCTGAAAAACCTGTAAGTATTCACTTCAATTATTTTCATTTAAAATTAAGGTATAATAAACTAAGGGATAGTCATAATATTCGCTTAAACCCTGCATTTGAATTTGGTTTTTTCACCACCAATCTGACCCAACCACCTTTAAAACTCTTGCAAATATCTCGATTTTCGCTTTCATTTAGGAATCAGGTAACTTATGCACCATGTCACACTCTGAAAGAGTTTATTGTCCCACTGTGGGTGAATTCTGATGTGACTGCAGCAAAAACAAGTAGACCAATGACATAAAAAAGGACAGCTTGCATGCAATACCTGGTTTATATTTGATGTTCCATGCATTCTGCATGCTAGAGAAGAAACGGCTCAGTTAATCATAGCACAAAACCTACTTAAAATATTTGACACTTTTATCTCATTTTCCTGTTCTTTTGATTTCCAGTTACTCTAAATTTCAACCATTTCTATGAATTTATTGCATTTGCCTAATGAATTTGTTTACATAGCCGTTACTTTTTCACGGGGTGAAATATTACATTAATATAGTGAAGTATTAAAATGTGTGCTGTCTTTGCATCACTGCAAAAAAACAGAACCAAAAAAAGAACAAAACTTTCTGCTGAAACCAACTTGTGTGAAAATCTCAACAAATCAGTTAGAAAAGCGATTTGTCTTCCTGCAGGTGTGTAAAGCCCTACACACCCCTACCTTGGTATTACATCAGCTCATTCATTATTCTTTTTTCATTTGTCAAAGACATTTGAAGTGTTTCCTTAGCCTTAAAAAAATCCATCTTTGTTGATTTAATTTAAAAAATATATTTGCCTTTGTGTTTAAGGCTTTAGCTTTTCTTGTCTTTTAATTGTTTTAGGGTAGTGGCATGAAATTGCTTAAATACATCTGAATAGCTTATAGAATATTTCAGAGTTGCACCTTATTTGAAAAGAAAACAAGTACACAAAAATGTTCTATTAGTTCAGATCCTCTTGAAGCAAATTAACCCTGATGGTGAGAATTTTAAGGGTGCTTGTTAACTCTAGAACAGATTGAACATCTGAGAACAAGGGATTGTTATGCTTTTTATAAGTTTATCAATAACATGTTTAATTTTCTCCCATAATTCCAAGAATTAAATGTAGGTTTGCTTTGGAGGTTATCTGATAATCGTGGGTCAGAATGATGCTAATCTCAGTCTGGTATTCAGTCAAATCAGTCAAAGAAATGGTCCTAATTCACTTGATTTTAATTCCTATTAAACTACCCACCTTTATTTATTTGTCACATTAAATATGCACTTATGCCGCTTAGAAACCTCTTTAATATCAGTGACACATATATTTTGTCTGTATTTGCTTTAAATTCTTCAAGCTGCTTTAAATTGTATAATTTTATTTGATGTTTTTTTCATTTTATTTAGATTTTTTTACCTTTAGATGTTTAAATAAAAGATTAATAAAGCTGTCTTTTAAATATTTTTATTGTGATTATTAGAATGTTGGATCATCTTTAAAAGCAAATAAAATGCAAAATATACACCTTAGGGTTAGTCTTGTTCTGTCTGATTTACCTTCTGATCTTATTAAAAGCCTTAGAAAAATGTGCTAAAATCTTATATTTCCTTTATGTTATCGTAGAGCTCGGTTTAAATTGTCCAAACACACAATCTGAGGTCATCTGCAACTAATCAGTTATTGCTTAAGAATAAAGAAAAACATCCTGACAGCAGGATTTCATGGTGTTTTCTTTTCTTTTCCCTGTGTGTTAGGATAAGAAAGGGATTTCTGGGAAACAAATTCCAGCGGAGAGAAGGATTTATCAGCGGCACATTCGGCCCTCTACCATGCTCGCCAAAAGCATCCTTGAAGGTAAGGCATCAGAATGAAATGCTTTCTTTGCACAGTTTGTTTCTGAGTCCCTCTTTATTCTCGGGGGGCCTTTCCTTGAGCAGCCTGACCCTTGTTAGTAAAGTTTCTCCTCTGCTGCAACATGAGCCCAGCTTTATTCTACAGTCTAATAATTTGACCTATCAACAGTTTCAGTTTCTTTTAAAAAGCTAACGTGGTTTGATGCTTTTTTGTTTTTCCACAGGATACCGTCCAGTACAGCCTGAGTCATTCTTGGCAGCCAACGCCTCCCTTCCTCCACCACTGAGCGACCGAATGAGGAAGAGGAGGGCTTTCGCCGACAAAGAGCTGGAGACCATCATGCTTGAGCGCGAGTACAAAGAGCGAGAGTTGATGGAAAACAGCCAGGCGGCCCCCGGCCCGCTCCTCTTCCCCGGCGGCATGGTCCACCATGCCGCCGAGTACAGCTCCTACAAGACGGCCTTTTCTCCAGCAGCTCAGGTCGAGCACCAGCCCAAAGAGCGCTGTGGCTTCCTCGGCTCCAGCTGTCTGGATTTGCCAGCGCAGTATCCCAGCAGCTCGGCCAACGTCGAGTTAATCTCCTCCAACGTCAGCGTGGCCACCACCTACCGCCATTACCCACTCCACCCATCAAGAGGCAGCTTCATGATGTGGCCCCGTGGCGCAGCCAACCTGGGTGACGCTTTACTCTACCAGCAGTGCCTGTTTAATGCCACAACGGTGCAAAATATGAAGCCAGGCGCCGTGTGGGAGCCCAAAGTGATGCCTGCTGAGAGCCAGCCGCCGGAGCAAGAGGCCGCGGCTGCACTGGCTGCTAAACTGGAGGGATCCCGAGCAGCTGCCCAGCAGGACTCATTGGTCCTCCATCGGCCAGATCCCAAACCTCCTAGTGTCTCCCAAGCGGGGCCGAAGGAGTGCTCAGCCTTCTCTCCTCCGAAGAGGAGCTTTGGACACTCCTTCCCCAACAGCAATCATTCCCACAACTCAAAGCTGAGCAAGGACAATGCTAAACTTTCCATGAAACTCGACTCCTTCCACAACCTCATCCAGCACTCGCTGGCTGAGAAAAGCAGCGGCGGATCTGGGCAGGAGATCAGAGCTCCGTACTGCAAGGAGCTCCTTGAAGAAGCTGCCCGAAAGTTCAGGGAGGGGAATAACAAAGACATTCAGGCTGGAAAGGCCACAGAGAGATACGGAAAGGACTTTTCGACCAAACCTGTGGGGAACAAGATGGCGTCTCGCGAGTCCCTTTCCTTTTCCGTGGAAGCCATACTGAAGCGACCCACACCGGCCGTGAGCCGAGCATTCCATTAACTGTGATCAGGATCCCTTTTCTTGCACTACGATATGTTTTCAGGCTCAAATGAAAAAACGCAGGCACTGCAATACAAAGACATAAAAATCAATCAGTGTGAAATATGTTTCTCCTTGTAATATAAATGTACAGGATATTATATTTTACATGTGCATGTTTTATTAATGTTATTGTGTAGAGTATTTAAGCATTATCCAATGTGTATAGTTTCTAATTTCAATAAACTATAATACTGTGAAAAAGATCTCAAGATTGAATTTGAATTTTCCTTCTAATGATTTTAACTTCCTTTTGTTTGGTGTGAATATTAAGGATCTCTAACGTAATTTTGCCAAGGGCATTCAATATGAATAAAACCAAGTGTTAAACAATAAAATTACAACAGTTATTCAATCAAAATAAATGTTTCCTACATAATTGTCCTTCAGATAAACTATGTGATGTAAAACTAAGTATAAAGATGAATAAAATTATTGAATTAAAAGTGAAACTCAATGAACTGGTCTGAAAATGTCCAGATGACCTGCTTAACTGGAAATAAAGGTAGACTGATTATAGACCTTTTAATTTTTAAAATCAAGAATTTTGCATTTTATTATATAGTTTCAACAGGATTATTGAAAGAATCCCAGCAGAGAATGAACCGTCTTTCTTTATGTAGGAAACAAAAAGCAGAAGCGTTTTAAATGTGATTCATTAAGTTGTCACAGGAAATTAAGATCCTACAACACCAGCAGCTAATAATGTAGCCATGCTGAAATCATTAATGGGGTGTTATACGGATCGCTTTTATTCACAAACAACACGCAGATTATTAAGGCAACATGGAGTGGATGTGGATTAACCGCTCTTCAGGGGTTTGAAATGTGACACGGAGCCATAAATCTGCAGGGCAGCATCACCTCATCTGCTCAAGATGTGTGTCTGCGCTCATTCCTTCTTCAGTTATGGCCTCTCCCTCTCAGTTCGTTGAAAGACAGCTCCAAACACAGGTTTCACTTGAGCTGGTGAACACTGATCCGTGCAACAATGAACAAGTCAGAAGGCTTAAAAAAAAAACGTCACTAATCTCTTGTTTCTGCCATGAATGTTCGCATTTCACCAGCGTGACTCTTTCATGAGAGCTGGGTTTTTCTGCAGCTTTTTCTCTGTTGTGTTAACTCTTAAGCCAGCTGAGAGAAACCATGACAGGGGAGATTAGGTATGAGTGACTTTTTTAAAGATTTTACCTCCTGATAACATCTTTTAGTGTCAGAAGTATTGTGACGTCACTTAAAGCAGTTTTAGTTGATTCTATTTAAAGTGTTGACTGGTGAAGGATAGGAGGCCATCTTTTCATATCTATATCAACAAGATGATTCTTTGCATAGATGGACACTTTTTTTTATTTTGCAGCCATAATGTGGGCTCATAAAGAGACACAGAAATATTCCCAATTCCTAAATGGGGAAATAGTCCTATACACGTAGACATTTAGCCCAAATTGCAAACCATAGCTAATCTGCTAACGTTGGATTATGGATTTTTGCATATAATAGCAAATGTTTGCTAATATACTAACATCAGCATGAGGTAGCAGTGGTACTGTACACATAGTAGGGTGTAAGTCTAAAAAAATATTGAAAGCAATTGGGATACATAAGTAAAAAAAAAAAAAAAAAAAAAAGACTAATTATAGAGAGCTGAACTAAGAACATATTTATATCAAGAAAGTTATTTGGTCTGATTATTTGTTCTTGACTAAAAGGGGACTGCTTTGTTTGGTGCAGTACACTTTCACTTTTACCTTTTTAGTTACCAATATTTTGTTGACAAAGCCACTCCTGTTGTCCTCATTTTCTGTATACACCCTGTGTCCTCCGGGTCAAAATGACCCGTCTTCACTAAACCCCCAATATAAGCAGCTTAATTTAATTTTAAACACCAAATTTCATCTTGTATATTGTAATTCACCACAAAATGTGTGAAAACTTTAGTTTTCCCTCCCCACTTGTATTTTCTATACTTTAAGAAAAGAAAAAAGATGTGCAAAAAGGAGTTTCGAATGCATTTTTATTCATCTCAATTACTCATTTTCTTTTATTTTTTTCCACTGTACAATTGAAAAGAATGTACAATGCTAAAATATGAAAAATAACATCACCCATTCAACTAATTAGCACATGTAAGGCAGTATGCAAGTGCACAGCCTCTGCAGATATTATTTCTTACACCAGTATGTTTTATAGTCCTTCTTTTGAGGACAGAACTGACATCTCTTCCTCTTACTTGCCCTAGCTGGGGAAGTGGCTGTGGTAGATGGATCCTCAGGTTGATCATGAGCTGCTGCACTCTGAATAGCTTTCACAACTGCTGTTGAGGCTTCTGTGTGGGGTACATGCTTCCTTCTTTCAATAAGTGGAGTTACAAGTGCCTTTCCTAGCTGCTCCAGGAACACCCTCCTCTTGTTGTGCTTACGAGACATCCAGGTTGGATTGATCTCTCTCCTAATCACAAAGGCATTGTAGGAGGACACATCGATAATGTTGTGGAAGATGACTAGGGGCCAACGCAGTCAATCTTCTGCAGGTATATGTTCCAATAACCTTATCTAGGTTGTCCACACCGCCTTTGTTGCGGTTCTATTCCAGGATGATGATTGGCTTCCTGTCCTCACGATCACTAATGTTGCCGTCTTTGTGCAGTGTGCTCAGAAGAACTACATTCTTGTTTTTCCTTGGGAGGTAGGAAACTAGAATGGTGGTGGGCTAAAGGCAAACTTTGAGGAGAAGACCTCTCTCTCCTTTGACACAAGCAGTGCAGGTGGGAGCTCAGGCTTGTTCTTTCGAACTGTACCAACCATGGAAATCTTCCTCTTCAGGAGCTGCTGTCTGAAAAAGTCTGAGTGGCATTGTGGCTTCCACTCTCTGCATTCCATAGACTAGCTGCAGCCTCACCTCGGGACCTGTATACACCTGCTAGGATTAGCAGCCCTAAATAGGCCTGGAGATCAATCTCATCCATCTTTTTCTAGCTGTCTCCATATTTGAGAAAACCCTCCAGATTTGGAGGTAGAATGTAGAAACAATATCATGGGCATGAGAAACGGCATACCTTGTGGGTCCTGGGGTCATCTTTACAATGTTTTGTTCTTCATGCCTGCCGTGTTGGTCATATGCTGCTGAAGACCATGTTATTTTGCCAAGTCTCACTTTCAGCTTCAGGGTTTTTGTCTTCTGAAGATAATTCATTATGCTCTGGGTTTTATTGCTCTCCATCTTCTTCTTCGGATACATCCTCTACTTCCTCTTCTGAATCAGAGTGGTCTTGCTGGACATGTAAGAAAATCACCTCTATCGCCTCTTCAGTGTTGTAATGCACACTCATGGCTTCGGCACAGACACACTTCAGGGTGCTGTTATCCTGTTTTTTAACCTCTGGAAATAACAGGTGGTCTTCTGAAGTCTGCGAGAACACCACCTTTTTTGCCTTGTTTACTTCTGCTATTGATTAGTCTGAGTCTGAGACACAACTAAAACTTAGTAACATTCTGTGGTTTGTAAATAACTCTGTGACCTTGATTTCAACTCTATTTGCCTCATGGGTCATTTTGACCCGAAGACCATCTTTGTACCTTTTTTTGTACAGCTTACATGGAAATGTGAATAAAAGCAACAATTAACTTTTTCTATGGTCTTGGCCAATCTAGGAAAAGTCTTTAAATCTCAAGTTAAAAAAATAACATTTAGTGGATTTTTGGGGGGATTTTAACACAGTGGTGGGTCATTTTGACCCGAGGACAACAGGAGGGTTAAGATCCTTTTCCTATTCAACAGAAGTGACCAGCGGATGACAGAACATGAACCTTTAAATGGAAGAAATCTGTTATTAATTGTCTTATAAGTAGGGATGGGAATCGATAACCGGTTCCTGTTCAGAACCGGTTCTGTGTGTTCCGATTCCATGGCACCGTTTGGCAGCTCGCTTAGCGATTCTCTTAATGGTTCCAGGCAGGACCAGAGCCTAGCGCTGGGCAGCACGACTTATGTCACAAGTACAACAACAAGTACAACGGGACCAGAAGTAAGTCTAGAAAAGCAAAACAAAAGCGGTCAAAGTGATCAAAAGATTGGCTTCATTTTAAAGAAGAGAAAGATGGCAACAAGGCGCATTGCAATCATTGCAAAGTGGCAATAAATCCGCGGTAGGAAATACATCCAACATGCGCACACAACATGGCATACATTTTAACGAATGCCGTGTTTTTGATGCTTCCGGACAGAAGCTAAAGTTACGACCAGCATGGAAGTAGTAGTGGTAGTAAGTAGCTAGTTTTATATCACTGGCTCTGCTTAATGTGGTTCCTATTAAATTATACGCCACTTCTGGAAATAAACCAATTTCCTACCTCTCTTCAGGGAGCGAGAGAAAGGTGATGCTCGTTTATTCAAATCAGGGAGAGATTAGTTTATTTTACCGAAATTGTACCTTAATGCTTTTTCATTAAACGGATGCCTTCTCCATTAGATTTAGATGACTATGATGAGACGGGTAGCCTGGCTGGCTCAGAGGCTGGCAGCTCCCGTTCACACCTTCTGTTTTCACAGAGGCAGGCAGGAATAGAATGTCCCAGGCAAAGGTAGACGAATGTCACCGTGCACTTACCAAGTTAATTTCTTCACAGAATCGATAAGAGAATGGATAAGGAATCAAATCCTTTCACAGAATCGATAATGCAATCGGAATTGTGAAAATCTTATCAATTCCCAACCCTACTTATAAGTGATATATTCAAAACAGATTTTTATGACATTGTTTCAATTTATTTTAATAAAGTCTACGAATGTGTTGAACAAGTCAAACTAGATTTTGTGGCCCTCACTTTCTCTACATTCTACACTATGTTGGCTTGTTAAAGGTATAGTGGAGGATTTTTTAAAACATTTTTTAAAAACCTGCTCCCGAGAGGCAACGCCTATATAACGTGCATGCAGGAGCCCATTTCTGCTCATGCACGCTCTGTTTAAAAGTTGCTGTTCTCATAGCTTATCCAAACTTTCTGTGCCTGAATTTCCGCCCTAACTCCTAAATCCCTCAATCACTATGTGGAGCGGGGACTATATGGTAGACTTTACAGTGCATTCAGTTAACTGACCATTTGGACAGATGATCACTATTGTTTGCTCATTGTTGGTCACATAACTTCTCCTCCACTGCGACAGCGGGCCGCTGTGACAGATAATCCCATAATGCTTTGCGAGGAGAGCTCTTTGTGCAAAGCATTCCGGGATATATCTGCCTCTTCTGAGGCCTTTCTTTTCTTCTGATGCTCTTCATAGAAACTTTTTCTCTTACAACCCTCAGCCATTTTCATAGAACCGTGGTTATAAAGGTTATAAAGGTGAGCTTCAATGACTGGTTGAAACCATAGTTCACCACATATCGACGCCTGAAAGTGCACATGGGCAGAAAAAGATAGCTCTTACGTAAACATACCACTAGAACGATTGCTAATTAGGAGGACCACTTATTCAGATGATCCACTCAGAAACAAAAGATCATCCTCTATACCTTTAAGCCCAAAAAGATGTTCATGTTTTGTATAGTCTTTTCCGATCATGGCTTGAACAAACATCATCATCACCATGGGCAAACAACACCAGAGTCCATTTGGAAACAGACTGAAGTCATTTTCACATCTCATAATCTGGTAAATGCAGTTTGACTTGGTAGCAATTTTGCAGTTATCTTACTATTTTCTGCTGCTTTCTGCTTTTGGAGCAGCCCCTCATTTGGTGGAATTCACATGTGCTTTCAAACCACCCAGAGTTCACTTTAGCACAGCTGAGTTCTACATTGTAAGGCAAACCTCAGTTAGCTCTTTTGGTCTACATAAGGATTCAATTGCGCTTTAACACCTACCAAAACAAGCCAAATCTCCTGAGCGAATAAATCAGAGGTCAATTAGCAGGGCTGATTTGCACCCTGAAAGCATCCCAAAAAATGGGTCTTGGTCCCACTAGTCTGGACTGGGCCCACCTGAATGTATCACATGCACACAAAAGATCTGGACCAAGCAAGGAAATGTGGATCTAACAAGGCAGGTGTGAATTCATGCTGGGACACAAAGAAACAGTTAATAAAGGCAAATATTAACTTAAAGCACTGAACTAAATATACATAGTGAAAAAACAGACGAAATAAGTAAAATATAATCCTAAAGGAATTAACAAATATCACAAAAACTCACGGATTCATATAAACCACAAGGAAATTATGAAAACACAGATACAAAAGAACCTTAACACCTAAGGAATTCAAAATACAATTGAGCAGTTCTTCAAGTTATTTTTCTTTATTATCAAATCATCTATTTCTCTTAAACATCTTTTTAATTAACAAAATGTAACTGAATGTCGATTGTAGTTGTAGCTTTCCATTAAAAGCAGGAAGGGGCATCAGCTAAGTTACATTTACTGCCCTAAAGTATCAAATCTTCAGATACACTGAAGCAAAATTATGACCTTGGGAGGTTTATGACTCCTGCAACAACAGTTGGCTGCAGAGCAGAAGGTAACAGTGTTTGTCTCCACTAACTGCCACTGATAAGTACCAGCTGAAGGTCTTACTCCTGCCTTATTCCCAAAGTGTGAGATTTAACATGTCAGCAGAGGGAACTGGATTGTTGACTCACCTCTTCTCCTCACCCCTTTCTCTCTTCTACAGTTGTAGTTCACACAGTAGCAATTTGTTTAGGGCATGCAGGTGTTATTTGCCATTTAGAGACTTGAGTAACTTACCTTCATGCTGTGAGGTTAAGAAAAGATAAACATGCACTCACAAAACACACAAGCACACACAGTATGGGAAATCAGTCTCAGGTTTTACGTAGCTTCTGTTTCAAGACAAAGACAGACAACAAAGCAAAGTCACTGACTGTGTTTGTTGTTTGTACACATTAAAAAGTGTTTAATGTCACTTTGTCAGCACTTAAAGAACAATGCCATTATCTGGTGTGTTGATTCCAGCAAAATGCAACGTCATTTATGTGTCAGATACAATGAGAGGTTTTCATGTCAACATAACTGTTGTCTTATAGAATATTATCTATGCTATTTAACTCTATTCATTTTTATTTTGTAATGTTGGTAAAAAGGAATACATATAGTTAATTAGTTTTATTACCATCATGTTTATAAATTTGATAGTCTGATATCTGAGAGAGTTACCTTTTTTCAATTTTGGGTTCATAATGGTCTTAAGGTTTGTTTGTTTTTTTGCACGTCTTCATTCTTTGTTGTTTAGGAAGGAGTTTTGTTCAATTTTTCAAAAGACTTAATTTTGTCTTTACACAGCTGCTTATTACCGGATCTGTAATCATTTTTTCTTATGCAATATCGCAGCACAACAGAGTTCAAACGCTGAACCAGCAGGTAAACACTGTTTAACAACAATTAGCCCTGTACAGTTTTGTTTTTACAACACACAATTTAGTTATTTACTGAAACTAAACACATTAAACTTATGAAAAGGTTTTCTAACATGTACCTTAATTCCTTTTTTTGGCTTTTATCTTCAACTGTGAACCAAGTTATGATGCTAAGAGTAAACAGTTGATGAAGATGGCACAGATAACCAATGTTATCTATGTTAAAAGCAACTGCTAGCATGGCTATTAGTATACAAACATGAAAAGAAGTGGACCAAATAGAATTGAATATTGATAGTCCTTATTTAATCATATATCAATATAGAAATTAAAGTTTGACCATGTTAACCTATTAAACCAAAAATATTTAATTACGTATTCTGAGGAATAGCTTAAACGCCCTACCTCTTAAATAGTTTGTATTTCCCATTTTTGGCTGAACAAACTACAGTGAAATGCTTCTTGTGGCCATCTACAAGTCTCTGAAATCGATTTAAGGAGAGTTTGCTCTTCCTGTAACTTTCAAAGTGGTTTTAAGGATTTCTTTCACGAACATCCTGTTAACCATGAACCCCAAATATGAAAAGGTATAGCTTCACCTTGCTTAGGCTATGCATACTAACACCTTCACCTCAGTGTTCAACACAAGACCTTCCTGACTAGGAGGCTCTGAAGCTCCAAAACCTTGGATGATCAACACTGCTTTGCTACTGGATTGGAAGTCACCAAAGCCACCAGTTGTCACCCAGGTGATGATAGGGAAACCCTCATCTTAACACTGGTACACCACAGGGTTGTGTTCTCAGCTCTGTTCTTTCCAGCCTTTTTACACATGAATGCTCGCCCAACCACAACACAAAAACATGGCGAGAAGAAACATGTATTATTTCAAACATTGATTAGACAATAGAGAGAAAGGTTCACTATCTGATACAGTGTTGCTCCAGGACAACCTCCTCCTGAACACCACAAGACCGAGCTTGTTATTGTCGATTGCAGGAAGGCCAGATGGACTGAACTCACTCCTTTTTGCATACAGAGGGTAATGGTCGTGGAAAAGATCCAGAACATTCACATCTCCTCCAGCCTCTCCTGGACTGAGAGCACCTCCCACCTGGTGAAGAAGGCCGAGCAGCCTTTCTTCATTCTCAGGAAGTTCACACAATCTAAACTCTTTCTTCAGCTGCTAAATTGACAATGTAGTATGGGAGCATGTAAAAATAGACTGGTGGGGAAGACAGTACAGCTGATTACTGATGCTGTCTGCTGGGGCGGAGCTAGAAGAGGGGCAGGGCCTTTCTCAAATGCAGTAACTTAAAAAAAACTATAGCGACTTAGATACAAATTCTACTCAAATATAAGATAAGTTACCAGTGCAAATTGTTACTCAAATAAAAGTAAAATGACCTAACCAAAATTTAAGTAAAGGTTACTAAGTTCATTTTTATAAGCACAAAAGAAAAAATACCCTGTTCCATTTCATAAAGGAAAATTAAAACTGTTTATTTTGTTAAATTTTTATGAATGGCAAATTAAAAACACAAAAATGTATCCCCTTTGTGCCTAATATGTACTAATATGTATTTAATGTTAAGAAGCTGGAAGTCTAGCTCCCCTACTGGCCGTCTGCGTGATCTATTTCAACTTATATTACATGAGTCGAGAAAAGGGCTAGATGCATTGCCACAGATCCCAGCCAAACAAGCAATGAATCATTTGTCCAATTTCTATTTAGAAAATGGTTTGGGAAAATTAAATCCAGAAAACACTATTTCCCATATTTGCAAAAGCAATCCCCCTTAGACACGACACAGTCCATTCTAGTGCAAGGTGCACCTTATGTAACACATCATGTCACATCCCCATGTGCATGTTTTCATCTTTTTTTCAGGGATGCTTAACCTGCTTGTAATATGTCTAAAGTATTTAATACAAAATTGATGACACACACTCTTCTTAGATTACATGACACACATATGTAATCTATAGATTAAACAGACAGTTTCACTAATCAGTTAAGTTTCTGCAGTGAATAGATTTTTTATATTTCTTTATCTATGCACAAAACATTTTAGTTTTTCCACTCTTTCATTCCCTTTTTTAATTTTCTTTAAGTTCCAGCCTCTGGTTTAGTACAGTAGTGTCTTACCTTTTCCAACCAAAGGGAAACCGAATAGTGGAATCTACTATTACGTGAAACGACAATGATCCTGAATTTATTGTCCAGTCAAGGAAACATGCAGAGACCTTTCAGTCAGGCAATGGAGCTGTAAATATATGAAACACAAATCGGGATAAATGAAGATAAAATGACGTGATGTGGACTTTCCCTGCTTTGATACAACAGCTCTATTCTTCTCCTGACCTGCTGCCCACATAGCATTTGGCTGCCCTTCCACTGACTATGTGTTTAGTTTATTGCTTTATCACCACCAGAGTTGTCTCAACCCAAAACACACTCCTACGAACCCTTCTCCAGGTGTTAATCCAAGCCATCCATCCCACTGTTACCGTTGTCACGCCACTAACTTTCAGCTCGTCTGATACGCTACAATCCTTTGCACATTAAGAATCTATTAAGAACCACAAAGTCAAACACAAACATTCACAGGAGAAAATCGCATGGTGGGTTGTTTTGACTCTGGAAATAAATGGCACATGCTGTATTTTGCATTGGCAGTTAGTGGCCGTGAAGGGACGGGTAGAATCTCCATTCATTTTTACCACAAATGTTGTTTCTTTCAGCCTCTACCAGCAGCAGGGAGCGGAGCAACGCTCGGTCCCTGCATTCCTTCTCAGCACCTTGTAATCCAATAAGAAATGTGTACCACTGCAGCTTTTTGACAAGCAGCTCCCACTTAATTACCATTTTGTAGGGGCTGACAGGCGTTGTGGGGCCATTCGGAGTAAAAGGCGGGTCATTGGTGGTTCACTGTTGATGGGAACATCCTGGAAAGTCATTCAAAGTAATACTTCGAATGTATAATTTGAAATATTACCAAATAAAATTGTGGTTTTGCTGCAAGGGCAGAAACTGATCCTTCAAAGCTCTTTTTTACAGCATAATTTTTCAAATGTTATAACAAAAAAGAAAAGGATTAAATAATTTAACCCTTGGATGTGAAGTTTAAAAAAAATTCTGTGATTTTTTTTTTTACTTGTATAAATGTAGATAGTTGCAGTTTTTACATGTTGGGGCTTCAAAACCTACAGTGAAACACAAGGGGAAAAAATCTAATTCTGATTCATTAATATGGTTTGTTGAACTTGCACAGCAGCATAAACATGTTTATGTAATCTAATATACACCCAGGTGGCATCTCCCAAGGGCTTTTTGAATTGCATTTTGAAGAGTGTAACAATGGTTTAAAAATATCCTCTTTATATCCAGTTTAACAAAAAAAAAAAGATCCTTTGTGAGAAACCTGAAAAAAATAAAAAAAGATGCCACAACCTGACTAAATAAGTGTGCAAAGACCTAAAGAAACACTTTGAAAAAAAAACAGAGATTAGGAAGTTTAATCAAAATTAAGGAAATAAGTCTTTGGCGCTCAAATAAAGAGAATATACTGCTACTGAATGCACAGAGTCTGAAACTGAAGGTGGAATGGAGGCTGGAGAATGAGGGCAGCGGTAGGGAGTGAGATGAAGAGCCGGAGGAGAGACACGGTTCAGTTGAAAGGACATCTTAAATGGTGACTGGCTAATATAAAGGTGTGGAGCAGTGCTGATAGGCTATGGCAGAGGCTCATGATGACGTGACTGGTTGCAGTTGAGAACCTTCCAGATTTAAGTTGCAGCAAGGTTTAATTTTCAATTTATAATCTGTCTTATTTTACCTGTATTTTAGAAGAAGAACAGAATAGAATGGAATTCATCTTTATTGCCATTACACTGTCACAAGTACAAAACAACGAATTTAACTCTCTGCATTTAACCCATCCCCTTGAGTAGCAGTGGGCTGCCACTGTGTGGCACCCGGGGAGCAGTGTGGGGTTAAGGATCTTGCTTAGGGAGCCAGAGTGGCAGTCCTTGAGATTAGGGCTTGAACTCAGAACCTCTGGAACCCAAGCGCAATGCTGAACCCACCAGGGCACCACCTCCCTTAATTTATTTAATATCATCCAACAATTTTACCTGACATATTATCCTCCCAAAATCTTTCATGTTATGGTTTTTATCCAAATGTTGAAATTTTCTTATGAGGCTTGTTTTTCATAATACAATAACACCCTTTAAACTGGTTTCAGATATAAAATTCATTAAGTCAAGATATTCTAACTTTTTTTTAAGAGAAAATATTTTTGTCCTTAATTCTGGCCCTTAGTGCAGAACATAAAAATGTTTCAGTTATAACCATGAAAATCAAAGCCCTTCGGTGTTGTTTTACATTCTTGGCTGCCGCCTTGATCAGTTGCTGTCTTTTTCTTTTCACTATTTATAAAGTATGCCCCATTTTTACAATACCATTCTCCCTTTACATTTAATCAGTTATTGCTGGTTATGTTTTCCTTATAAACTATCATGGTATAAACATAATGAGGCCTTTATGTGGTCAGACATTTTTTCAAAAAAAAAAAAAAAAATCCCTTCTGCCAATTCTTACTTTGCACTGAGCAAGTAGGGGATTGTTAGTGGTTAGAGCATTACGAATCCAAAGGTTCTGAGTTAAATCCCTGAGCAATACCCTCAACCCCACACTGCTCCCAGGGTGCTGCACAATGGCTGTCCACTGCTTCCCAAGGGGATAGGTTAAATGCAGAGAGTGAATTTCGTTGCTCTGTACTTGTGACAGTGTGATGACAATAAAAAGCAATGTATTTGTTCACAACTGTACCTTCTTACAGTGCTAGTGCTGTCATTTATCATTTGCTGCCATATCAAAATCTGCCTCTGAGCAGAATAATTTTCATAAACAGACTGAATGCTGAACATGGGCAGACTATTGTTTTTTTTGTTTTTTCAATTAAATAATCCAGGATAGTAGCAAAATTAAATGCAGAAAAAGGTGGGGAGAGATTTTACTTAGTTTTGTTTTCTGTTCCAGAAAAACCTGACATTTTAACAGCTGTGTGTTGACTTATTGCATTCACTAGGCATCTACTGGGCCTTTGTTTTGTTTGGACTATTTGTTTCCAAGGAAGTCAATTTGCAAGTCATAGATACTTGAAAGCTTCCTTCGTCTTCCCTGGAATAATTTTGAAACATTCACGTAAGGATCCAGGCTGAAGGCAAATTCAGCCACTTCAAATCCAGATGATAGCCGCATTTGCAAGTCTATGCAAATAGTTGCAAAAATTTTGATTTGCCAGTTGTTTAATCTTGTGACAGTGGAGTAGTTTTTTAATCAGCTATGTTCCCTATTCCCCTAATTCTTTCTTTCTTTCTTTCTTTCTTTCTTTCTTTCTTTCTTTCTTTCTTTCTTTCTTTCTTTCTTTCTTTCTTTCTTTCTTTCTTTCTTTCTTTCTTTCTTTCTTTCTTTCTTTCTTTCTTTCTTTCTTTCTTTCTTTCTTTCTTTCTTTCTTTCTTTCTTTCTTTCTTTCTTTCTTTCTTTCTTTCCTGTCATCATTCTTTATTTACTGATCAGTTAAAAAGTATGAAGACTTTTTTTAGTTTGTCACTTAAACAAAAACCTCCATCTTCTCCACCTGCTTGGCTTCAGCAGAGAATTTGCTAGTCTAAACATTCATGTAAATGTTATGGAAAAATGCTTTGTGCTGCTCTCTAGCTCAAAGAAAATAACTCAAACCTCTGCAATGTGCATTCACATTGTACTGTGCACACGTACTATTACATGTTGTTTCTATCAGGTTTGTTGTCTTTGCCCCCTTTGTCATTCTTCTGATTTTATTTGGATCACAGTGTGACTGCTGTGTGAATGGAGAAAGGGATCAGTTGGGGCTGTTGTTACTCAAAGAGTGCGTAGAGGACAGTGCAGATGGTGCAGTGTATTCCTGCAGTGATAAATGACCACTGCACCTGGCTTATGGTAACTCGAGTAAACACCGCAAATGCCAAGGTTAACACTAAAAACGTTTGATTTGCATGAGCCTTTTAGAGTGTACTCAAATAAAAATACCCTATAAATGGCCACCACACAAGCAAACCAAATTTCTATGTTTAGAGTATGGTTTGTACTTTTGGTTTTCTAAACGATAGGTCAATAAAGATGTCAGTAATTCAAAAATGTATGATATTTTACTTAGAAAGCATGTTTTAGAATTAACGGAGACAACAAATGCAGCAGAAATAGATATTTTTTTGGATTAATATTAAGAGCAGAACCTTATCAAATTACAAGGCAGCTTTTCGAGGTTGAAGGAAGAGCTTATTTTGTTATTCTGCTGTAGATTTGCTTCCTTTTTGGGCACTTGTCTTTTAATGACCTTTTGGTTCTGAAAAGCTCAAGCATTTCAGCAGATGGCTTAATATTTGCTTAATGCTAATATTAACTACCAATATTAATATTGACTACTGCTTGATGGTTGGTATGAGGTCTTTGTATCTACATGTTTTGTCAAGCAATTCCCAAACGTGATAAAATGGATTACGGCTAATCTCGTCTTTCCAGAGGATATTTTTCTAGATGCTTTTCTGTCTGTTATATTCAAATGCAATTGTCCAAACTGTAAAAAATAAAAAGAAAGTGGATTGACTGTATAAACTTATTTTAGTAAGTAAAAGAAAAGCTAAAAGGTCACTGGTTTGTGCAGCTGCTTTGGTGTAAATTGTACATGCTAGGAAATGTTTGTTCCCAAAACATGATTAAGTATTCTGTTTAAATAAAGAAGGGCTTGTAAAAATAAATTTTTTGGTGCACAACTCTGATATGTTTCTATACGGGTCATATCGCCCTCTTTCTTTTCATGAAAAAAACTTAATTCCAATAAACATCTTGGTTTTTAAAGCTACAGTGTGTAATAATTACAGGGATATACAGTGAGAAATGTAATATATTATACATAACTATGTTATTTATCATCATCTACGAGCTCAGCCTCTTAACCTTAATATTTGCGTTGCCTTAGAATTCGTTATTTATAATTACATAGGAGCGGGTCTCGCAGCCATGGAGGCAGACATCTTTGCGCTACGGCAGCGCAGAGCCAACAAACTAGCGATTGCGAGATCGCCAAAATGTCACAACGATGTAGAAAAAATAACGGGTATATTTATTATCTTAAGTCTACATGAAATCTATACCCTACACAGACTAATGAAATACTATCTGTAAAATTATCTATGTAAACAAACCTCATCACTTGAGAAGGTAGGTGATGCAGACATTTTGTCCCGTAACGTTCGCCGTACTGTTGGGGGGGAGAAGCGGTGGGGGGGAGATGTTCATGTTGCTGCGGTCTGCAGTCTGGACGTTAGATGTCACTGAAAATTACACACTGTAGCTTTAAATTTCTTAAATTCACCAAAAATTGAAACCAAGAGCATTAAATGTACAGCCACTGCTTCCTGCTTGATATTAGCTTTGTAACTAATTAGAAATGTTTTCATTTCCTTTTTTTATTTGTCGCTGTTGAATATTTCTTTGGATAAGTTTAAATAAAATTTTCAAAGCAATTAGACTATATACATAAGAACATGGTTAGGATAATGCTAACTAGCCTCTAAATCACTGAGATTCCTAGGTGGCAAAGATGATGCTATTGATCTTCCATTATGGCTTACAGTGCATCTTTTGTTCTTTGGACCATAGGTTGCCTTTACACAATAAGCTCATACACACAGCAAAAAAGTTAGAATTGGACGGCCTTTCCAAAAATACAGAGCAGCAAGACAGAAATATCCAAAATGTTTATACTTTCTTGGTGCAGCACTTAAGTGATTGTTAAAACATGAAAATAGTACAGGAAAGGATGAATGTTTAAAATCTGTCGATATCAAAACATTTGATTTGGAGGGCTGCGTCTCTAACTTTCAATTTCAATTCAGTTTATTTATATAGTGCCAATTCACAACACATGTCATCTCAAGGCACTTAAAGTTCACCAGATCCCACTTGAGCTGACAACTTCACACAAACAGCATCAGCTGATTGAGGGAGTTTCAAACTACTGAGATAGAAAAGGGGAAATCCCTCTGGAAATGGTATTGACATAAACCTAAACCTATTATGTTTATATATCGGCTCCAGAGACCAAAACACATTTACATTAATATTTATTGTGGACAAGATATGCTATTTAATCACACAGTAGTGGTCTGTTCATGCCATCTAGAAGCCAGGAGACGTACAAACTTACAAGACTTACAAATGAGATGTTGATGTAGTCTTGCAACCAGGTGTCAGTGAAACATATAATACTGCATTCTCAACAACTTTCCAAGTAAATTGATTTCTGAGAGATTTCATATTCAATTTTGTGATCAAGGATGGTTCTAGCTCCTTCCTTCTTTAATACCACCATGTGGTAGCAATAAAGGTATTAACTTGAGTTGATGAAATGTCAAGCAGGTGTTGTAGATTATTAAAAAACTGTATTTCTTTTCTTTTTTGTGGTTAATCAACAAAAAAGTTGGTAATATGCAACAAAAGTTTGTTTATGATTTGACCTTCCAAGCATAGAATATGTTTAGCTTGAAGGGAAACAATTTATTTACTATGGAAATTACTGCAACTGACAAACAATTTTTTTTTATACTGAATGTTTAAGTATGATGACCAATGCTGACCCCTGAAGATTTAACCTTGAAGTTGGTCTGGCAAAACCTGTTGCGACTGTGACACTTTGGGACTGTTTAGTCAACAACCTCTGTGCTATTCTCTCTGTTTTCATATCAACACATTTTGTTTCCTGCACAATACAGTGTGAAGAAACCGGCATCCATTTCTTATCTGCACAGGTGTTTGAACAAGCTGTTTTATGCTGTGACATGTGGGTTTTATGTCAACTAACTGAGCAGACAGGCTTCTGCTGTGGACGTCTGACTTTAACACTTCAGCTACAAAAATCCATCTTATCTGATGAACCTGCGCATCATGGTGCTGTTAGGCTTTTCTATATCTGACTTTAAAATAAGGCAGAATCTGCTTACAAAAAGGAAAGATTTAAAAGTGTTGTTTTTTTTATACAACTATCTGATATGTTAACCTTTACACAAGGTGCTTAGTTAGCCTTATAGTTGAAGGTAATCATCTCTTGATCTAACTGAAAAATATCTTGTCATATCCACAAGGCTATGTTAAGATTTATGTGTCTCACCTCTTCTGATTGCAAGGTGTGACCAGCAGGTGCAACTGGAGTTCTTCAAGAAGAGTTGAAAGAGGAGTGAATTCCCTTATAATGCCAGACTTTCTTTTTCTTTCATCATGGCCAGTTTGCATCCTCTTAAGCCCCATTTACACTATCTTTTTGATACAGTGCCGAAATCAGTCCGAGCACGGTAACCGAGATAACTTTTCAGTGTAAATGGCACGCAAAACTGAACAGGACTGTGCCAGACACAACCGAACTGCGCTAAACTGGCACTAGTTCATCAGTATGGCTCAACGCGGATCATTTCTAGCCCGGTTCTCAGATAACAAAGACCGCATGAGCAGACCGCGTCATCTCCGTTAGCCTCTGTGATCATGAAATTTTTGACATTCATTAAAATACTAACTTACCTACTGTGCGATACGATTTCCAGTGATGATTCTGCTGAGCAGTGTGATGAACCTCAACGTCTGTCGTTGTTTCCTGTGGCTGTAAGCCCTGATTAGACTATCGTTTGTCGTATCCACTTTCCAAAAGCCGACTCTGTCAAGTAAATTCACCAAAGGCTGCCTTCTTTGCCTGATTCAAACAACAAAATATCTCAATTACAGTACAACCAAACTTCCTGAATTTTACGAGCGCTGCCATGTTGATTTGCTTGTTTCCCTCTAGAGTAGCGTGATGTGTAAACGGTCAGAAAGAACCATGCTCAGCATGGTGATCCAAGCTGGGTCCGAACTCATCACAGATCGGTTTTCAGAGGGTAGTGTAAATGGGGCTTTATTTTTTCCCCCCTTTTTTGTTTTTCTTCTAGTGCTCTTCCTCATTATTTCCCTGAGTTCTCTGGAGACCTAACCTTTCAGTCCCCTCAGATAAATCTAGTGGCTTGTCCCCTTTGGATCTGGGACTTGGACCTTTCTTTGCACCACTGCTATTGCTTCCCTTCCTGAATCTCCAAAACTCCAGTGCCATCTTCAACTCCCCCTAGGACAAGAAGCAAAACACCTTCGAGATTTTGCATCTCACACTCCTCAGGGCTTTCACAAGGTCAACCTCAGCCACTGTGGATGTATTCATCTCCCTACTAGATCACAGTGTTTACATGACATTTTCTTACAATGTATAGAAACTCCTGTGATGGACTGGCGACCTGTCCAGGGTGTACCCCACCTCTCACCCATTGACAGCTGGAGATCTGCCCCAGAACCCCTCACGACCCCACTTGAGATTAAGCTTGTTCGAAAATGGATGGATGGATGTATAGAAACTCCATTCCTAAACTCTTAAACTCTCTTCAACTCTCTAAACTTTAAACTCTCTTTTTGTAGTAGTATAAGAACATCTTTTAGTAATAAAATGTCGATATTTCTCACTCAATGATCTCTCTTAAGCAACTATCCACTGGGATAACCTGATGAACCTGCCACCATTTTAAAGTTTTCTTCTTGGCGTTTTCACTACATGGTGAAAGTATGCACATACTCTGTGAGAACCAAAGTTTACCCAAAGTGGCAAGAACAAAAACAAAGTCCATTCTGTCAATGCTGTGACATACTTCACCAAAAACTGAAGGAAAAAACTACTGGAAGTCTGCACTAGCCAACCAAAGGTTAAGTAAATGTTTAATCAATGTTTTAGCTCTAATGGTTATCTGGTTTAAAAGACTTACTAATAGACTTACACCCAACAGAAATATAAATGCAACACTTGGTTTGCTTCCATTTTTTATGAGGTTAACTCAAAGATCCACATACAAAATATAACCATCTTCCTCAAATATTGTTCACATGCCAGTCTAAATCTGTGATAGTGTGCAGTTATCCTTTGTTGAGATAATTCATCCCACCTCATATCAAGGAATCATATCAAGATGCTGATTAGACATCATAATTAGTGCATAGGTGTGTCTTTGAGTTCCCACAATAAAAGGCCACAAAAGTACAGTTTTATCTCACAGCACAATGCCACAGATGTCACAAGATTTGAGGGAGTGTGCAATTGGCACCGGTCAATGCTTTGAAATCAGTGGAGATAGTCATGAACTTTATAATTAGCTCATCCCCACACACCAACCGCCATCATCCTGTGTGACTCTCTTATTGTCAAGATGGCATTCTGCTTCCTGGGTACCATCATTGCTCAGGAACTCAAGCTTAGATGGGCATTTTTTCCCTCACCAAGGAGGGATAGCAGATGATGCAATACCTATGACAGCTGAAAAAGTTCACCCTACCAAAGGGAGTGAAAAAAGTCACTTCTACTCAACTCTACCAAATGGTGACACATTCTCAGTCACCATTTGGAATGCTGCTGCCACCATCAGGGCCAAGGGCAGGTGCAGTGTACCATTCACTCTACAGAGATAGTGACTTGCTACAATCTTCATTCGCTTCAGAAACATAGACTTGAAGGTGAGTAGCAAAGACTTGTAGTTGATCTGTTCCACCCTGAAGACAAAACAGTTTCATACTCTCTACACTGACATGAAGGTGAAACCTCCTGATTCAAAAGCTTCTTTTTGTCTAAAACTAGCCTCATTAACAAGGCCTGAGCGTCAGAATCTGCAGGTTAAATTACTTTTTTTGATTTGATTCTTCTTTTTTAAGGGACAGGGGATGCATGTTTATACCTTACCTTGTCACTTGGTCGAACAGGGATTTTTTTTTGACAAGCATCTGAAACGCAAGGCGATACAGCTGTTGAAAGAGGCAGTGCATCGTTTTAGAGTTAAAGAGCTTGGTTTTTTCTTACACTTCCATGTGAACCCAATGAGACAAAGCCAAAGAAAAGTTGTTTAACCTTTATGCTGCACCTACAAATCATCTAACTGATGCATCAACTAATCATCACAGTGCAGAAACAAGATACTTTGTTTCCTGCTTTTAACAATGTATAATGAGGAAATTCATACAGCAGAACAAATAAAAGTCCTACTATTCAGTGCTGGTTTTCTTGAGTAGAAGCACTCTTAAACTGAGAGCTACAACTGAGAGCTACATTTTACAATTGTTGAAATTTGGATAAACATTAATCAAACGTACCGTTACATTTATCTAAGTACATTTACCTAACTTAAAAGAATAAAATAACTTTATCAGAAGGATCTTTTTTTTCCACCTTGATTTATACCTTTATTTCACCTTTATCTTAGGTCCCAGAAGTATGTTTTTGAACATGTGGTCTTCAGCTGCGAACATTTCGGCCAATCTTTGTTTTTGACTTGCAGATTTACAGCCCTGCTTAAAAAGGGAACAAAAAACCCAGTATTCATGCCACATTTCCTGGAATGGTTATTGGTTCCATTCAGGGTGTTAGAAATAACAAGGATACTGATAACCTTGGCGTGAGACCTTGTCAAAGCCCTTAAAGTTTATGGGTGGAAAAAGGTTAAAAAAATAATATCAGATGAAACAAATTCACGTCCGTTTGGCTGAAAGTAAAATTTAAGTCATAAAGTAATGAGTTAATGCCCAGGCTACCTGGAAAAAATACGTATCAAACTCTTCAAACATACTGGAAACATATTTTAAACTGTCCTTCTGTTGGATCTTAGGGAGATACTTTTATAGGGTTAGCTCCCGGTGCAAATAAATCTTCCACTTGATCTGGTTAAGGTACAATTTGTAATCATTATGTGCAGTCACAACCATTTTACGTTCTTAAAATCTTTTTTTTTTTAGCCTTCTCTAGTCCTGTTCTGTCCCAAGGGTTTCTTTCCAGTCCAAACAAACAAAGGGGAAGATAGGGGTAGTGTCCAGAGTGCCTCTTACTCATATAATTACTTACTCTAATTATTCATTCCTCCTCCGCTCTTTTTAGTCCTTGAGATAGAGCCCTGCCACCCTTTTGAAAATAAGACATCAGGTCTGGCCCTGCTGGTCAAACCAGCAAATGACATGTGATTTGCGATACAATTTTATATTTTATGAATTCCTGTCAAACTGCCTGCTGAAAAGCATGCACAAATCTGCATGGTGCATGCAAGCAAATTTCAACATCTAAGACAAGCTAATGTTTTAAGGATTTTAAGGATATATTGTTTAGCTTCTAGTTTTTGCTCAAAGAAGCAGTACTCCACTCTGAATTCACTTCATCCAGTTTTTGTTTAAACCACAGAGGCACAAAAAACAAAATCCAAGCTGTCCCATGAGAAAATCTGCTTTATGAAGGATTATTTGCAAAAGGTTTGGATACTTAATGTTCCTGAGTAATCCCAGATCTGTTCTGTAGACTGTTTTCTTTGCACCTGTTGTAGTTTTAATACTTTTAATGTTCCTCAAGTTATACGAGACCTGAAATGTTTAATAAACGTTTGCATCTTGGCTCCATGAGAAGTAGGAGCTCTGATTTCTTCCTTTAGATTTGCTTTGTTATATGCCTTACCTACCAATGCCTGCTCCCCTAGGTTCCTGAGCCCCAGGTGAGCTGAGCTCTGTCGCCATGTTCCGCTTCTACAGCATACTTAGAACAGCTGCAGGCTTCAAGGAGTTTATATGAATAAATGACCAAATCCGATCTGGCCAGCATCAGGGAAGTCCCCTTCAATGGAATAAAGAGCCGTGCTGTGGAACCAGAAAGATTTATCTGGATTAAGACTGAGCAGTAATGGTATTGATATTTGTTTGCAGTAGCACATTTTCTGTTTGTGTTGAGTTACAGAAGCATGGATATCTTGAATCTAATTCATGTACAGTATAGCTGCTTGCACGTATAACAATGAGACCAGCATGATTCTTTCTGAAGTGGCCCACAACTTAACCTCATTCCACCAAGACTCTGTCAAATGCACTTTTCTGCAGAAATGCTCCAACTGAACCCTGGAGACTGTGTGCATGTCATGTAGATATCTGTCTTGCACTATCAGTGCTAAGTGTGATGAATTTCTCTGAAATGGTTATATACAAAAAAAAAGTTTTAGGTATGTTTCTGATAAAATATTTATTTTTAGATTTCATTAGTCAGAGAGTGTGGCTTGTGCTCCCCTATTCTTCAATATACAGTGAAATAACTAAATATTAATTATAGCAGTAACCCCAAGTGAAAGCATAGCTTTAATTGTTTTGTTTCCTTATTTTTTACTTTTTTTTCTTTGAGATAATTTGATTTGTTGGAGGGAAGGCAACGTGTTATGCCTAAAAAGTGCACATCTCTTAGGACAACCACATTGAGCAGACTGTGTGTTAAGTGGGACTGTGAGCAGGGCTGAGTACACACGTTTCAGACACCTATGTCTACATTCTACCTGAGTAAAACCCTCCCCCAAAAATGTTTCTAGTTTAAACAAAAATGGTGTAAAAACCACATGCTATGTTTTTGCTGTTCCATGCCGCAAAATTATTTGTTCCTGCTGCTAATATTTTGAAAATATTAATGAAAGGCTTCCAGAGGTCCCCAAAAATCTTCTTTACAGCCAACAGAATAGGTGTCAGTGGCTCCTCTGTTCTGATCTTCAACACAAACGACATCCACATTTCATTGAAGTTTTCAACTTCTTTTCAATGTTTATTATTGGACTAAAGTGGGACAAAATCAGACCAACCAAAACAAAGCCCCATAGTCAACAACTATTTCTGGACTAAATCAAGACTCTGATGGACCAACCAGATTTTGCCTAAAAACCAACATCTAAGTGACGTCTGGTGTTTAGGGGGTACAATACTGTAGGCCATAGTGGATGAAAGTAAACAGGAATTACCTTTTACTAAGGGGGGATATGCTGCATCGTTAAGAGGTGCTCCCAATGTTTGCTGTGCCTCAAACTGCATTGCACAGTTACCAGTTTGATTGTGCATTAAGGCAGGTTTGCAGTGTTTACATCTTAATCTGATTGTTCAATACACGCCTAGTGCACAATAAACTATGAAAAACTCTTTTCTGCCAGTTGTGCTCACGCTTGACTCCAGCTTTGCCTCATCTCTGCACTTGCACTCGGCCCCGGTGGTGCACTTTCTGGCACACTCAACATCATCTGGCAACATCATTCTTGGCTCTCTTCCCTCTTCCTAATAGTCTGTCAGTGATGATTTCTCAAATAATATGGAGGCTAAACTTCCCCTGTAAATTTCTTAAAATATTTGGTAAAATAATGTTCAAATGTAGTCATTAAACTAGATTAAACGTGTGTTAAAATGTGCTTGATTTCATCAATGTGTTCTATAATAAAGTCTGTGAGAAACAGTTTCTTCTCCCACAATCTTTTCTAATACTGCATGTCTGTTGTTGTTGGACATAGATAAGGATTTTGGACTAATCTTAGGCATGAAGATGCTTTAAGGTAGAGCTCAGCTAGGTGTCATGGTCACCAGCAAACTAACATGGCACCAACTCTCCTGACATATATCTGCCACCCCCCGTCGCAACTCACTGTTCATCTGTGTTCACGGAACATCGATCATAGACATAGTCTTATCTTAATTTTTCTGACCATTGATTTCTGACATGGTCTGTCATTTCCTTTTGATTTACTTAGTGCCACTGTGACGATGTTGCGTATGAGAACCTTTGCTTCCCCCAAATATTGTGACTTCCACCAAATATTGTGACTTTCACCAAATATTGTGACTTTCACCAAATATTGTGGCTTTCACATCATGAGGCTTTTTTTTTCTCAAACAGTCAAACTGGGAATCCATTTTGATGTAATGATGCAATGTGCCACATGCATGATGAAAAATTTTGACATTTTGAAGGAGTTTTATTCTGAAGCGGGAAAGTCGTTGACGAAGCTCCTCCAATCAGATGGACGTGTGAACTAAACCTCCAAGTAAAACTAAAGAGAAATCCTAAATGTCCTCCTCTGAGGTTGATGCCCCTACACAAATCCACTGTGATTGCCTGGATATCATATCACTCTGACAGCATTTGGACTGGATACTGGGATATGTTAGTTTTGCGTTTTGCTTCCTGTTTAAACATCTTGATTCAAAAAGATATTTTAAGACAAGCTTTTGAGCCTGAAAAACGTTTTTTTTTTTTTTTTTTTTTTTTTTTACATCTGAACTATTTATATCAAAGGCAAGAGTGGGATTATTCTCTGCCTTTGACTCCTGTTTAGACAATATAACTTCCATCAATCTTCTCCCAATTATTCCATCAGGGTCATGGTGAGGCTGGTGCCTATCTCTGGTAGTCAATGGGCATAAGGTGCGGTACACTTTGGACCGGTTGCCAGTCTTTCGCAGGGAAACACAGAGGAAAAACAACCATTCACGCACACACTCACACCTAAGGACAATTTAGAGAAGCCAATTAAACTAGCAGTAATGTTTTTGGACTGTGGGAGGAAGCCGGAGTACCCAGAGAGAACCCACACGTGCATGTGGAGAACATGCACACTCCATGCAGAAAGGGCTAGGAATAAAATCCAGAAGTTTCTTTTTTTTTTTCTTTTTTTTTTACAGTGTCCTGTCTGGCAATGTAGCAATAAGAATAATTGTCTTGATGCCAAAAAGAGCCCAACAGATTTTACTTTCACAAGTGGAGAAGTAGGGCTATTGCCATACTGCTCCACTTGTTTCATGCATATAAATTGCTTTATTATAATTATGCAGAGTTTTACAGTTTATATGGACACTGCAATGTAAATAGAGCAGAAAAACAGAAGAAGAAAAAGGAAAAGAGAAAAAAAGAGAAAAGATGAAAGTAAGAAGAGATAGAAAGGAGATAATGACAAAACATTTTCAGTCTGCTTTATCACCTGTAACGAGATGAAAAAAGAACAGCACAACCGAAAGACATACAATAAAGCAACACCTTGAAACTATCGCTAAAGTAATATTATTAAGTCTGACATGTACTCTGTGTTACCTGAAGATAAAATCCAGAACTTTCTTGCAGCAAGGTAACGTTGCTACCCACTGCTCCAATTAGCAGCTAACATAAAAATAATTTTTCTAAACCAATGTATGCAATACTTCCATTGTGAAGAGAATTGCAATTTAATGGCTGGAGTGTCAGTATTAAATTAATATGACCTACTTCCAATTAGTTTATCTTACAATTTGTCTTAGGTTTAAGTAAACCTACTATATAACATCTAAAATGTAAAAGCTAAGACTTTTTACCTCACCAATGCATCACTTCTTTAATAATTGCTTCTTTTGAACCATTGCTTAAAAAAAAAAAAGCAAATATTTTCCTGCAGTCTTGCTCTTACTGAGTACACACCTGTCTTATTACTAAACATGTCCTTAGTTCAGAATGATTACAAGTACAGTGAATTAGTTCATTTAGGGCTTGTGATACTAAAATAATAAAAATGTTGGAACTTCTTATTCAAAAATCACTTTTTTAAAACACTCTTTGATGTTAAAACTTTTATTCTAAGTGTACAAAAAATAATGTCCTAAAATTTTTGTCTAAATTCTAAGCAATCGTCCGTCTTAGTCTTGACAGAACTATTTGACTGTTCCCTGCTGCTCATGCAAATGAGTAAAATCCCAGACATCCTTGATCATTCTCCAAATATGCATGAGGCAAAACTCTGGTTTCACATTGCTTTAATTTGGCTTCAAAACATTTTCCCCTTAGGAGTAGTTCACAATTTTCAACACTTTAAAATTTCAAGTATACAAAACATACTAATTTTGTAACTGTCTCCCATCTAAAAGTGTAAAAAAAAAAGTACGTTTTTTCCCATGCCTGTTTTTTGTAGCCAGGACAAAGAACCCTCTAAACTTATAAGGATTTGTAAGTTTAAATTACTAGTTTTTATTTCAGTAATTATTTGTAAACATGCTATTTCAAATGTCCAATATTATGCTTTTTAAGACATTTCAAATTCAACTGTAGGCATATATATCATGAAGTAATACCTTTATCACCATGAAGTATTACTTTGTTATGAAATATATAAAAACTCTTTTCTTTACCTGTTCTTTACTGTTAGCCAGTGTAGTAATGATAAAGTGTCAAACACATTTTAAAGGCTTAACAGAAACCTCTTAACACCAAAAGAAGATTTTCATGACTTAGACATTATGTCCAAATGTGCAGCCCTGTGTTCACTACTAAAAAAGCCACTTCCTCTGAACTTTAAACTGGAATCATCTCGTTCTGCCTCATGTGAGGCCTGATCTGAGAAAGTGGGTGTTGTTCACAGGCCCCTTAAAACATTTTTAAGATAGATAGCAAAACAAAACAACTAAATATCAACAATAACAAACAGTATCAATTTGACTGTGTGATCTGGTTGAACTGTAAAGTGCCTTGAGATGACATGTGTTGTGAATTTGGCGCTATATAAATAAACTGAATTGAATTGAATTGAAATCAATATCAATGTAATTAGCAATGTAATTGTGCAAGTAAAGTAAAAAAAGGTGCATAAAAAGGTCATTTTGAAAATTACAGTTTACACCATCCCTCAACTGTATGTTTTGTAGAAAAATGATAGAGATTAATGAAAATTATGAACCCTTAATAAAGTAATAACTGAAAAAATTGCAGTGTATATCTGATCAATTATTGTTGATGTTGATCTGACACATTTAATGTGCAAGTACAGGAAAAAACTGAATTAATTGGTAACCAGGCAAATTCTTACCACACATTGGTAAGCCTTTATTTTTATGATTCTGCCCTTTTGGACTTTGAGTTTTCAGTTATGAAAGTAATTCTGTTTTGTTGATCTTTGGCTCTTTTTCCAGTTTGTGTTATATTTAAGCAGTCTTGAATTACTCTCTGTTGTCCCCTTGGCCTGTCTCCTTTCCCCTAGCTCCCTGCTAGTCACTTCCACTCAGAGTCGCTCCATATCATCTGATTACCCCAGTCTTTGTTCTGTGTCCCATATATACTCTCCCTGTGCAGTTCTTCAGTGCTGGTTCCTTTTTGTTACCTCGCTCCCCATGAGTGTTTTCTCCTGACATCTCCTGCTTTTTTGGGGTTCGATTCTTGGATTTTGTTTCTGTTGCCGTTTACTTCATTAAAGTAAGGGATTGCTGAAGAGTCAATGAGTCGATGCAATCAACTGGTTTTCCTTACAGTAGATAGAAAACTTTGAATCAATTCGACTGTATGATCTGATTAAACTGTAAAGTGCCTTGAGATGACGTGTGTTGTGAACTGGCACTATATAAATAAACTGAATTAAATTGAAACCTACAAGAACTCATATCTGCCTCCCTCATCTCTGCATTTGTGTCCTCAACCAACCTCCGCTCTCATATTCAATTTTATATCCTCTTTATAAATAAAATTTAACATTCTCAAGGTTGGTCATAGAGCTTATTAATTAATAGAGCTGCCTAATTATTTCACATTTGGTTTTCATCTTGTGGAGTTACAATCGTAATAAAGTGAAAATGAGGTTTATTCCAGAGGGTTGTCCCAGGACTGATGGAAAAGCCAGATAGTTATTTTTTTATTTTTCACTAAGAACCGCTCCTCTGATTTCTACCCTAAAAAAGAAACACCTCTCATCCATGAAACACAGGTCTGAGATGCCTGCCAGAATAGAAAGGAAAGCTATATAGGCTATAGCATGTCACATGTAAGATGATCTTAGCTGCATTTGAAGTTTTAAAAGCTTCTGGCTGAAAGATTTAGTATTAAGAGAGGGAACTGTATACGACACCCTTACAGGACCTTATAAATTGGAATCAATTTTTCAAAGGAAATCATAAAAGCCCTTTCTCTTCCGTCTTCTTTTCATGCATCACTGATGGCTTCATTTAAAGTGGGTCTGCTCACATTCTTTTATTGTTACTGCTAAGTAACCACCTCAGGAATTAGCCACAATGACAGAAGGTTTACACTGAGGTTAGGGCTTTTTAAAGGTCCAGTTCGAGCGTTTCTTTACATTACATCAGACTATCTTGTGGTATTGTTAGGAAAAGGGGGCAAAGTTAAAATATTGTGCCAGGGAGAATTGCAAAGCCATTCACTTCCTAAAAACTGACCCAAATGATGAGAAAAGCAAGGCCTTAGGTACAGCTTTAGCTTCTATTTAAAGGGCCCTTGTGTACGAAAAGGGATTGTTAAGGAGTTCTGATTCCGTTGTACTTAACTTGCAGGACTCGTAACAAAAAACGAGCCTCTCTGGTTGTAAGAGTGACACAATATGAAGCGCTCATGTTCGCTTTTTATCTTTGATCATCAGGGTTTTCCTCAACATCCATGAGTTCAAACAGTATATATCCTAATGTTTATAACTGCTGTTTATCATTTAACATTTTTGTAAAGAAAGTGTTTTCTAAATTTCTTGTGTCACCTGAAAGTACTGAGGAGTTATTTTTTCTGTTAAGAAATAACTTCTGTCAGAGCCATGAGATTAAAAAATAAAGAGGGTTTAAAACTTAAAACTTTGCAGGGTCCCTATAGATAGCAAACCAGCCTGGATCCTGAGCCATCAAGGTCCATGCTTTAGTATAGTTACGGGAATGGCTGGACGATCATATAGAAGAAATTAATTGACTTAAGCAAATTTTTTTTTAATTCACTTTATGTTGCACCAGTTTACAACATGCCATCTCATGGCACTTTATAGAGACAACTAAATCCATTCATATAGACAGATCAGTAATTTTTTTTTTCTAAAGAAACTCAGCTGCTTTGATTGAATCATTGGCTTTGCAGAATTCGCTCCAACTTATGTCTTGATAGTAGACTTTCGCTTGCATTATGTTGTTGACTGTGTAATGTCCCTCTCATTGAGCATGCATAGAGCGACAGTGGAGAGGAAAAAAACATTTAACAGGATGAACCCTTCAACAGAAACAGGTTAAGAGCCCAAAGCCTAGCATAACTATATCCTTAGCCACTCTAACTATAAGCCTTATCAAAAACAAAAGTCTTAAGCTCTTAAGTCTGTTTACCGTACCTGGAACTGATACCTGAAACTGTGCTGGATTCCTCTTTGGTACTTCTTCGGTTCTCTGATCTTATGGTCCTGACTCCTGAGCATCTCCTCTACACTGGCTTTGCCTTCTTGATTATCCTGCCTTCCTTCATCAGTTTGGAAGAAATCTTGCCAGTTCTTCAGCCTCCAGAGTTTCAACGTGTGGGACTCTCTGGGCAGCATCCACCGCGTTTTGTTGGCAGCTGACCGGCTTGAACTAGCCCCTTCCTCTGGGCACGGACTGATCTTTAAGACCAGGTTAGTAAGCAGCAGCCATCAGTTAATCGAAAACTGGTTTTAAAAACATGATAAAATGCTTTAACTTGTGCATCTTTACCCTCCCAAACAGCTTGTATTTGGATCTTGTATTTCTTCCATGCCCAACCATTCCCAATCAATCCTTTCCCATGGTGATGTAGCTGTTAATGGATGATGAGTTTCACCCCCTGTAAAGAGGGTTACTAAGATGACACCAATGAGGCGACCATGGTGGTCTCTGGAGGGAGGCCTGAATCCTTGTAAAGATGGCGACCTCCACATCCGCAGTACTGGCCCTACTAAGCCTGGTCTCTTTCAGTTTGATGACCCACACAGCTGTAGTCAAGACTTGGGAACAAGTTAGTCACTGATTCAATTAAACTGTGCTGCGGTTTAGCGTGTTAATAGCTTATTTAAAAGGAATATTAAAATAATAAAGCAGCTGTCAGTCTTAAGACGATGGAGAGAATAGAATAGAAAAATGAAGTGTACTGCAAAAATGTAAGAGACAAGTCGAAGAAAAAACTAGAAAAGCACTCGGAGTGCGCAGACCTCCGCCAAGTAGATAATCTCCCACGACATATTGTGACTTCTACCTTAAGTTAATACCTGTATTCACACAATGTCCCAAAAAATTCCTGGATCCAGATGGTGATCCGAACCATCACATAAACTGAATGGATTTTTCCTTGGACTGAAGTGCAACTTTTGTAAAAATTTCATTAAAACCTGTTCAAACCTTTTCAAGTTATCCTGTACACAAACAGACAGACAAACCAACACACATAAGCTCGCCTAAAAACATAACCTCATTGGCGGAGGTACTTAGAAAGAGACTAAAGTAAAGTAAGGCCAAATATGTACATTTATGAACATTTAAAGTTAACAGGCGTTAACAGATCATTTTGAGAGTTTAATGGATTAACATTCATTTGAAATACTATTAATTTGATGGATAATAAAATGACTTGCAGACACATTTTCCATTTTTTTTTTTTTTTTACCAGCGTATTAAAATGAATAGGCTTTTATACATACCTATTCAACAAAACTTTAAAAAACTGTGTCCGGAATTTGCTTTCGTTTGTTAAGAATGACAGTTGAAGAGAGGTAACCTTTGCCCCACTCTGCAGCTCTTTGAGTTTGTCTAAACACAGCTGACCAGATGCATGCAGGCAGGGCAGCTCACTGAATCACTCCTGAGCTGATGAGAAAGTGACCACAAATCAGGGCAAGTGACTGCTGCTTTTGGTCCCTTTGCCTTGAGGTTAAAAGGGGTTAAGAAACAAAAAGTTAATGTCAAGGAGGTCACGTTGGGAGGGAAATATGGGAGGAAGAGACAAACTGGTCATTTTCTGGTAAAATGTGACACATAATGTAAAAATTAATCAGAATATTTTAATGAATTATTTCTATAGAAGAAAACTGTCATAACATTAGTCTTAAGTGTATAAACAAATTCGTATAGGAATAACTACCCTGTTCATGAATACTTCTCTCATAACTTATGTCTGTCCAATAAAATAAATACTAAAATATGAAATAATAAAAAAGTCCAAATTAACTTAAATGCATATAGTTGCAAACAAATTCATTAAAACTGCAAACTGACTTGATCTTTAATTTCTTTCCTTCCTACAATCTAATTAAACTTTCCATATGCAAAATTTATATTAAGCATCACAGGTTTACTTGAGAGATATTGCAGTTTGGATTAAAAATAAGATAATTATAAGCACTTCAAAGCAATTTTACATGGGCTTGTTTTTTGCTCAAGGGTTATATTACATGCTGATGAAGATTCTCAGTCATCCAGGTCATAGTCATTCCATAAAAGTTTAAAAACAATCCACTGGACTTTGTTTCCAAGGTTTGAAGACTTTTCGCTTCCCCTCCATTTGAGCCTTTTTTCAGAGGGATGTTTTCCTATCTTTCCTATCTAAGATCGATGAAGGGTGATCTTTCTATAGGGAGATATATTCCACATCAGGAAATACATGCAGTCAAATTTGACACAGAGTGTATACAAAACTGAAATTTCGATACATGCATCTTACAACAGTGAAATTGAATGAACATTACAATTTATTAAGTGCAGCAGTGATCAAGAATGTATACAGTGTAGGAGAAAACGAAATCAGTTTAAAAGTCATGGTGCAAAAGGCACCATGACAAGGCACCATGATAATGTCAGTGCAGTGCAAAATAAATAAATGTGCAAAATGCAGTAGAACATTGAGTTGTGTTCTATTTAAAGGGATTATAAAAAATAATCAGGCGTAAATCACTTATTACAATGCAACTGTATTTTTCTTTACTTCAAAATTTGTATTTTTCTTTATTGTCTGTCTACGATTATTCTACAGTAATAATGATTGATTTATTTTGACGCTTTTTAAAATATTTATGTACAAAAACAATACATGTTTTTAATTATTACTTTATCTGCTTATATAAAAAAAATCTGTATTTTTGTACATATGCTTCTGGTGCGCATTTTACTGTTTGAAAAACTAACTTCAAATAAAACTGGACTCAATTAACGTTAACATCAGCATTACAGAATTTACAATATAAATAACTAAGTAATTAATTAACTTACAAATTATTTTAGTTAATCACTTTAAAAAAATTATTGAAAATCATTTATTTAGCTTTTTTTGCTCTGAAACCCTGCCTAAATTCTGAACAGACTGTAACTTAGTGAAGTCAGGGATTTTCTAAAATATTATTAGCAATTATGGCAATATAAAAATAAGCTGTAAATCCAGTTGGGAAAATGAGCGGTGTCCAAATCAGACCCATTTCCATCTGACATAATATATTCATTCATCACTACATAAAAAAAAGTAAGTCAATGTGCCTGACCCTGCATAAACACTTGCCATAAAAGTTAACACAGAGGATTTGAAGGGCCTCGGCTCCTTGATGCGGGTTTGCTGATGGCCAGTCCAGACCTGTTTCTTCAGATCATCAGCCTCGGCAAGAATGACGCAGCCGTTTCCGTGCGAGCAGGTTACAATAGGCAGAGGAATGCCTGCAGAGTCATTAAACGAGCACTACAGGATCTGGAAACTAGATTGGAACATAAAAAGCACTGCATTAATCTCTGCTGGAGGTTTCTCCTTTTCATGCTTGGCATTTCTTTTTTTTTTTTGACCTCATTGTCAAACTCAAAAATGTACAAGCAGCAGCCTCTCAGCTCTCTTTTTTGGTTAAAAACATGATTACCTGACAAAATAAAGCTTCAAGTTTTGCTCCATTAGCTTAGTTGTCGCCTGATTTTTCCCGAATGTGTGGGAAATTCTTTCTCATGCTGAAAACAAGGCAGCTGAAAACTGTACAGACGCTGCTGTGGTCAAAGGTTTCCCATCCGACATAAATGTGATCCAGATTTGTCAGTTTTCATTTGCAGGAAAGTGATGAAGAGAAACAAACACAGATTGTATCAGGAAACCTTGCTGTTGGCAGCTATAAACCTTTGCTATTTCTAGAAAAAGAAAAAAAATTCCCAGACAAATTATAGAGGCGTTTTTAGCAAAAGAAATGACTTGGCTGCAGTTTCTTCTATTTATTCATGCACATTCTTTAGACTTTTACAAAATAATTCATAAATACAGAAACGGGGAACAAAGACAAAGAAGGCCACTCACACTGAGCCTGGTTCTGCTGGAGGTTTCTTCCTGTTAAAAGTTTTTTCCTCTCCACTGTCGCTACATGTATGCTTAGTGTGAGGGATTTCCTTTGAGTCAATGAGTCGATGTAATCAACTGGTTTCCCTAAGATAAAAAAAACTTTGAATCAATCAGACTGCAAGATCTGGTAAATTGTAAAGTGCCTTGAGATGACATGTGTTGTGAATTGGCGCTATATGAATAAACTGCATTGAACTGAATTATATTCCTGGGTCCCTTTGCTCTTGGTGTTGTAAGGTTTGAATCCATATGGCTGTAGAAAGCTATTCCAAAGAGCTCTGCATGCACTCTCCTTAAAGCCACATGAAGTGTGGGGCTCTGCTGTTTTTGACTCTGTAGAAAAATGGAGACTCTGCACAACACGCCTCAGGATCTACTGAGCCTGCATTGTGATTTTACATGGCATTCCCAAACGCTTCAACTTTGTTATAATACCAATAACAGTCAACTGTGTTTTCTTAGATACCAAGGAACTTTAATGACATTGAACATGTGGCATGATCACGGTTACATACTGACATTTAAATAGCCAATAAGAGCAACTCATACATTAATGAATGTTTATAAACTAGCCTTCGTGCCTTCTCCTGTGGCCATAAAAGACTATACCACCTAAATTGACTAATTTGAAAGGACTAATAAATACATTCGGTAATAAATAATTACATGGACCTTAATGCTCTATATTGCCTCCTCAAATCTCTAATGTTTCCTCTTTCAAACCCTTTATTATGCTGCTAATGGTGTCTGAAGTATCTACAGTAGTGCTATTAAGCATTTTGGTCAGACTATATGATGCCTGGTTACGCTATTGCTTTAGATCAGTAGCGCTTTTCAATGTATTGCAAATTTCCTGCAAAAATGGGCCCATTTCTTTCAAATATCTTAGCCCTACATGCAGTACATACCTACATTAATTGAGCCACATTATTTAGTTTAAAGTTGGATTCAAAATAAATTTAATTTTCATCCGTGATGTGTGATGGGGATAAAGTCTAAACCCAGAAAAAAAAAGGACTAAGTAACTTTAAAATCTAAATACTCACTTATTTGCAAAAGTTTGCTGCTATTTTTCTGATGTTGGTGGGGGATGGCGTCAGGTGATGTGATCTACTGATCTCATCTTGTTCTCAGATACTTGAGCCGTTAAACTAAAAGAAATAAATCAGAGGACCCCACCCCCACACACCCCACTCCCTCCTCCTACGACCCTAAAGTAATTTTTTTTAACCCTCTCTTTTGTTCCTAGATCCCACATGTGCTCAATATATCACTTAGACTGTATCACCTTCTCCCTTTGTTTATCATCTCCTCGGATGTCCATGTGGAATCCTCATCTTATTCCCTTCACCTGGGTCTCTGGGACTTCCAAGCGTATTTTACAAGCCACCAGTCGCTGAGCCTAATGGTTTGCAGCAGCAGAGCTGGTAGCACACATGATATCTTGAATGTAACAATCAAAGAGGCATGCAAGATTTTGGTATTTCCGCTAGCCAGCACATGTGCAGCAGCTTCCAGCTCCCGAAGCTGAAGGACATAAAGGTGGAGTTGAAAATAGTTCAAACAAATGAACATCTTATTGCCATATGTCACGATGATATTGTGCATCTGTAGGGAGAATAACCACAATGGTATAAAGTCGCCAAAGAAAATTAAAAATATAAGACTGCTATATTTTCATTTTCCTTTGTTTGTTTTGTATCATTGTATTTATTAATTATAATAATGTGATATACCTTTAAAACAAGAAACGAATGAGAAAACAAGGGCGGTCTGATATTTTTTTTCATGTCTGTATTTGTTTTAGGCAAATATTAGAACTGACCCTAGTACTTTAATGGATTATATACGGTGACATTATACCAAATGTTTAAGTTAGGTGGATGAAAGGTGACAAAGTCGTTCTGACATAGTAATAGAATGTGTCATTGTGTTGTTTTTTCTAGAATAATATAAGTAGTTACATAAATAATACTTCTAAAGATATTTTAATTTTTTTTCCTTCGGAGGACAACAATGCAAGCAATTTTTATTATTTTTTTTATTTTCAATTGGGTTAAAAATACATTTTTGGAGAAATCAGATGTTTGCATCAATAAAACTGATGAAGGAAGAAGTCAACAGTTGGGTCAGTATACACTCATTGTCTTTGATAGAGCAATTAGAAATCCTTTTGTTTGGTTTCCTCCTTATCAAGTTCAGCCTTATGGCAAATAGAATAGAGTTCTAGCTGGCATAGTGGTTTTCAACATATTTACTTTACCAAGACAGGCTTTATACATACCTATAAAACCCTCCCATGACACCCAACCTTTGATGCTTTATTCTACAATCGCAAAGGTGTTGTCTACAAACCGCTGCCAAAAACGACAGATGAAGAGTGGGAGATGAAAAATAAGCATATAATAAATGGGAGTCTAAATCACCAGCTCAATCAGGATACAACACCATATCACTTTGTGTGGATTACAATATGATATTTGCCAATATCACAAAGTCTGTCACAATGTGATATTAATGAAATTAAGACACTAAAAGAGATCAATATGATTTTTTTATAACCCAACTTAACACAGTCATCAACATACATATCAACTCACAAAGATACTTGATTTATATAAAAAAAAATCATCTGCTTATATTTTGACATGGTTGGTTTTTGAAGTGGACAGATAATATATTTTGACTTTGCATTGATCTCTGATATTGGCATATCACTTAAAGAAAACCCCACATTGACAAGCTGAAACAGAACAGTTTGTTAATATTCATGGAGAGAACTACAGGACAACACAGCAACTTTTTTATGAGTACATAAATGTGTGAAAATGCAAATAATGTGGTCAAGGTCTTACCTTATTGGTGATCTGTACAGAACGCCACTACCATCTGCCCTCCAGGTTTCAGAAACAAGCAGAGAGCATTCAAGAACTCAGGAAACCAGCAGCCAAAAGGGGCGAAGGCCCTGTTGTGTACTTGTATCAGCTATGGCATTCAATATTTAATTTAATACCTTTCAGACTGCCATGTGTTTTCCTTTGAACAAACCCAAATAGTTCTTAAGCGTTAGAACAACAGATGAAAGAGAGCTCTGAGCTCAAATCATGGTCAAACTGCACCCCCACTGCCCTCCTTTGCTCCAGACTGGGGACCGGCCTGCTGCCTCTGCTTGTCTGTGCCTTTTGCTTTGCTCTACTATTGCTCCTTTCTGAGCTCTAGTACTGGTCCTTGCCCTACCTCTGTTGAGCAGGGATTTATCCCTAAAGCAGGATAACAGGTTCATATGCTTGACAGAGAGCAGGATCACAAGAAGCCACCACTATCCAGCCTTAGTGCCTAAATTTGGCAGTCAGAGGGATGCAGGTACCAAACTGTATCTCTGTGCAGCATATGTTAATCTCGCTCACCTCCTCATCACAACTTCTACGCAATGAAATTTCAAGGAATATTTAATAACCAGCTTGCATGCAATGTCTAGCAACTTTTAATGTCTCATCTTTATTACAAATATTATACTTATATTTGGAAAATCACGGTGCTGATTTTAGTGTGAAGGGCCAAATAATGACACTAGCATTCCTGGCTCCATCAGATCTACAGATATGCTCCCAGTTCAGTGACAAGAGCTACAGCTGGATCAACGTCATTACCTGCGGTACTTCTGTCTATCCAGGAGCCTACAGCCAAAACTGGGGTTTTATAATAGGGGTTTACTTAGACAACACTGTTAAGGCAAAGGGGTGCTGAGAAGTTCAGAGAAGAGCAGCAGAAGCGCAGAGCAAAGATCAGGCAGCTGGAGCTAAGAAAGGAGAGCAAAAGTAGAGAGCATGAGGCTGTACACAGGCAGCAAGCTGGGATCAGCTCTTGAGCTGGAGCAAAATTTTACTTCCTCATAACAGCTTTTTAGTCCATTGTCATCACACCCCTTTCAATAAATCCTTGACTAAGATCTTTAGCTTTTGTGTAATGGTTCTTATTAGCTGTCTATAAAAAAAACTCTTTTTCAGGATAGGAGGATGATAACTGCTGCTATGTAACATCGTCTTCCTATCAGTGTGTTCTCTGTAACGCTAGTCCTAAGACTTTCCGATTTGTTAATAAGAACATCTAGAATTTTGACTGATTCTCTGCTATATTAATTGAGAAAAATCCAGAGTAGGTTCACACAAATTTAGGAGGCCTGTTAACTCTTATAGTTCTTCTGCAGTGTTCAAAAAAGCATTTCATTTCATTTCTTGGCTTAAAGGGATTATTATGATTAAAATGAACAGCTTCAAATATACCTATGAATAAATTGGCACGGTTTGTTACTTGTACTCTTCAGCTTTGAAC
Source organism: Cyprinodon tularosa (assembly GCF_016077235.1). Classification (NCBI taxonomy): domain Eukaryota; kingdom Metazoa; phylum Chordata; class Actinopteri; order Cyprinodontiformes; family Cyprinodontidae; genus Cyprinodon; species Cyprinodon tularosa. The sequence continues at coordinate 635,123 of NW_024039124.1, read as the reverse complement.
TCCGTAATGCCAGAGGTAGAAAGAATGATCATATTTGAAAAAACAATTTTTCCATTATAAGTTAGTCAAATCCAACAGAAAACCTGAGGGTTTATCAGTTTCTGTCTTATTCAGATAATATGATAATGCTTTTAAGTGTGCTTGTTCTATAGAACATGGAGTAGATCAGTCAGCAAAAAGCAATTTTAAAAAATCTGTAGTTTCTTTAATATAAGAGAGAAACTAATATAAAAGTGTATTAATATAAAAATAAATATATATAGAAAGAGCATCTGTCCACCTGCAACTATAGGAATACCATGAACAGGCTCTAACTTTGATATATTTTAGGCAGTGTGAAGAAGTCTTACCTTATGGGATGTTGTTACTATAGAAAATCTAACTTTCTGTTTAATTCTTGTGCAAACACAATGTAGGATTTGGCTCAAAGTTATATTTCCAAGCTGTCTTGGAACTCTAACTATAAACTACCATTTTCCAGATTACAATAGCACCACCTTTGTCGGCTGTCTTTATTTTCAAATTTGGTTGACAATTTTAATTTAGGGCCTGCTGAATGTAAGACTGAGCTTTTAGTTTTCTCTAGAATACCTGGAATAGTAAAGGATGTTTTGGTCAGTACCAGGAAAGCAAAGAAGTGATTTCCTCTCACTTCTTTGTAGAAAGGAACAGTTGTAATATCATAACCAAGCTAAAGTCTATATGGGTGGAAAATCAACTGTTTTATTTCTTAAGATTATTTTTGAAAGTTTCTAAGAATTTGGAGCTCTTTAAAAGAACAAAATGTTTTTCTATAACAAAAAAAATATTTTGGTAGTTCCGACCACTACACATGTCTGTTATGATAACATTTTACTCTGTGGTAGCAGCTCAGGTGTGATGATTTCACAAAGTGATTCCATGAGGGTGATAAACACAGCAGAAGTCACACAATAACAAAAGATATGAATAGCCCACAGGACGACACCTGGGCTATTTTGGAAGTAAAGGTAAGGATAGCATGGCTGTAATGAATCCTAATAGGAAAATACTCACATTATGTTAACCTTGGGCAAAGACAGTTTGTATTTTAGTAATAAAACAAGATGACTGAAAAAAATGACCTGATTAAAAACGCATGTTATTGCTCCGAACTATTGTTATACTTCATTGTTATAATAGTAATACTAAAACTGATGTTAGTACTATTACAAATACTACTAGTACTACTTATACTACTATCACTACTACTACTACTACTACTACTACTACTACTAATAATAATAATAATAATATAGTACCATTAATATATTCATTATTATTATCTTTTTATACATAAAAGTATTTGTAAGTTGTTTGAATTCTTATATTACCAGGGGTCTTTCTCTAATGTGTCTGCTTGAGTTCCATGCCTGTGGATTCTCTCTGGGTACTTCCGTAGATCTGTAAAAAGTGTATCCTACCTCATGTTCGAAGTCTACAGGAGCTACCCCCCTAACCCCTACCAAGGCCCCTTTGACCCTGCAAGGTTAGGCGGGTATAGATAATGTAGAAATGAATTTTGAAGGAGATAAAAATCACACAATGATTTTAATGATTTGTTTTCCTTGCTGCACTCGTACTGCAGCCACACTGCAGCTGCACCATATTCAGTGTTAGCCCAGCGTTAAAATATGCACAGACTTGCACAAATCCACAACCTACAATTTCTATCTCCATAAGGTGCAAATTGAATTGTGTGTGCAAAATCTGTTTAATTTGTTTAAAGAATGTGCAGACTGTAATGTAATGTGATTTATGGATGGAGGCAATGTAAATTAAATACTTAGCCCCCACAAAGCAATTTATCAAGCATGAAAGCAATTGTGGGTGATGATTTTTCCTCTATTTTTAACATGTTTTAAAGTCAGGTGTCGACTTAAACTTGTTATTTCAAGGCTGTAATTCTTTACTATCAGGAAGTCCACAAATTGTAGATAAAAGCCTTTAGCTGATCCAAAATTCTACAGCCAGAGTTCTGATGAAAATGAAAAAGAGAGATTATATTTGTCCTATCTTAGCTTATCTTCATTGACTTCCTGTTAAATCTAGAATAGAATTTAAAATCTTTGCTCTCACATATAAAGCCTTAAATGGCCAAGCTCTGTTTTATAGCAGAGATCTGATTGTACCTTATATTCCTAACAAAACACTTACCCTACCCTGTAGGTTTAGTAGTGGTTCCTTGAATTTCTATAAGTAGAATGGGAGGCAGATATTTTGCTTATCAGGCTCCTCTCGAACCAACTAACAGTTTTAGCCCATAAGGCAGGCACCCAGTCTACTTTTAAAGCTAGGCTTTAAACTTTCCTTTTTGTTAAAACTTACAGGTAGAGGGGTCAGATTGTCCTGATCTACCTCTATAGTTATTCTGCTATTCGCTTAGACTGCAGGATGACATAGGAACCCCTTTTCATCATTCTGCTTCATTCTATCTCTTCTATTTGTTAGTTTGCACCTCTAACTTTATGCTCTCTCTGATTTTTCTCATCATAGTATCTTCATCTGATCTATGGCTGTGACACCATCATGGAGAGAAATATCAGCTGTGCTGCTGCTGCTATGGACACCTTTGTTTGAAAATGTTGGAGCTTGACCTGTTTTTCAGTGTAGTCCTGTTTTTCTTATTATGACTAACTGTATGTGCTCTCTTTCTTCCTCTGACATGGGAGCTTGGCTCAGAGATTGTCTGCCTGGCAGTGTCTTTCCTTGACAGGGGCACCAGTGGAGAGAGCTACATTTTGTTTCATTGTTTCTTTCTGTATAGCCTCGTTCCCACTGAAAACCCGGGTTTTTCAAAACCAGGTTGACCCTCTAACAGACCGAAAAGCCAAGTCTGACCTCCCGCTGTGGCCAATTTTCCCCACCACTGCATGTCTGTACGATGGAAATCAGGAAAGTAATTAGGACAATAATCAAGAGCAACATGGATGGGAGCCAGAGCATAGTCAATATTCTTTATTATTTTGCTCTTTTATCCGTCTGATTCCCTCTTACCAGTGCCGTACCATGTTTATCCAGGGTCTGGTGTTCCCACAGCATGCCCATCAGAGCTGAGGCCATTTTAATGCGAGTCGCTTGTCGAGTCTTTCGACCCCGGTAGACAAGCGTCAGTGAACTGTTCCCACTACCATTAAAGACTGATTGTTCAAACAGGGTTTAAACAGGTAACTGTCAAAGAGGTATATGTCTGCTTTTGTCTCCTTGAACACCAATCAGCCTCGGCAGATGGCCGCTCATGCTGAGCCGGGTTCTGCTGGAGGTTTCTTGGTGTTAAAATGTAGTTTTCCTTTCCATTCTCACTACATTCATGCTTGGTGTGAGGAATATGAGTCAATGCAATCAGATGGCTTTCCTTGGATAGAAAACTTTTAACCAGTTTGACGGTAGTATCTGGTTGAATTGCGTCTGTAAAGTGCCTTGAGAAGACGTTTCATGAATTGGCACTGTAGTGTCAGGATAATACAGGAGGGTGTTAAATCCTGGCATTTTTGCCTGTCGTACCTCCTCCGGTGCCCATGGGTCAGCTGCAGGGTCATCAGCCAGGAACCACCATTCACCAATGTTTTGCCCCTTTAATCATGGACCGTCTCCTTGTGGCGGGGCAGTGACAGGGACGTCTCCCTGTCACCCCCTGCAGCTGAAAGATGTTATTCCCTGCAACTGCTATCTGGGGGTTAGGTGTTATTCCCCCAGGTTCTGTCCTTCCTCCGCAGTAAATAAACTGAATAGAAATTGAAGTGAATTATTTGTGATGAATAAGGTAATGATGGTGTTATAAATATCATATATATTAATTATATATATTAATGATGTAAAAAAAAAAAAAAAAAAAAAAAAATATATATATATATATATATATATATATATATATATATATATATATATATATATATAAATAAAATATATTGATCATTATTACATTTATAATATTTTCTTAAATAATCATTATTATTACCTCCATCTCCATTGCTCAGGACATAAACTTTTATGAACAGCAACTCTAAAACTGCACATAGGAAAATGCATTCCCATTGTCTGACCCAAACATCCAAGGCCCTAAGATAATTGGCTCAGACATTGGTGTAAGCAAAGATGATAAAACAAATACCTGCCTTGTGCTTATAGGTTGAGTTTGTGTTTATGTGGATATATTTGTATGAAGGATTTAGCAATGTTAGAAGCACCCCGGCTTTCTGATTTTTTTCAATTAGCATCTAAAAGAGCAAAATGAAAGACTGACATCATTGACATCATCTGGTATTTGAACTTTAAGCTTGCAGAAGCCTGGTTTGCTCTCTTGATTTCATTCAGAAGATGGGAAGAATAATTGCTTGTGGAAAAATATATTTCACCCCTACAGACTTTTCCGCCCTGCCACTCAGGGCTTAGAACCGCAAAACTTTATCATATTTCCAAATCTGCATTTTGTTCACTGAACCCAGTTTCCTTGCTAATTGAGTTTGGTAGTTATCAAAATGTTATTGCTCTTTGAAGAACAACCTTACATCTGAATTTAAAGAAAGGAAATAGACCCAAACACTTTCAGTGAGGATGAAGCCGTTAGCCTTCCTGCAGCGCTTGTTGTGTAGCCGACATCCTGTTGTTTTGAACAAAAACAGAGAGCACTGTTGGTTAGCAATGAGCCGAAGCATGGGCAATATGTGGGGACTTTCTGTGAATTTGGCTACTTTGGGAAGGGCTTTCACGGGACAAGCTTTTCTTGTTATGGTGGAAAAAACTGACAAGCTATGTTGGTATTTCAAACAGCATGTGTCATATTAGCAGCTGAATGTGTTGATGGTTGCATGGAGGCCGGTTGCTCATCTGTGACCTTTGTTTCCAAAGCAGTTTTGGCTGCAGGGAAAGAAATAAGAACGTAATGTAATAAACAAAAATTCAGTTTATATTCAAACTTACTGCAGAAAAAAAGAAAAAAAAATGTAATAGCTTTTGATTTTATTGATTTGACAATCGAGTTTTAAGGCGACATCTTGTGTTGTTAAGATCTTATTAGGATGTAAAAATCACATCCAGATTTATTGTAAATCATATTCAGATATTAAATCAACTTTTTGGATTGATACAGTTTTTGTTTTTAATTGAACTGAATTAAATTGAATGACTTGACACAGCACTGATCTGTAAATTAAAAAAGTATATGACTCAACATTGAACCGATTGCAAAAACATGACTATCCTGATACCAGATAGCATTTTTATGGCTTAGTTTCTAAGCTAACGTGCAAACAGATCATGTCCCACAGTCCAAAAACATGATTGTTAGGTTAATTGGCTTCTCTAAAATTCTCCTTAGGTGTGACTGTGTGTGTGAATGGTTGTTAGTCCTGTTTCTCTCTGTGTTGCCCTGCGATGGACTGGCGACCTGTTCAGAGTGTACCCCGCCTCTCACCCATTGACAGCTGGAGATAGGCACCAGCACCCCTAACGACCCATCTTGGGATAAGCGTGTCAGAAAATGGATGGATGGATGTAGGGGTTTCCTTTTATTGATTTTGACATAGAATATCAATGGACTATTAAATAAATCCAATACATAAAGGTTAAAAATCTTTTTGCATGTCACTACTTAAAAAGCATTTGCTTCAATACACAACCACAATTGGTTGGGGGGTCCCAGGCACTTCCTACCGGGAGAAGGCCCAAAGACCAAGGATATGCTGGAAGGACTATGTCCCTCTGCAGGCCTGGGAGCATCTCAGGCTTCTCCCAGCAGAGCTGGAACAGGTGTGTGGGGAGAGAGAAGTCCTGGAATCTCTGCTGACTGCTTCACCGAAGACCTGGTCTAGGATAATTGTAACACAAGTACGAGTATGAATATAAATAGGTCATATTGTTGATATAGGACAGCAGTAGATCAGAGCAGCTCACTGGGGAAACAGGGCAGCAGTGCAGGAGAGAGGTGAGGGTTTGCCAGTGCTAGTTAAGGAGGAGAGCGGTGGAGCACAATGGTATACCAGAGAAGTCCGCCAGGGAGACAAAGCAGGGAGAGGCTATAGCTCGCTGGGGCTAGGGCTAAATGCGGGAGATTGAAGGAGGACTGCAGACAATCAGACGAGCCTGCTGAGCAGACAGAGTGAGGGAGAGAAGGTGGCTGGCTGTTCGTCTTAGAATTACATTGCCATTTGCACTGCTTAATTCACCACCTTCGCATGCATTAATCTAGGGGTGTCAAAGTGGTTCCAGAAAGGGCCGTGTGGCTGCAGGTTTTCTTTCCAACCAAGCAATAGCACAGCAGACTCCAGTCATCTCATCAAGTCATCATGTTCAGATTGGACTCACTTGATGAGATGACTGGAGTCTCGTGTGCTATGCTTGGTTGGAAAGAAAACCTGCAGCCACATGGCCCTTTCTGGAACCAGGGTCCGGATGTTGGCTTATCTAGAGCGGACCCAACCTGATTTAAAACATTTATAAATTACTGGATGTTGTATGACGACAGTTTCTAAATGTCACTTGCGCCGCTTTTCCCATTTGTATGGTAAAGCCATTCGTAGCGTCTGGCACCAGGCTGCACGTCATACAAATTAGCCAATGAGCTGTATCGGTCAGGGTTGCTGCTGCAAGCTACTTTTAGACACTGCAGGCAAACCTGTAGAAAGCAGTGCGGTGGGTAAGAAGGAGAGGACAATGAGAAGAAGAGAGCAGATAAAGTGTGGACTGCTGGAAGTACTGTGATGAACTGGAAAAAGAAAAGTGAAATGGTGTGCTCAAAGATGACCCTGCACATTTTGACTATGTTTGACTCAACCTGCTGCTGTGAAGCAGGATTCTCCACCATGATCATAATCAAAAATAAATATCGATTCAGGCTCAAAATAAGCACCTTGATATGTACTTTAAAATGGCTTTGTCTCTATTCAAACCCAGGTTTAAAGCCTTGTAAGTCAGCCTAAAGCCCCCTGCTCTCATTAAGCCAGAAAAAAGAAAGAAACAAAAGGTCAATTCAGGTGTTTTCTAAAAAAAAGCGAATCAGGAAATCTTCTGTATACCAAACTGAAAGATTGTTGTTCTCTACTTCAAAAACAATTTAGATTTTAAAATGGAAAAATGTCAAATTTTTTAAAAATTCATTGTATAACATGGATGCATAAAAACATAATTTTATTTCAGTGTTAAATGCTGTTTAAAGTAACGGATTATAATAAAAAATGTCTCAGAACCTTTATTGGTTGTTTATTTTCTTTATTCTGACCCTGTTGATTTGTAATTGGTTACCCCTGCTCTAGATGTTTACATTTGCAAACCCTCGCCAGCGAGGGCTGCTGCTCGCTTGCCATGTTGTCCACATGAATCCTTGCTCGTAAATATTCTACAGTCAACTGTCACCTCTATCATAAGAATATACAAGTGTTTGGGAATAACAACAACTTAGCCATAAAGTGGTAGACCCTTTATCTGACAAAGTGGGGTTATCAGATGTCGAAGTGCATAGTGCGAAGAAGTTCACCAACTCTCTGCAGAGTTGATACACACCTCCATGCTTCATGTACCCTTCAGATTAGCTCAAGAACAGAGAACTTCATGGAATGGGTTTCCGTGGTCGAGCAGCTGCATCCAAGCCATACAACACTAAGTGAAATGCAAAGCGTCAGATGTAGTCATGTAAAGCACGCAGCAATTAAACTCCAGATCACGAGAGATACGTTTTCTGTAGTGACAAATCAAACTTTTTCATCTGGAAGCTGATGAACAAGTCTGGGTTTGGTGGTTGCCATGAGAATGATACTTCTCTGACTGCCTCGTGTCAGGTGAAAATTTTGATATTCAGGAGCTGGTTGTGTACCTTAGTTAAAGTGAAAGTAACTCTGAATTCTTCAGCAAGACAGATTGGACAATTCCATGCTTCAAACTTTGTGGGAACAGTTTGGAGCTGGCCCTTCCTCTTCCAGCATGACTTAGCACCAGTGCAAAAAGCAAGGTACATAAAGGCCTGGATGGCAGGGTCTGGTGCGTATGAACTTGCCTGCACAGACACCTGATCTCAACCCAATAGAACACTTTTGGGAGGAATTAGAGTGGAGACTAAGAGCCAGGTCTTCTCATCTGACATCAGTGTGTGACCTCAAAAATGCATTTCACTCCTAAACCTCGTGGACAGCCTTCCCAGAAGAGTTCAAGCTGTTCTAGCTGCAAAGGTTGGACCAACAGCATATTTATCAATGGAATGTTAGTTAAGCTCATATTTGAGTGAACAAATACTTTTGACAATATAGTTTACTTGCAGTCGGAAGGAAAATACTTAAACTTTAATCTGTCAACGGTATGGATAGTTTTGACGATGTAGTATGGGTGGGAGAGGAAATAATTTGAAGGATTTACCTGGAAAGTGTAGCTTTGCACTCCTGAACAAGAAGTAATTAAAAATGCATAATCCTCATATTTTCTTTGATCTGCTGAAGAGTTTTTACTTTCCACATTATGTAGATGATGAACAGCTAGACATGCAACTGATGGGGGATTTAATTTGCAAAAATAAAACATAATCAAAAACTGTTTTGTTTTAATTAACAGCATGTGCAGAAATCATTGCATTCTAGATTTATATGTTGTTAAATAAGCATCTGAGGTCCAAAGTGAACAAATTATTTACATTCACACATCATTAACAAAGGGAAAAACCAGGGACTGCAGCACACTCTGGGACCTTTAATGGGCCCTTTCGGCATCTTTCGAGGCCCAAATCAAAGAAATGCTGACAGTCCTCGTATAACTTAACACCGAGTCGGAGGAAATAAAAACACTTCTGTGGCTCGAGAGTACTTCGTCGAGTGGCGTGACCCAATCTGGTCAGGGTTTAACTGAGAAGGCCTTGTCTGGTAAACCCAGGTGCAACAGAGGCGTTAAATGCTGGGAGGAAATAAGCAATAACTGGGAGTTTGTGTGTGTGTGTGTGCTCGCATACTTTTTCAAAAGGGGTGTCAGAGTCGATAAGAGTCCCGCAGCGGCTGCGAACAGCTGGAAATTCATTGGACTACTGACTCCAAGAGCAGCGCTGCAAAACTCATTCTATGCACAGCAGCTTTAGAGATGCTGCAACAATACCAAAGTCCTTTGTTCAGATCAATTCCCTCCTCTTTTACATTTAGCTGTAAAATTCTCTAACCAGGATCTCAGCAGTATTTTTGAGGGTAAGCAATGACATGTAAACCCAAGAAATATTAAAAATAATAATAATAATAAAAAAAACACATCTTGGAACAAGTTTGGCACAGCATTTTTCATCCTAAGTGTAAAATGTGCTAAAAAGAAAGATTTTGACACAAACTTAATACACCATAGAGCAAACATCTCATTTTTTTTCATTTCCAGGTTCCAGGTTTGCTGTGTCACATTAGATTATATATAGCTGAACATGTGAAACCGAATATTGAGGTACAAAACATTTAGTGAGAACAATTGTCTGTGATCTGTCAGTGTGCCGATATGCATCGGCTGACAGCTCTGTGGAAACTGACAGGCCAATAATTTCTCAACTTTTTCATTCAACAGACTATGTGAAGTCCTAGTTGGAAACGTGCCTTCTGCATCCTCATTTCATGTTAACGCTGAGCTTTCCCAGCTAGGGATGAAACTGAAAGAGTCCCACAGTTATTAAAGTTCAAACAAGCGAACTGGATCTCTGAATAGAATGTTTTTTCTATTTGATTGAGAATCAGCATGGTCCCCTTTATACAGTTTAAAGAGTCAGCACATATCATTTCGCTATGCCATTAAGAAAAATTCTAGTGGAGCTGGGAAAAGATACACATCAAGTGTATGAAATATTATAAACACCAGATCTGTTACTGAAGACTTCCTGAAAAAAAACCCAACAACATCTCATGCAATGGTTTTCTGATCAGATATAGGGCCTAACAGTAGATAGTGATTATTTGGTATACAGTAAATAATAATAATAATAATAATAATAATAATAATAATAATAATAATATTAATACATTTTATTTGAAAGCGCCTTATCAAAACACCCAAGGACACTGTACAGGCAGATAAAATATTAAAAACAGGAAGCTAAAAAGTACAAGCATAAAGATGCCACAGAAAACAAAACAGCAGGAAGTAAAATAAAGCCAAAGGAAGAAAAGGAAGAAAACAATATTGGAGTGATGCATATGAACTAGATGGGATAAGACTGTCTGAAAAGGAAAGTTTTGAGTCTGGATTTGAAAAGAGGGAAGGAGTCCAGAGTACGGAGATCCGGAGGGAGGGAGTTCCAGAGGTGGGGAGCAGAGCGACTAAATGCCCGGTTCCCCATTGTGACAAGACGGGCCGAGGGAACGGAGAGCTGGAAGGTGTGGGAGGATCATAGGGAACGGATGGGGGTTTGAACGTGAAGGAGATCTGAGATGTAAGATGGAGCCAAGCTGTGGAGGGCCTTGAATGTAGTTAGGAGGAGTTTGAAGATGATTCTTTGTTTGATGGGGTGCCAGTGGAGTTGTTGCAGGATGGGAGTGATATGATGAGAAATGGGGGTCCAAGTGATCAGGCATGCTGCAGAGTTTTGGAGGAGCTGTAGTTTCTGGAGGGACTTGTTTGGAAGGCCAAAAAGAAGTGAATTACAATAATCGATGCGTGAAGTGATGAGACTGTGAACAAGAATGCCGGTAGTTTGGGGAGTGAGGGAGGGACGGAGACGAGAGATGTTACGCAGATGGAAATAGGCAGAGTGCAGTGCAGTGCAGTGAGGAATGCTCTTATTTGTATATACGAGAAAACAAACAACTTCTCCACAGACGCATGGCCCAAGACAGAGGAGTGACCTCCTCAGGACAAGACTCTGCGGTACATCTACACCTTATGGACAAAGGATTTTCTTTTTAAGGACCAGAATGTTCACGATTTCGACAGAGAGGAGGGGTTTGAAGGAAACCATCAAAATTAAGAAAGAAAACCAACCTTAAACAGAGGGGGGTGGACTCAGATTTCAACTTTCAAAAACCTGCAATGCAGTGATGATTTGATTCCTTCCAACTATCATCAAAAACCCCATCCCCTTACAGGGGGAGCAGAAGACCTCGTCTCAACAGCCAGGCCAACAATTCCCTCTAATGACCCCCCTTTCAGAGACATAGACAGGTATGGGGTATTACAGTCTAACAAAGAACCCAAACGACCCCCAATCCAAAGGGGCGGACCCGTTCGTCTGGTTCAATTTCAATTTAGTTTTTAAAGCCAAAACAAGGTGTTGATTTTGGTCCACTCTATAATGCCTTAAACTCAATGCTATTTCTGAAATTTTTATTTTAAAAAGCTTCCTGGATGGGAAGCGAAACGTCTTCAAACTTGGAAACAAAGTCCACTGGACTTTTTTACCTAGATGACTGAGAATCTTCACCAGCATACATTTACAATAAAATAAAAACTCAAGAACCAGATAAACTAAAGAAGGAAACATGACTACACATCTGAGAAAAAATGAAATACAATATTACTTTATTTATAAACTTTTGTCATTTTCCATGTCTCCAACTGATTATCCTAAAAAGCGCATTATCGTTTCACATTATCCCCTACTTATACTAGCATGTCTGCTGATCCAGAGTGGCTATTAAAGCCATTTACTTTGCTAATGTTAGTGCTATATACAAAAAACCCTTGGTAATTAAAAGTTAAATTAAGTTAAAGTTAAATCAAAAAGTCAACCAGTTATTTTAACATACTCGAAATCTGAATAGAAAAGATCTTCTTTATCGCCTAATCATTAAAAGCTTATTGCATCTTAAAGCAGAAACCAACATGCTTCTTCATACTCAACACTGGCAAAGTAGCCTGAATCTGCTGCCATGAAATTATCTACTGTAAAAAAGTTGTTATGCATTGTTATAATCACATCACTTACAAAACGTTTTGTGTTTGATCATACTAAAAATAACATGTTTTATTTTCAGCCCTTTCGCGTTCTGGCTCTTTCATTAAACGTTCCACCATGCAGAAAACCTCATAATATCCTGCAGTACATTTGTAAAGTTATACACAAGTGTTTAAGCACATGGCAACAATTTACAGCCAATTATATCCTATAAATCTGAAACACATGACTATATCTACTTCTATATCTGGAGTAACAATTCTCTTGCACCAGCCACCTTCACCTATGGAAAATCACTGAAGATTTATTTATATCCTTTAACTTTGCATAAAACAGAAAAGATTTCTGCAAATCGTGTTTCTCATTGCCAATTTGTAGCACTATTTTCAGAAAAATTGCATAATTGATCATAAAAGATATTTTCATATTGAGTTAATCTGTTGCTAAGGTTTCACATTGTGAAATACAGTCATAAAAGTGTAACAGTGTGTTCTTGCAGAAAAGGGGCTCATGTTCCTATGTCCAATAGGTTTTTCTGAAGCTTTTAATTTACTTTTAGATATTTATGTAGATGAAATACAGATGGTATATATATATATATATATATATATATATATATATATATATATATATATATATATATATATATATATATATATATATATATATATATATATATATAAACTTAACTACTTAAATACTTGATACATGTGATTTAAGAAAAATTAAAATTCAAGTTTTAATTTACCTGCTAAACAACGTTCCTGACACACGTTTTTAATGAAACCAACAAACTGGCCAATTTTTGGAAAAAACAAATTTGTAAATAAGTCGTTAAACACCATACAAAGATTTTTGAACATTTGTCTTTTTAGAGAAGGGACATACAGTATCTTTGATTGCTTTGGTTTATGCCTTGTTAGGGTGTATTCATGGTAGGCTTATTTTCAGCAATAGACAATGGATCACTTCCTTATGAAAGTACAATGAATGGCCTATGGATGTTTGACGTATTTATTATGAAATATAAACTATATATAATATAGTTTAGATTTCATAATAAATACGTATTTAAGTCTTTGAAATGAATTATGAGTTAGTTTATTAACTCCACAAAAATCCCTAACTTTAGATTAAAATCTTAAATAAATTATATGGGGACAATAAAAGTTGAATTTCTACTGAAACATTTTCTTATTGATAGCTGACATAACTCAACTGAAACACAAATCTGTCACACGCTGCATACACTGTAAGACCTATTATGCCATCTTGATCTTGATTATTTTACACTTAACTCAAATAACATCAATACTGTTGTTTTTTGTGCATTGTCTTTTCAAAATAAAACCCTGTCTGTGAGTTTCAGGAATTTATTTCAGTTTCCCAATATTCTGAATAATAAATTCTATTTAAAAGCATGAAAACAAGTAATTTAAACCCCAAACCAAACACATTCTAGCAGATCTGTGTTCTTTGAGGAGTGTTTTCATTAGCACAACCTGTAACTCCTCAAACGGTTTTCGGCTTGGATGAATTAACCCCCTGCAGATGGTAAAAACATAGAAAGTAGTTCAAACTCTGGGGTCATCCTTTGCAACGTTGCTTTTTTGTTGTGACACTTCAGTCGTAAGGGGGATATCTGCTTAACAGATAAAACTTCACTTAAGTTAAGTTATTTATTTCCGTACACAGCTTCCCAGCAGCTCACTTGACCTCTAAAGGTCAAAACAACCATGCAACACCTGTCTCAGTCAACACTAATTGGAACAAAGCCTGTTTTTCTGTTTGGGGACAACAGAAACACAACTTTTCAGCCTCCCTCTGCATCTTGATCTTTAGCATGCATTTACACACACAGACACACACCCCTGCACATGTAACACGGTCTGCTTTTCTGCAGTATTTATGGCAAGTAGACACAAGGGAACCTGACACCACATTTACAACCAATTGCTGTGCAATGATGAAGTGGCCCATTTGCTTCAGATTCAGTATTTGTCTAAGTTTGACTTTGTTCTTCAGGCCGGCAGATCCATCATGAGAACCAGCCAGACTAATGTGGTTACGCACAAAATGATATTTATCAGCTGAAACCACCCACTGTGATATACTAGAGACTTTATTCTCATTTAAAGAACTCAATTTATGTCCAGTGAATTTTTTAAATGTCTTATTATTTTCCTTTGTTGCTGCTTGAAAAAGAAAGTATATCCTTTTCCATTTATATCTGGCATTAAGGTGGTAAAAAAATATTGTAAACCGACCTCAAGGGTAGAAAACAGCACAACAGATCCACTGTTGTGTTGTTTTTGTTGTTGTTTTTTTAAAGCTGAAATCAAAATAGAAATTGTATGTCTGAATAAACACAAACTATTGTTTCATGCGAGTAAAGCTCAGTAATCGTTTTCTGTGGGCCATTTTCGGAAAAATGTTGGCCCACTCGCTTTAGCGCCATTACTTTGCCAATTTTATGTAGGCGGATATCTCTCTCTGATGTCCTCTCTTACGGTTCAACTACAGCATTTTATTTAGGCTGAGTTCTGGACTTTAACTAGGCCATTAAAGGCATGCAATTGCGTCTGTTTCAGCCTCTACTGCAAATCAATCATTGTCTTGTTGGTTTGTAAGTACAGTATGGCCCAATCTTCTGTTCTTAAAAAGCTAACCCCACATTTCACTCTATTATACTTCACTGCTCAAACAAGCTTGCATTATTACCACCCGTTAACTTTTCTTAACAGTTAATGAAAGTTTGTGCTGATGTTTCATAAAAAACAGGGGCCGAGCATTTGGACAAAAAAAAATCTCTTCTTTGGCCTCAAGATCTCAGTTCAAACTATTAAAACAATTCCAGATGCAGCTTCTCAAACCTGATCCGTGCTTCTATATTGTGAATATCATGACAACTCCCCCAAACAGGCTGTAATTGCTTTATACAAAGTTTGCCACTTAGCAACTAATAAATCTAATAGTGTGATCTGAAGATAAATATTAGAGATAATCAGATCATTTAAAACTATTTGCTACTTATATTTTCTTAGAGAGGTTCATTTGGCTTTATCATCTTTAAATGTTTCTCTTTTTTCTTCTTCTGTTTAATTTGTCCCAAACATAAAGCTAAAAAGCTAAAGAACGACATTTCTCCTTTTTACCATAACTTCATGAAGCTGGTTAGGTCTTTGTGTAGCTCTCTCATGTCTGTTTTAGTTGTTTAAATAATTAAAAAACCATTTTTTTTGGTAGATTTAGATATTAAATATAATTGATCATTGACATCTAAATCAACAGGATTTAGACTCTGCAGTCGTTTTAAGGTCTGCCTGCTTCTGGTTTTACCGCCTGCCATAATCTGGCTCCTGCCTTCCCTCTGTAGAGGCGTTCAATCCGCACCAAATGTTTCACATTAACCCAGTGTGAAAACCCTCCTATTCCTCAGATTCCTTTTTACAGGTCCGCGCAACCGTGGAAACTTGATATTTCATATTTCATTCTGGTTTGTGGATGTCATTGCAAGTGGACGCTGGTTCACATGCAACCCTCCCGTCCGCTGGCTTTGATCAGCCTGACCACGACTAATTGTGGACGGAGAACAAATGGAAGAAATATCAGGGGATTTCATGGGAATTGCCACTTTGGCCTGAGCTGCCCGGCAGTGCTCTTGGCAGTTAAAATAACCAGTTGGCACATGGAGAATTAGTATGTTTCCTCTTAGATGGTTATTAGGGTGCAGATGTTGAAATGCATTTGAAAAGAATTAAGAAATGTATATATCCATTTTTACATTGGAGATACCTGTTTGCTTTAGGAAAACACATGTTGAGAGCCTGGTGCAAAAGGTGAAACTGAAAGAGAATAAATAAATCTACTTGCTATTGCCGAATTTAAATCTCTTCTGGATCAAGCAACTGTTCATGATATAAATACTTCTCCCCCCCTTGATGTAAGTTTGACTTTCACTAACCTAAAGGCTCACCTAATGCTATTTAAGGTAATTATTGATCTGTTTATAATTGTGAATCGATAGACTGTCCTTATAATTTATTCTTCATCTTTTATTTTCTGAATTGTTTTTTGCTCTTTCTCCCATATACCCTAGAATCAGTCCATTCTACTCATTGTACAGTATGTAAAATAATCAGCAGATTGATTAAAATGAACAAACTGTTGTTAATTCCCATACAAATGTTATCATGGGGTCATTATTTGTGTGTTTATTTTCAGTTTAGCTTTTACTGACCTTAAATATTAATATTCTGTTTTGATACATTTGTTTTTTAAATAAATAATAAACATTTGTTTAAATCAAGTTTCATTTCCTTTTTGAAATCTGTTATTTTTATATATAATTCTGTTTTCTAATGAATATTGTTTATGCATTGTTTACAGATATTTGAATATACTTTATATATAAATTGTTTTTCTACATATACCGGTACTATTTGTTCTCAGTTTTAATAGTCCTATGCTTTTTTAGAAATTTAATCTCCACTTTTAGTGTGACTTCTTAGCTTTATGAACTTTAGTTTTTATCCACATTCTCTATATTCATCAGCACTGATTTGCTCATGACTCACTCTTTCTCTGTGTTTTGGTTAGGTTGTTTTTCTTTCCATGCAGTTTTTATCTCATGTGAATCACTTTTTTGTGAAACTTGTGAATGAATTATGGCTCATGAAAAACACTGATTGACTGAGAGAACATTTGCACTCCATTAGTTTTAAATAGGGTTTAATAATGTGAGCACAAACTGACGTCAAAGTGGCCCTTTTAACATGTCCTGTTTGAAGCTGTAATAAACAGCATTTGGAAATTTAATACTAGATCCACAAAATCCCCATATGTTCTTGAAAGCTGTTCAGCTGGACAGTCCTGGCAGACAAAATCCATTCCATGGAAAAAATGTCAAGGGGCAGATGTAGAAAAGAATAAGTAAATTTTGAGCAGCATAAATGTTCCAAATGTTTAACAGTGGCCTGAGGATCCCGTGGGGCTCGTTCGGTAACTCCCTTTGTACGTGGTACAGGATGTAACTTTGCAAGCTGGTTTTCATTCAGCCTCATGCTCCATGCGTGAATACAAACGTTCACTTTCCTAACTGCTTTCCAAGCCTGAGTGTCTCTTTCTTTACCTTTAGGACAGCATTTTAAAACCACCAACATGTCAAAAAAGTTAAGGTGTGTGTTTTGTCACAACAAAATGTTGACCCCACGAGGCCTTTGGGAGACTCAGTAAAAAGGCGGCTGATTTTCTGGTTCGGAGGGCAGGTTAGCCACGGTCTCAACAGCAGGTGACTTGAATGAGGTCACGACGTGGTCACAGGAGGGGGGTCCGCATGCTGAAACTTCCGAACAACTGCTGAGAGGGTGGTGGAGCACATCAAGGGGTTGTGTTTACACCGCCTACAGCACCTCCTCTCTGGAATGCCTTCAATAACAGCAGCAGTGATTCGCTCCTCTGTAAAAGAGATGGAGTCTTAGTGCAGGCCCTCAGAGATAGCAGGATGGAGCTGCACAATGCACGCTGTAAAAGGGGAAGACTGAAAGCACCTGTGTGAGGTTTAGCCCACTTTATATTTTTCACTTCATTTTAGATTGATTGCTTCCTTGATCAAAAGACTTTTAATTATTATAATGCACAAGTTAAAATCTCAATGGGATTCAGCTTTAAGTTTGCAGCAAATACAATTTTGTTGAACCCTCTGGATAAAGATTTCATGAATTAAATTCATACGTATAGAAAACTGATCTAATGAAGATGACGCCTTTTCTAATTTAGAGAAGAGTAGAGTGCCTGGCAAATGTAGTTATAATTCTGGACTTAAACATGTTGTCACATAACGAACACAGGCTTTAGGGTGTTCTTTAGGATTATATATGATATACTACCACATTGCAAAACAAATGTGAGATAAAGATGAAAAATCATGCATAGTATGTTATTTTTTGTTTTTTACAAAGAAAGTTTAAAGATTCACAATGAAGGCATCATAACTTTGAATTAACACATTTTGAATTATATACTTAAAAAAGTGTGAAACAACTGAAAATATGTCTTATATTCTAGGTTCTTCATAGTAGCCACCTTTTGCTTTGATTACTGCTTCACACACCCTTGGCATTCTCTTGATGAGCTTCAAGAGGTAGTTTCTGTTTCTGTTGTATAAAGCTTCACACACAGCATGGTTCCACCACCACCATGCATGGGGATGGGTTTTTTAGGGTAAGGTTAAGCTTTTAATATACATGCCAAAAACTGCCATTGCAACCACATCTGCTAAGTCACCTTCTTTAGCTAGTTAGCAGTGTCTCCTGCAGGAGATGAAGTCAATTACTAATGGAACTTCTTTATGCTTTTTTCTTGCCACTCTTCCATAAAGACCAGATTTGTTGAGAGAATGATTCATAGTGAATAGTTGTTCGTCCTGGGTGGTTCTGTGTTAGATTAGCGAATTCTCTAGGTTGCCCTTGACCTCTTACCCAATAAATGCTGTAGATATTCATAGGGGGAAATTCCAGGGTTGTAAGGCTGTGGGGGTGAAAGACATCAATTTGATTTCAATTCAGTTTATCTATATAGCTAATTCACAACGCGTCATCTCAAGGCACTTTACAATTCAACAAGATGATACGGTGTAATTGATTCAACGTTTTCTATCTCAGTAAAACAAGTTGATTGAATCGACTCACCAAGGATGCTTATAGCGACAGTGGAGAGGAAAAACTCCCTTTTAATAGAAAGAAACCTACAGCAGAACCAGGCTCAGTGTGAGCGACCATCTGCCGACTGGGGTTCAACGAGACAGAAGCAGACATATAGAAAGAAGCAGAGATACAAAAGGCAACTGTCATCCAGCTCCACAGGTGGCCCTATCCAGGAAACAAACAGCGAGGCAGACAAGCTCCAGGCCAGCCCCCACGTCAGAGGACGAAGAGAGCACGTCCAACCAGTCAGCAGGACTACACCGAAAAACAGGCCAAGCTCGAACATCTATAAACAAAGGTGTTGTTGGCAGCAGCGCAGCTAATATTTCTCTCCAGGATGGTGTCACAGACAAAAGGGAACAGAGCAGATGGAGCTACTATGAGAAAAAGCAGAGAGGGCATAGTGTTAGAGATTGAACTAACAGATCGTTAGTGGAAGAATAGATAAAATCAAGCAGAATGATGAAAAAGGGGTCCTATGTCCTCTAGCACAGTGGTTCCCAAACTTTTTGTGCCCAAGGCACACCAAAGGACAAGTAAAAATCTCAAGGCACACTTATTTTGCTAAAGAGCATTTAAAACCTGTGTCATCCATCATGTTTAGCAAAATATTTGTTATAATTATGTACTAATTCAAAATAAATTGTGACAACTATATTACCCATGAAATATTTATTAACAAAATATTCCAAAATTTAATTTGAAACTTCATCAAAATAGGCTTCAACAAAGCGCCACACGCCTATTTAAATCATGGCTCACAAAATTAAAAACGAAGCAAAGAAAACTCAGCAGAAATTAAGCACAAAGAACTGTCAATGCAAGGAAGCTGCACTGTCCATTGTCCTGAACTACAAATAATAAATGTAACATTTTTTTTATCAGCATTGAAACGTGTGCTGTTGTAAATATTTTGTCTGCTTAAAAATTAGTGAGACACGTGTGCCTGTTGGTGCGCACACAGTTTTTTAATCCTTGGTGGCACTGAGGAGAGGGCCACACGCAAGTCCTGTTCAACAGAGAGCCGTGATCTCCTGTTGTTCTTCATGTAGACCAGAGTAGAGAACGCCAGCTCACACAGGTAAGTAGTGGGGAAAATAAGAAGTTGCTCAATTGCGTGGCGTGAGATGTTTGGGTATTCTGATGCAGAAGCCAACCAAAACTGATCCAGTGGGAGCTCACTAAATTTGAGTTTTAATGTGCGGTCCGCACGGAGCTCTGCGCACTCCTCTCTTTCTTTCATCGTCAGTTTTTCTGTTGAAGATTCCTGGTTGAATGGGTCTCGGATCCATTCGTAATCCTCAACGTCAGCATCATGTGGAAAGTAGCGCTCAAACCTCTCTTTTAAGCTCTGAAGGTGTTCGGCATATAATGTGCGCTCCTTTGCTGCCTGCGGCGCAGCTGATGCCAGCGGGAACATGTCCATAGTGCCCTCTTCCAAAGCCTTGCGCCACAGGATGAGTTTGCCCATAAACCCCCGAATCTTGTCTGTGGATGATAAGATGTTTTCATCCCTGCCCTGCAGCTTGGTGGTTAATTCGTTGAGATGCCCAAATATGTCTGCGAGGTAAGCCAGCCTGGCGCACCACCTCTCATCTGCAAGCTTGTCCTTGTGTGGAACCGCGTGTTCTCGTGAAAACTCCAAAAGGTCTTCCCGAAGCTCATAAAGACGGGATAGGACCTTCCCCCGTGATAACCAGCGTACCTCTGTGTGGAGAATGAGGCTTTTGTGGTCGGCTCCCATCTCGGTGCACAATTGGGAGAAGAGGCGAAATTTCAGGGGCCTTGTTTTGATGTAATTCACCATCTGCACAGCCTGATCCAGCACCTCAGTCAACTCTGGATTCATGGTTTTAGCAACTAATGCCTCTCGATGCAAAATGCAGTGGTTTGTCACAATGTGCGGGTTTTGCGCTTTCACCTTTGCAAAAAAATCCTTTCACTCTCCCTATCATGCATGCTGCACCATCTGTGCAAAGGCTGACGCACATGTTCCAGGTTAACTTGTTCTGTTTTAAATAGTCATTAGTTACCCTGAATATTTCTTCTCCCGTTGTATGATTTTCCATTTCTTTCCAAAAAAAAAAAGTCTCTTTGATAGAGTCCCCATCAACATATCTGATGTTAGCCAGGAGTTGGGCAGCCCCACTAATGTCAGTAGACTCGTCTATTTGTAGGGAAAATCTGCTACTTGCCTGCAGTTTCTCCATCAAATGTTGCTCAATGTCTTCTGACATGTCGTCCATTCTTCTTTTGATTGTGTTATCAGACGACTGTACTTTGGATAGCTCATTTGCGGCATCTGGACCCAGCATGACACCTGCGATTTTTTTGCAAGCAGGGAGGATGAGTGTCTCTGCTATTGTGTGAGGTTTCTTTTGCTTTGCAATAAGCTCTGCTAGCATGTAACTAGCCTCCATCGCCTTTTCAGACGTTTTCACACAACCCAACAGACGGTCTTGTTGCCTTAGGTTTAGATCCTGTGCTCTTTTGAAATAGGCCAGGTTTCTATCAACGTAGGAGGGATGCTTGGTTACCAGGTGCCTTTTAAGCTTGCTGGGAACCATGTTCGCATTAGCTAACTTCTCCCGACAGAGGACGCACTCGGGCAGAGGGGTGTTGACGTCCCCAGTCCAACTAAAGCCATAAGACAGGTAACTGTCATGATATTGTCTGCTTACAGATTTTTTTCTTTTTTCCTTTGGTGGGTGGTCAGCAGTCTCTGCACTGGTGGTTGGTGGTTTGCTCCGCACAAGAAAACGCTCCATTTTCCCTCTGTTTCGTTTCTTTGTAAACCAACTTTGAATGTGTCACAGTCTTATAATTCCTACCTGCGCATCTCCGAGGTCAGGGAGTTCTCCTTGAGTTTTTTTTTTTTTTTTTAGATTATTTTAATGTAGTTTGCCTCTGTTTTGTGAAAATGAATGCAAACAAAGTAGTGATATGACCGTATAGGCTTTTTATTTTTCTGTTATTATATTGTAATTGTGGCCAGTATGGCCCCACGCTCAGTCGTTGACACAAGGGGGAGCAAGCAACTCAAAGACCCAAACTGTGAAGCACTTAAGTTTAAGTGTTTTATTTATACAAAAAGCCACAGTAAAAGTGGCATAATAAAACAGTCCTTTTCTTTTCCTGATAAAACCTATAATTCAAGAGTTTTCCTTAAAAATCAGAGGCTGGAAGTTGGGCTCCGCTTGTTATGCTGCATCTGGTGCGAGTGATCGGTCTACAGCACCCACTGGCTGATACACAGCTGACTCTGCGGCGCTCCGGCACTGTTCCACTCCCCTTTCCAGACCGATCCAGCTAAAAGAGAAGCAGGGAGAACGCCAGCATCCACGCGCCAAAACCCCGTTGGAAGATATGTTCCCGTTTGTGCTTCAAGCGAGGGGGAGCGCTACTTACAGGCGCGGGCAGAGGAGGAACCTCTGGGCCATACTGGGCCATCTGTGCACCTCCCGGTGATGTGCCTGGCGCGCGGATCCCGCCTGCCGCCCGGCAGCGCATCCGTCTCTGTCACCTGCAGATTCCGTTCCCTTCTCCTCCTTTCCTTCAGACTCCTTTTATGTCGGCTTTAATCAGCCCTTGCTCACACCTGAGCGCAGCAATTACGCAGCGCAATTAATGCACTCCGCCTCCCCAGACAACTACACCCAGTGCACATAGATTGTCACAAGGGGAAAAACAAACCAAAAAAACCCAACATGCAGGAAAAATTCAAAAGTCTAAAATAAAGGAAATCATATAAACAAACATCAAAACATGCAAAGCTCAAGAAAAAAATACAAAGAAAAACAAATCATATCTTCCCCTCCAAACATGCAAAGCGTAAAACTAACATTTAAATGAAAGAAAAACATAAATCATATTTTTCCCTGTGCAACATAATGACCATACATGGTTGTCACAAAATTCCACGGCACACCCGCACTTGACTCACGGCACACCAGTGTGCCGCGGCACACCATTAGGGAACCACTGCTCTAGCAGTCTAAGCCTATCGACCATAGATCTCTGGATGTTATTAAGCTTTTTAGGCTGGCATCCCGCTTCCAGAATCACATGGAGGTTGGGGACAGTGCCCTGGACTGGCAGACAGTGTGGTGGATCCCCTCCACAAGAAAGGAGACTAGAGGGTTTTTTGAAACTATAGGTGGATCACACTCCAGCTTATTGGAGCCTCAGCTTTTGGAGGAGCAGTGTGGTTGTAGTCCCTGTCTGTGGAACCCTGGATGAGTTCTACATCCTCTGCAGGGTGCTCAAGGGTGCCTGAGAGTTTGCCCAACTGGTCCGAAAACGCAAAGCTCTTGATTTACAGTTCAATCTACATTTCTACCCTCACATGTGACCATGAAATCTATGACTGAAAGAACAAGATTCCAGATATAAGCAGCTGAAATTAGCTTTATTCGCAGGGTGGCTACACTTTCTTAGAGATAGGGTGAGAAGCTTGATCATCCGTGAGAGGCTATGAGTAGTGATAATTCTTCTCATTTGTTTAGTGCACCCCTGAACACCTCTCTTGCTTGGAAGCTGAAACTGCAAATCTCCCCCTCTCATGAGGTGTCTCTGGAAGGGCAAAGTCTTCATTTGGAGGCCCCAAAGCTCAGCTCAAGCTTGCTGATGCCCTTCCCCACAAGGAGGAAACCACTCTCCCAGCTGGCACATCAGATGTTCATTCTTAATCCAGGTTACCTACAGCTACACTCACCGGCCACTTTATTAGGTACCCCATGCTAGTAACGGGTTGGACCCCCTTTTGCCTTCAGGACTGCCTCAATTCTTCGTGGCATAGATTCAACAAGGTGCTGGAAGCATTCCTCAGGGAGTTTGGTCCATATTGACATAATGGCATCACACAGTTGCCGCAGATTTTTTGGCTGCACATCCATGATGCGAATCTCCCGTTCCACCACATCCCAAAGATGCTCTATTGGATTGAGATCTGGTGACTGTGGAGGCCATTTGAGTACAGTGAACTCATTGTCATGTTCAAGAAACCAGTCTGAGATGATTCCAGCTTTATGACATGGCGCATTATCCTGCTGAAAGTAGCCATCAGAAGTTGGGTACATTGTGGTCATAAAGGGATGGACATGGTCAGCAACAATACTCAGGTAGGCTGTGGCCTTGCAACGATGCTCAATTGGTACCAAGGGGCCCAAAGAGTGCCCAGAAAATATTCCCCACACCATGACACCACCACCACCAGCCTGAACCGTTGATACAAGGCAGGATGGATCCGTGCTTTCATGTTGTAGACGCCAAATTCTGACCCTACCATCCGAATGTCGCAGCAGAAATTGAGACTCATCAGACCAGGCAACGTTTTTCCAATCTTCTATTGTCCAATTTCGATGAGCTTGTGCAAATTGTAGCCTCAGTTTCCTGTTCTTAGCTGAAAGGAGTGGCACCCGGTGTGGTCTTCTGCTGCTGTAGCCCATCTGCCTCAAAGTTCATCGTACTGTGCGTTCAGAGATGCTCTTCTGCCCACCTTGGTTGTAACGGGTGGTTATTTGAGTCACTGTTGCCCTTCTATCAGCCTGAACCAGTCTGGCCATTCTCCTCTGACCTCTGGCATCAACAAGGCATTTCCGCCCACAGAACTGCCGCTCATTGAATGTTTTTTCTTTTTCGGACTATTCTCTGTAAACCCTAGAGATGGTTGTGCGTGAAAATCCCAGTAGATCAGCAGTTTCTGAAATACTCAGACCAGCCCTTCTGGCACCAACAATCATGCCATGTTCAAAGTCACTTAAATCAAATTTCTTCCCCATACTGATGCTTGGTTTGAACTGCAGGAGATTGTCTTGACCATGTCTACATGCCTAAATGCACTGAGTTGCCGCCATGTGATTGGCTGCTTAAAAATTAAGTGTTAACGAGCAGTTGGACAGGTGTACCTTATAAAGTGGCCGGTGTATGTGCCTCAACTCTGTAGGGTACAGGTAGGTTGCACAATAGCTAGCATATGGGCGTCATGCATGTTTTTGTAGTTCCAAACAGACAGTCCTTGCAGACTTATGCTTTGGCAAGAGGCTGGACCTGATGCATTCTTATTTCTCTGATATATTGGCCTTCTTTGGGAGTTCCTGGACCTGGACAGGTCCTGAATGATCCTGAAGGTGTACATATCTGCAATTTCCTGTTGGCCTATTGAGTTCAGTGCTTGTTGAGTGGGTTTGAACAAAAATTGTGATGCTTTTGAGATAGCCAAGGTGTCTACCCAAATGCCCTTTGGCCTGAGCTTGAGACCTTTAAGTGGTGCTTGCAACTTTTAGGTGCTCCCCATTTGAGACCATTGCAGGGCAGGATCTTAAATTGCTCCATCTTAAGAACACCTTCCTTTTGGCTATGGCTTCTGTAAAACTGGTAGGGGATGTGCACGCTCTTTTTTTTTTTTTTTTTTTTTTAGAATTTTTTAGAATTTTTCCAATTTGTACACTGATGTCTTCTTTGTTCCCAAGGTGCCTTTGGTGTCTGGCAGCACCCTGCTGCTTCAGCTTTCCCCTATGATTCTGTGACACCCTCTGAGCCTTTGAGCACTGTCTGTACACGTATGGTGTATGTTCACTCTAATACAAATGTATGGAAGACAGATAATCTCTTTTTCTTTTATGTTGCTTAACAGACAAGACTGACTAAACTCACAAGATTTAACATACTGGGACCGAACTACAGATAGATGATG
Source organism: Cyprinodon tularosa (assembly GCF_016077235.1). Classification (NCBI taxonomy): domain Eukaryota; kingdom Metazoa; phylum Chordata; class Actinopteri; order Cyprinodontiformes; family Cyprinodontidae; genus Cyprinodon; species Cyprinodon tularosa. The sequence goes on along the minus strand of NW_024039124.1, from coordinate 609,874 downwards.
TATCTATATAGATTCCCGTTTTACAACAGTATGCCATGTCTGACTGTGTTTTTATTAATTCTTGACATACCCATGCGCAAGAATGATCATTCAAATTGTATTGGTCTTTTGAGTTCTGAGGAAATGTCAGGAGAAAATATGTCTCGGAGAAAGGATCGTTGCCACCCCATTAATCTGTGAAGGTTACTTCCAGTTTCTATGATAATAACAAATTTTCACAAGTAAATAACTTTTCAGAGTTTAATGTCTTACCAGGATTGGGACAATCAAATTCACCCTAACAATGTACCATGTAATTGCTGAAACAAAACAAGCTACATGTTAAATTCTACAGTCCTTTTTTTGTATTTAAAATGTTAAAATTTGTTGTGTTTTTATTTAACTATACCATTTCAGATTTCCTCACAGAATTGTTAATGTCATCTATGAACTTACAATCTAATCTTTAATTTTTGCCTTACCTTAGGAATTGTTATTTATTATAGAAGTGGGCATCCCATTTATGGATGCAAACATTTTTGTGCTTGGGAGTGTAGAGCTGATAAACTACAGTAGTGACTGATTGCCAATACGCTCGAATATGACTGCATCATTAGGCCTATATAGAATCTAAATCGAACAAGACTCATAAAATACTATTTATAAATGTATCTATGTAAACATACCTCATCATCACTTGACAAGAAGGTGATGCAGATGTTACAGAAGCCATTTTGTATGATGAGAAGCGGAGGGGGTAGCAATTCATATCGCTGTACTTTTTCCAATTAGATGTCACTAAAAATCACACACTGTAAGTACACAATTCAGTTCAAATTTTGAATCTCAAAGGAATTAAATTTTTTTTACATGTTTTTTAAGTAGTTTCTGTAGACATCAATGGTTGTAAAAAGGAAGAATCTACTATGGTGTTCTGTCTTCCAGCTGATCTGCCGAAGCCTTTGACTCTTTTGTTGTTTACTGTAACAGTCTTCTGAGGAGGATTCTATAGGTTACCCATGATGCTGTTCGTTTTATGAAAAATTAAACTTTGTGAAATTATCTCCAGGTTTTTTAGAGTAGTTCCCAGAACAGAGCCAGCCTTCCTCATCAGCTTGTTTGGCTTCTTTAAGTCAATTGCTCTGATGCTACTACCCCAAAAGATGCTGACAGCAGAGATCACGCTCTCCAAAACAGACTTATAGAAAGTTTGCAGAAATTTTCTGCAAACACTGAAGGACCAGGTTAATATAATTAAAGTCCAGACCTCTATCTGATTATTGTTTTTGGACCTTAAAAAAAAAACTGTTTTGAGTAGCATGAAGATAAACACCTGAATGAAAGAGACTGATAAAGTCACACAGAGATTAATCAATGAAACTCATAGCTGGCAAACATTAATACACAAATGCAAAAAAAAGGGGGTTCAAATTACAATACATCTGGTCAGAATCTAAACCCAATAAAAGTATTTCGTGAACAGATACTTGACTGTCTACACCCAATTTAAAACTTTTGGGATAGAACATAAATAAAGGAACTGAATTGGACTTAAATATATACCTTGAGCTTATAGTAGCACTCAGCATACTCAGGCAGCTTGGCATGTTTCTGCACGTTTTCTGCAACTTGTTATCTTCAATGTGCTATCACCTTTCACTCTGTGCCCTTCTTGTGCGCTTTGCAGAGGCAACAGAGAGGAAATAAATCTCCTAAACTACTTGTTTGATATTTGTCCTGAGGGATCTGATCCTTAATAACAAAGGAGTGTAGGGGGAACAGATCGGGGACAGAATCACAGAAAGAATAAAAGTAAGACATTTGAAGAGCAAATGCATGAAGGAATGTGGTTATTGAGAAGTTCAAAATCTGCTTGTTACTTTAAAATGCAACCCGTTATTTGATATGATTCATGGAGCATGTGGAGAAAGATGAGCGTGTGTGTGAAATTTCCTCCACTTGGCATTCTCGTCCTTTCACATTGGAGAAGATGAATGAGCTTGATGTGCTCTTCAGTTTCTGTCTCAGCCTCCTCATATTTGGCTTTCACGCTTTCCTTCCCTCCCTCGCCGCGATGCTGCTTTACGGGAGTCATGAGAAACGCTGCCATCAAAGAATGACTTTGTTACGATATCATAAGCCGAATTGAAGGCAGATAGGGGAAGAGTGAAAAAAGAAAGAAAACACTGGTAATGGCTCATAAATTACGCTTTCTACGGAACGATGCAATTTGATGTGGGTGTCAGGTCAGCCTAACTGATTGGTAAGATCAGAGCCAACAGGTTTTATCAGGCTATGGATTTGCCAGATGAAGTAAAAAGTGAGAAAGGAGAAGCCTGTTCGCCTAAACAATTAGCCTCCTGGGACCAGTACAGCTGCATTGTGCCAAAGATGTGCTCAAAGACCAAATGTCAAACCAGATTGACTCATTTGTGGATCTGGTTCAAATATGTATGCATTTCTATCTGGGAAGAACTTAAGACTCTTTAAACAAACTCCCTCTAGTGTTAACAATATCTAAGGGTTTCAAACAGGAAGAGAAAGGCAGAACAAATCAATCCCAGAGAGATCACTTATACAGAAACAAAATTTTAATACACTATTCATGGAAAAGTCTTTAGCACTTAAGATAGCTGTTTAGTAAACACAAACTGTTGTGATTTAGGTATTATTTCATCCATTAAAGCAGCTCCTCCCATAAAGGGGACTGCGCCCCCTAGGCGGATTCTGGCAGAAATTAATTGAACAAATTACATATTTAACGTTTTTGCCTGTGGACTTCCCCAGTTACTTTCTCATTGTTGAATCATGAACCCTACCTTTCCATTAAAGTAAAAAAGGCCAGCATTGGCTTTTACTTTTAATGAACTGGGAGCCCCTAAGATAGTTCAACATTTCCACTTCCATGTCTTCCCCAACTGAAATCTCAAATTGCTTTTATCATGCAACTCTGCTGTCTTGATGGGTCCACGAAGCCTTTGTGGTGGTTCCTCATTTACATTTCTTGTTATCATATTGACAAACTACAGGGAAGACTGAAATTAATTGAGTGAAACATGGGTAATTTTTTTTTCTCCCAAGTAAGTCTGAGAGATTTGTAAAACCAGGATACACAAATTTTATTTTTTCTAACTAAGTTGCCTTTTCAGTAGTATGAAGAATTCATTTTTAGTTTTTTTTCACTAGTTTTAGATAATCTGGTGCTGAACAATTTGCTACCTTGGAGATGGGGGGGATCTAAGAGTTAAACAACAACAACATACATTTGTTCTTGAAAATAACTGTTAAGAACCATAGCAGATTTTCAGATCTAGGTGTGACAGCAATTGAAAAGTGTCAGACTCCAGTCGGAAAGAAGTCTTTAATCTAGATCTGCCTGCTCCCCAACTGCTTTCAGCACCAATCTCAGAGTCTGAGAGCGAAGACTTATTTGTGTTTTCATGTCATTAAAAGTATCTAATTGCAGCTTTTTCTCCATGTTAGTGTCTCCAGGTTGAGATGGCTTTCACCTGTCCAAACTAATGGGAAATACATGCCTGTGCAAGGCGTCGAAACAAAAGTCTGCTTGCATATGATTTAAGCCTGTTTTGTGGTAAAGGGGAAACGCTTTTCTGCTCAAATTCAATGAAACAGTTAACTTTCACTTTGATAGAACCCCATCAAATGTTAATTTTTAATCTTTCTATGACCTCAGTGGATCTAAACTCTATCTGTGTAAGGTGTCATATCTGCTGACACAAAGAACAAAACATCAGCCAGTTTGAGACAAGGATCGACAAGTGCAGCCATCACATTCCAAATTTTAACACGATTCTTACCCCATTCACACTGTAACCGAGCCGAGCCATATGTAACGGGGGGGCATGGTGTCCAATCACAGAACATGGTCATAAGTCATGTCAAAATGCTTCACTGGTCAGCTTCTTAAGGAGAATTACTATTCTGGAGGAAGAAAGCAAATAAGCACATTGACCTACTGAAAAGTTTTACAAACTTATTTTTTAATTAATTACATTAAGAAGTAAATTTAACCAGCCCCCCTGCCATCTGTTACTTATTAAACAAAATCATATTTTTTCCCTCAAAATAAAAGGATACAGTATATATGAATAATGTTTTGGTCTTTTTTCCAATTTATTTATTTTTCATGAATGTATACAATAAGAAAATAAATAATAGAATATTTGTAATCATTTTTAGCTGATTTAAGCAGAAAAAAAAATGTAATAGGAAAGAATAAATTCTTGAGAGTAAATACATAAGATATGAGAGAGGAATGTGAATCCAGGAAGGAGGATATGGCTCTGCTGTTTGTGCTAAAACCTTTAATAATAACAATTATAACCTTTAATAATATTTAAACTTGCATTCACTTAAAAAAAAGGAGAACGAACGTTAACTTAAACAATAACATTAATCAGTTTAAAACATTTCTCTAAAAGTTTATATAATAACATTTACTAACTCAGCTATGTTAAATAGATATTAATAACTACTGATTACTTATTGTGAAGGTTTAAGTCGCTCCCCATGTGTGAAGTAGGCCTGGATAGTTAAAAGCAGTTTAATTATGTTTTTGTAAGTTTAACTAAAAAAATGTAAAGATTTTTGTCACTTCAAACTTTTAACAAATGTTTTACCATAACCAAAAGGACTACAGAATCTTAACTGCTTAACAAGAAAAAAAAAAAGATATTTTTATTTAAAAAATCAAGGCCTGAAACCAAACATTAAAGCTCATGGTTAGAATATACAAAATGTTAAAAAGTCAGGAAGGAGCATTATCTTTCCAAGATGGTGTAAGGTTACTGTGCATCATAACCCCAAGGTGTCACAAATGGCTTCCAGCATGAATTTCCCCCGTGACCTTTATCCCCCCCCCCCCCCCCCCCCCCCCCCACCCCCCACCCCCCCCCCCCCACCCCAAAAAAATACAGCTTTTAATTTTATCTGTAACTTTATTACAGTCACTCTTTTTTCTTTGGTCTTTTAATGATTTAGAGACAATCAAAATCAGTATCAGATTGGAGTTTATTGCCAAGTAGGTTTGCACTTACAAGGAATATGACTTGGAAAGAATTGGAATTTAATCAAGATGTAAGTGTAAATTGAGTATTCTTTATATTCTTAAAATACTTAACAGAATATTGAATTATGTTTGGAAACAAATCCAAAATATTTCCTTGATTTTCATTATTTTTGTTTCCTTACATGTGCAGACCTGCATAAAATACATTTTCTAGACTTTTTTTTTTTGCCCCATATAAAAATCTGTCTTAAGCAAGTGGACAGTTGGCAAAATGTTGTGCTCTTTGGAAACAGTAAAATATTTTGTAATTTGGCAATTATTTTTTATTTATATGTAGCATATTGTGCAGATAAAAATCTCAAAGTAGTTCAAAGAACAAAATAAATGATAAAAAGCATTTCAACCTGGAGAGACTCACACAGAGAAAACTTGCGATGATAAAAATATTAAATTTATTTAAATAGATCATATTTTTCAAAAATATTTATAACTAAGGAAAACCAGCTCATTGCGAGGACCAATTGAATCTCTGCAATCGCTTGTACTGAGCATGCACGTAGTGACAGTGGAGAGGAAAAAACCTTTTTAACAGGAAGAAACCTCCAGTAGAACCAAGCTCAGTGTGAGGAGCCAACTGCTGAGGCCGACTGGGATTCAAGGAGACAGAAAGAGGATGAAGACATAAATTAAATAAGTTATTTGGTGCTCAGGCCCAGGCAGAAGACTTTGATGCTGTGAATCAACATACGCTAGGATGAGTAACCTAGAAAAGGATTGGAGTAGTTTTCCCCTGGGGCTTGGAAACAGTTGGTGGAATGAGCCAGAGAATGATTGGGACTGAGAACGAGGGAGAAGTTGAGGTAGACGTAGGTAAAAGTTTTCTCGCATGTGGGAGAGAGAAGCTGGGCCAAGAGCTAAATGGAGGGGATCTTGATTGGCTTCGGAGAAGCTGCAGCCCCCGAGTTGATTGGCTGGAACTGAACAAGGGACGTCACAGTGGGTTCAGGTGAAGCTGATAGGAGTCTTCCAGGTTGACTTCAAGTAATTTACTTAAGCTTCAGCTCCCTAACTAGAAGCCTGTTTAAATTTTGTGTTTGTTTTTCAAAGACTCAGAGAAAGAGCCTAGAGCCTGTAAAAAAACACCTTCAAGATCAAAGCTTGATCTCTTTGGGACTTAATTGAGTCTAAGGGACCACTAGAAGCATCTGGTTGGACCAAGAGGCTAAGAAGATGATTAGAGCTCCAATAAGTCTGCAATATATTTAGTGCCTTGGCTATGGAGTGTCCTAAATTTGAAAACCAGAATTTTAAACAGGATTGTAAGATTAACGAGCCAATACAATGATGCGAAGACAAGGAATATGCGCTCCTGTCTTTGTAGCCTATGGTTAAAGCCTTGCTCTGTTTTCCCAGTCTGAAAGCAACCTGGATGTGCCTTGTTAAAACAATAAAGACAAATATTACAGATGTCCAAGGATGAAAAAATCATGGGAAATCTTCTCTAGTTCTGTGTTTAAAACAAATAAAAAATGTTTGTTACATCCTGCTTACAGTGAATCTACAAAGAGACAAAGCCCCGGTTAAACAAACTCTTTTCTAAAAGGAGATAAAAAAAGATCACATGTTGCCTAATAGCTGGTTTCTGTCCTTCTTGTTTTTAATCTGATGTTCTTCAAGAGCCAAAGTTTAATCTCTGACAAACTTTCACTATTTTCATGAAGTTTTTTTGTAAAACTTAGACAATTTAAATAAGCAGAAAAATTGAATGCAATCTTCTTAAGATAACAACATCATTATCTTGTTATCATGGTTAAACCATTAACTCTTTTTTAAAGATATCAAGATAATTATCGCGTTATCACAATAACGAGATGATTAACCTGTATGAGTAATGAATGAGGCTGGCCAACAGCCCTGGATTCCCAGTCCATCCATGGCTGCGGTGCCTGTAGTTGTGCAGTGGCATCAACGCGTGTGCGTTTTATAGTTTCCTTTTTCTTTTTACTCATTGTCAGCTCCTGGTGGATGATTGGATTGCATGGATTACAGCAGAAAAAAATCTGACTGTTTTTTAATGAAACTCTTTAACCTGGATTGTTTTTTGGGGTCAATGCATCTTATAGCTGTTACAGGTGCAACACTAGGGCTGTTCAGAAAACACCTGGCAGCGAGGTGTCGGAGCCATGCTTATTGCTTATGAATCAGAAGTGGAAGCAAATCATCAAACCAACAAAGGCTTTCAGTATCTTAAGATAATATGAAAATTAACTAGTTTTCTTGAGAAAACCACAGTGAAAAAGTATCAGAGGGACACGACTGCTTTCGGCTTCCGTAGCAATCAGTAAACATGTGATAAGAGAGACTTTTAAAGCCTTTAAAGATTTTCTCTAAAGTGTAAAGATACAATAACAAGAGGACGCAGCCCAGAACAGATCCAGTAAATGATGGGATAGTAATATAGCAGCTCTATATCATTCCTCATTTTAACTTAGACTTAGGCAACATTTGTTGTCATCTTGTATAAACAGAGTGTATACAAAACAAAATTTCGTTACGTACATTTCCGTTCCATAAAGTGCAGCAGTAATCAAATGTAAACAGTGTGGGAGAAAAAACATGGTGCAAAAAAAACATTGATATAGAACTTCAGAGCATTAAATATGTATGTTGCAATTATGCAGTGTTATGGTTCGGTGTTTGTCAGTGTGATGAAGACTCTGTGACATGGTTTAGAGTTTTTTCAAAAGTTCAGCTGTCTGATGGCGGTGGGAAGAAGCTGTTTTGGAATCTGATAGACCTGCATCAAATGCTACAAAGCCTCTTCACAGAGAGCAGCAGCTAGTGAGGGTGTGAGCTGTCATTGGTGATGTTATGGGCTTGGGACACTCAGCGCTGGGATTAAATGTCTTTTATGTAGGGGAGAGGAGCCCCAATTATCTTCTTTGCTGTTCTCACCACTTTTCTCACCCTCTTCCAGTCTCCAGTCTGAGGCGCTGCAGCCTCCACACCAATCAGTAAGATAGCTGGTCAGAACGCTCTCTATGGTGCTCATGTAGGAGCCCTGAGGATGTGGGGGGGGGGGGGGGGGGGGGGGGGGGGGGGGGGGGGTAGGTCAGCTCTCCTCATCCTCCGCAGGAAGTACTAGCTCTTTTGTGCCCTTTTGACCAGTGAGGTGGGGTTAACATTCCAGGTGAGGGTGTCTGTGATGTGCACCCCCAGGATTTTGGTGCTGTTGACCACCTCTACCCCTGAACTGTTGATGACCAGTGGAGCGTGGTTAGGACGGTTCTTCCTCAAGTCCAAGATGATCTCCTTCCTCTTCTCCAAGTTCAGGATCAGGATGTTATCTTTGCACCAGTCCACCAGCTGCTCCAACTCCTCTCTATAGTTCTGGTCGTTGTTGTCTCTGATGAGGACCACTACCGTGCCTGAACCTGATGATGCAGTCATGTGTCATCAGGGTGAACAGCAGGGGGCTCAGCACGCAGCCCTGAGAGGAGCCTGTGCTTAGACTGATGACATCAGAGGTTTTCTGTCCAACTCGGACTGACTATGGTCTGTTTGTGATGAATTAAAATCCAACTGCAGAGGGGTGTATTGAAGCCCAGCTGTTCCAGTTTTTTCTATCGGATGCTGTGGGAAATGAATTTAATCTACTAAAGGTTTCTGTATATAAAACACATTTGTAAACTCGATAGAATTACAAAAAAACTCAAATTAGAGGAACAGCAGGCACAAACCCTTCTTCATGTTTGTCTTCATGAACATACAGAAATAAATGTAATTCAATTCCTTTTATTAATATATCTCAGTATTTTGGATGATCTGGTAATTAACTGTATATATATATATATATATAAAATTGTTTTCTCACCCCTCGTGGGGTGGTATGTGTCATCCTCAAGCTCGGGTCCTCTACCAGAGTTTGAGGGTTCTGCGCAGTATCTTAGCTGTTCCTAGGACTGCCCTCTTCTGGACAGAGACCTCTGATGTTTTACCTGGAATCTGTTGTAGCCACTCTCCCAGTTTGGGGGTCACAGCCCCCAGTGCTCCAATTGCAAGTGCTCTTACTTTCCACATCTTTTCTAGCTCCTCCTTCAGCCCTTGGTATTTCTCAAGCTTCTCGAGAAGCTTGATATATATATATATATATATATATATATATATATATATATATATATATATATATATATATATATATATATATATCAAGCTTCTATATATGTATACAGTTAATTACCAGTTCATCCATATATATATATCTATGTATACAGTTAATTACCAGATCATCCAAAATACTGAGATATGGATATGGAAATATAACTGTAATATGCAATTTATCAAATCTGAAACGAATTGTGGGCATGTTTTCTTCTTTAAGGTACATTACTGGCTAATTACATTACTTTCACAGTAGTCTACAGGAATATATCAAAATATTTATCTCTAAACATATCACAAAACTTCAAACCTTCCTCTTTTTTTCCAGGCACTCTGCTCTCCCACCCTCATGAAGATAACAGAGAGCAGCATGTGTAGAAAAAAAAAAAAAATCATCAAGGAAGTAAAGCAGAGTACCCAGAGAAAAGCAACAGGCACTGTCAACCTTTATATCACAATGTTTTTATTTAAAAGTCTACTGCCATTGAAAAAGGCTAAATCTATTCAGAAAAATGTCCGATATTGTTATCAACTCTGTGTTTATAGGGTCTTTGTGTTAGAAAGTAAGAGAAAGTAAATTGTCTTGGTCCACAATTATCTAAACAATAAATTAGCTTACACACCATATAAGGTTCAGCCATCTGGCCATGCTAGTTTGTGCCTTTATTTTTATTTTTATTATAATTTTACATGTGGAAGTTATTG